>NC_085071.1:1452700-1752700 GCF_963662255.1 Cinclus cinclus | reverse complement strand
CCCCGGAGCCCCAGGCAAGCAGGGAAGCACGTGGTGGCTCCCAGACAAGATCACAGCAGGCACTCGAGACTACAAGGGAACCATTCATCTCCAGGATCCCACATCCTGCCTCCAAAAAAGCTCAAAGTTTTATTATTCCAGCTCTGGAAAACATCTGAAAACTTTTGATGTCACCCTTAAGAAGGGAGGGAGATCAAAGGAACAAGTGAGACTTCAAGGAAAGCTATTAATCCACCAACCCCCAAAAAATCAGGAACAAATTGAGGACAGTGACCCACATTTCCTGTAGTGTCAGCAGGGCAAGACTCCAGTGGAAATCCTCATCCTGGTGGATGGGCAGGGGCAGGATAACAAGCTCTTTGTGCTATTTGTGCACTTATTTGTGTAATTTTCCCCCAAAACATTTAAATAACTTGAGCCTTTTCTGCCTTTTGCCACTCTCCAGGGATACAGAGAGGCCACAGAGCTGGGAAAAGGGAAAAAAATTAGAGAAAGGGCTTCGGAAGAGTAATTAAAAGTGGGACTGTGAAGGGGCTGATGGGAGAGTTTATTGATTGGAGTCTTGAATTGGATTGTGGCTGCCCCTGGATGTATCCCAGGCTAGGTTGGACACTGGGGCTTGGAGCAGCCTGGGACAGTGGAAGTGTCCATGTCCATGGCAGAGGTGGGATGGGTTTTCATGGGATTTAAGGTCCCTTCCAACCCAAACCACTCTGGGATTCTGTGAATACTCACTCATCCCTGAATAAACCTGACCACCAAAAGCTCCTGGTTTGGGTTCAAGCCTCACCTGTGTTTTATTTTATCCCATCCTGCTCCGAGTCAGAGGTCAAACACTGCCTGGAAAATGTCTCTGATCTGGTGCCATTTTCACAGGGACAGAAATTGCTCTGGAGCCTGAGAATGCTCCCTGTGCAAACACAGTCAGGGATTTTCCCCCAGGGTGCACAGATAAACCCAATTCTCACAGGAATGGCAGGGTCAGGATACCCCTGGAGCCAGCAGGGCACTGAGTCCAGATCAAAGAAAGGTGTGAGGGCAGCAGAAGGGAGGAAAACAGGTCACTGGCAGGAATACAGGAATCCAGGACACTGAAGCAATGCCTACAGAGCCTCACAACGACCAGGAAAAGCAATAATCATCCTTCCCTCACTCTAAGAATATCTTTTGAGGGCCTGTGTTGTAGCACAAAACCAGCTTGAAGGCAGCTTGACAACACAAGGAAAAAAACTAAGAATTAGTAAGAAATCTGCAGAGGAAATTCCTGTTTTGCTACAGAATCTGCCCAGAAGTGAGGCACCTTCTCAGCCCACACCTGGCTACTCACACCCACGCTGCTGGAGTAACTCAGTTGTAACTACAGAGCAAATACCCACCCCCATTTCCTTTGCCAGGCCAGCCAGAGGCCACCTCATACCTTTTTCCTCTTTTTTGAAGACTCCTCAGCGTGGCTGATCTTTTTATCCCCTTCAGGTCCTGCTGTTACTCCCTCCTCTTCCTCCTCCTCTGGAATGAGGCTGTATTTGGTTCCTCCAGGCTGCATGAAACACTCCTTGGCAAAGTGACCTGGAAAAAAAAAGGTGTTCAAAGAACAACCCAGCCCCTTTTCCTTTTTATTTTTTTTTTTGTTCTTTTTTTAGCAAACACATTTCACACACCTGAAGTGCTGCCAAGGCTCTTTTGATTATCAGTCACAAGGAGACAATCTACACTGGACATTTTTTATCCTGAAATTTCAGCTGGTTGAACATGCCCTGATTAAACAGGGGGAACAAACACAACCCATTTCATTCTGGAGGGATTAGTTAGGCATAAAATAAAATATTCTTGTCTCAACAAGTAAAAATCTGTCTCTGCAGGGGCTTAATCAGTCCAGAAGAGTGAGGGAAAGGTAAATTGGTGTGACTGGCACCTGGAAAATCAGCTAAAGCCACAAAGAGAGAAATTCAGCTCTTCTGGTTCTACCCTTTCTACTCTGGAGACATCAAAGTTGACCTACTAAGAGCTGCAGTGGAAGTTGGAGAGCTGGCACCTGCTGTCAGGAGGAGACACCGTTACTAAAAAGAAGATTGAAAACAGGCATAATCCTGGGTTTTGGGATTCTTTAAAATAGTGTTTTATATATAAGAATTCTTTAAATAGCAATAATTCTTTAAAATAGTATTTTATGGATACTTCTCTGTCACTACAGAGCCCACACTCATCATTAAACTCCTCCAGAATAGCATGAGCCCCATTAACCATAACAGAAGTAGGGCACAGCAAAAACTCCTGCACAAAAAACCCTACTTTGTGCCTCAGGAACTTGAATAAATCTACTGAAAGGCACCACAAAATCATCTTCACTCTGCTGAACCAGGCAGGAGACCATTTCAGCAGGTCACAAACTTGGTTTTAGCTCTGACAGACAGCCCCAGTGTCCCAGCAGCTGAGCTGGAGCTTCTACTGATGGCTGTTTACAGTGGGGTCACCTGGGGAAGGTTTGTTTGCTTCTTAAAACCCGAGATCAGAGAAAGATCTCAGGTATGAGACAGAGGAACCACAGAGTGCAGGAAGGGGACCTGTCCCAAACTGTGCCCAGCAGAAAGCACAGAATGGTTGGGGTTGAAGGACTCTGGAGATCACCTGGAGCAGGTGACATAGGGACACATCCAGGGGTCGGGATGGCTCCAGAGGGGCAGACTCTACTCCCTCCCTGTTCCAGAGCTCTGCCAATCCCCATGGACAGATGTCCTTCCTCACAGTGAGGTGGAGCTCATTGTGTTTGAGTTTCTGGCCGTCACTCCTTGTCCTGGCCCTATCCCCTGACACCCCCTGGGGTATTTGTGTGGATTGATGGGATCCCCTCTGTGTTTCCCTCTCCACAACAACCACGTCCAGCTCCCTCAGTCTCTGCTCATGGCTCAAGCCTTTCATCATCCTTGTGGCTTCCACTGGCCCCTCACTAGCACCTTGAAGTGGTGTGATATTAAGGAATAAACTTTTTTTATAGGATTTAAACTAAATATTTTGTTTTTGTAGCAAGTGATAAAAAAGCCTCCTCCAGAATACAAACATGGAACTAAAATTCACTCCTTACAGCCACATGTAACCATGTCAGCAGTGTGCCCAGAGCAGCCTTGTCTGCCCGTGGAGCCCTGGAAGTGTCCAAGGCCAGGCTGCACACTGGGGCTTGCAACAGCCTGCGATGGTGCAAGGTGTCCCTGGGGATTGGAACCAGGTGGGATTTAAGGTCCCTTCAAACCCAAACCATTCTGGGATTCTAACCATGAGACACACACTGATACAACCCCACCAAGGGTCATGCCTGGCTGGGACAAAGCCGTAAGGAAGCAGTCCAGACCCACCTTTGCAGCCACATTTCTTGCACACCGTGTTCAGGACAGCCTCCAGGGTGATCTTCTGGCTCGTGTAGTCCCTGAAGGTTCGTTTCTTCCTCTCATCCTGACTGGATGGACAAGAGCAGCTCCATTTTCAATCCACCCTCATCTTTAATACCTCATTTTGGTACAAACACACCTGACCACAAGGCTTTTAAAGGTTATTCTCAAAGTAAAACTTTCTAAAAACAAAGAGCAGAGCTGACCTGGCCTTGGGCACTGCCAGGGATCCAGGGGCAGCCACAGCTGATCTGGGAATTCCATCCCAGCCCTGCCCGCCCTGCCAGGGAACAATTCCTTCCCAAGATCCCACCCAGCCCTGCCCTGTGGCAGTGGAAGCCGTTCCCTGTGTCCTGATGGAAACCATTCCCCTGGGCTGCTCAGATTTACCCACTCAAGGGAAACGTTGTTGGGATCCAGGTCTTTCCCTGTGCCTTGGTGAACAACCTTCATGGAGAGTGACAGCTTCAGCTTCTCATCCTTCATCTAGAAAACATGGAATTAGCAGGATAAAAGACCCCGGTGTTAATTAACAGCCAGGATACTTTATTATAACTGAGGTTACCTCTTTCCCAATGAGCTTCACCCAGACTTTGTCCCCAACATCAACAATCTCAGAGGGTTTATCCACACGGCAGGAGGACATGTGAGTCCTGTGGACAAGGCCTGCACGAGGGGGTGCGAGAGAAGAGACAGAAACAATCCTCAGGTTGGCCTCAAAGCAAAGGACAGCAGTTCTAAAGTGCATGCAGACAATCCCTTCAATGTGTTTTTACGCCATTAATAAACAGAATTAAAAACTGATACTGATTATTTCTTTAGCTCATCCTTTTTTTCAGTTCTATAGAGGCAATTCTCCACTGAACCTCAAATTTGCAGTTTCCAAAGTGGCTCAGAGATGATAAAGCTTTGGGGTGTGGGAAGAATGTGTTTTTAATAAATTAGTTAATTAATAAATAAATTAGTAGATAAGTTAAATAAAAAAGGTAATAAATAAAATTTAAAAATTCATAGTCCACTTAATCTTTAAATAATTTTAATTGCTATTTTTAAATCGCTATTTATAATGTAGACACCACTGCTAAAGCTGTAAATGATAATAATAAATACAATTAATAAATATGTTTATGATTAAACACACATGTATTTTGGAGGATGCTCCCACTTTTTCACTCCTAGGACAGGTTACAACACCCCAAATTAGATTTTAATTTGGGTGACTGACATGTGGACAACAGGGTTCTGCAGGGGAGGAGAAATCTGGGAAAACTTTGCTGCTCCAGCTCACATTCCAAGGCCACTTTGAGCCTTCCCCCAGCAGCCAAAATCCTGCAGGGAACAGGGATTTCAGGAGGGCAGCAGACAAGGGGTTCCTTGAGGGTTGCAGCTTTCCCACAAGCACCGACACAGCTTTAAGTCTGATTTTCCACTTTATATTTCAGCTTCGTTTTAGTCTTTTCCCCCCTCTCATGTACACTGACCATTAAAAGGAGGAAAATGGTCAAACTACCTAAGTGCAGAATTTCTATAGTTGTGCCATTATCTTCAAGTGATTCTCTAAAATATCCTGAAGTTATCAAAATCTCCACTACAATATTCTGAAGGTACCAAAACCCCACCCAAAATATTCAGAATTTACCAAAAACTCAATCCCAAATATTCAGAATTTACCAAAAACCCACTCCAAGACATCCTGGAATTAGCAAAACCCCACCCAAAGATATCCTGAAGTTACCAAAAGTCCTTTTGAGCCTTTTCTGGAAATCATGCAAAAGTGCATCATCATCCTCTAAATGCTTTCCAAGGACTCCAAATTTCTTCTTAATTGATGAAAAACTCATTTTCTGAGCTTTTGCTAAAAGCCTTCAGTTCTGAGGCAGCTACCTGCCTTGGACACACCAAATGAAACAACTTCAGAGACACAAACCTTGTTTCCTGCAGCCTGGGATTTTGATAAATGCCCCATAATCTGTCACCGCAGCAACCTGGGGAGAAAATCCACACTAGAGCTGAAGGAAAGCTCTTCCCAAATTCTTCTTCTCAGCCAAAAGGGGAGAGCCTGCACAACAAACCTGCACAGTTCATCTGACATGGAGATTTATCAGAGCATCAGGTAATGTTTTGGACTTGGAAAGGACCTTAAATCCCACCCAGTGCCACCCCTGCCATGGCAGGGACACCTCCCACTGTCCCAGGCTGTCCCCAATGTCCAAGCTGGCCTTGGGCACTGCCAGGGATCCAGGGACAGCCACAGCTGCTCTGGGAATTCCATCCCAGCCCTGCCCACCCTGCCAGGGAACAATTCCTTCCCAAGATCCCACCCAGCCCTGCCCTGTGGCAGTGGAAGCCATTCCCTGTGTCCTGTCCCTCCATGCCTTGTCCCCAGTCCCTGTCCGGCTCTCCTGGAGCCCCTTCAGGCCCTGCCAGGGACTCTGAGCTCTCCCTGGAGCCTGCTCCTCTCCAGGTGAGCACCCCCAGCTCTCCCAGCCTGGCTCCAGAGGGCTCCAGCCCTGCAGCAGCTCCCTGGATTCCTCTGGGCTTTCTCCAGCAGCTCCAGGTGCTGCTGGTGTCGGAATTCCGAGCTCTGCAGGTGGAGAATCACCTGAGTGAGGCAGAGGGACAGAACCCCCCTTCCCCGGCTGTCCCCTCTGTCCCTGCACACACACCTATAAATAAACAAGCCCACGGCCACAGGTGTGCGTGCCCGTACAGAGCTGTTCGTCACCCAAATCTCCCCTGCGCTAAACCCTGATGAAAACAAAAGAAAAAATGCACACAGAGCACGGCCCAGGCCGTGCCGCCCGCTCTCCGCACCTCGCCTTGGAAGATGGAGTAGAGTTCGGGGAGCGGCTCCATCATCTCCAACGGTCCCGTGCCAGCCAGCTGCGTCCACCTCACGCTACAGCATCCCCTCTCCAGAATGCTGAGAAAAGAAATATTTCATTAATGCCTGGAAAACCGCAGGGCTCAGAGGCTTGAGGAGGGCGGGAATAGACCCGAGGGGAACCCGCGGTGTAGGACTGACCAAGAGCGGCGCAGTGGGACACGACGGTTCTTCCCAGACCCCGCGGGGCAGGGAGGGCCCGTCACCACCCGGACCAGCAACACAAACGCTCTACCATCACCTCAACCACCCCCGCCATTCCCCCCTCACGCTGACAGGCTGCACTCCCCGCCAATCATAGAGCGCAATATTGCCGGGTTGCGACCCGCAGCCAATCAGCACTACCCATGCTGCCCAGCGCCAGTTCTCCACCAATCAGAGCGACGCGCGCCCGAAGGTGCCGCGCTCTCCGCTCTATCCTCGGGGCGCCGGTAGCGTGGGGCGGGGCGGGACATCCAGGGCGCTCCGCCAATCAGCGCGGCGAGTGCTGCGCCTACAGCCAATGGGAGGCGGGAGCCGGGGCCCGGCTCCCGCCATGATCGAGCAGCAGAAGCGGAAGGTCCCGGGCCCCGGCCCTGGCCCCAGCCCCGCTCCCGGCCCCCCCCCGGCGCCCGCCGCCCCCGGCGCCGCCCCCGCACCCGGCCCCGACCTCCCGCTCGTCCCCGTGCCCGCCAAGCGGCCCCGCCATGATCTGCCGGCGGCGCCGGGCACGGGCGGTGCGGGGGGACAGCCTCCGGCCGGAGCTCTGCTGCAGTCGGTAATGGGGGCAACGTGAGGGGAGGGTGGGAGGAGATCCGGGGTGGGGTGGAGAGGTGAGGGAAGAAGGCCGGAGGTTGTTCCAGTAGGAGGGAAGGGCCACGAGCATGTTGGGGCTGAGCACAGCTGAGGCGCCTCCAGTGCTGCTGGGTTCGGTTCTGGGCCCTTCAGTTCAGGAGGGGCTGGAGCGTGTCCGGCGAACGGGGCTGGAGCCCCAGGAGAGGCTGAGGGAGCTGGAAAGGGGCTCAGCCTGGAGAAAAGGAAGCTCAGGGGGGCCCTTGTGGCTCTGCACAACTCCCTGACAGGAGGGGACAGCCGGGGGGATTTGGGATCTGCTCCAGGGAACAGGGACAGGAGCAGAGGGAACAGCCTCAGGCTGGGCCAGGGGAGCTCAGGGTGGACAGCAGCAGGAATTTCCTCATGGAAAGGGTGGTGAGACCTTGGCAGGGACTGCCCAGGGGGGTTTGGAGTCCCCATCCCTGGATGTGACCAAGGAAGGACTCTGGCACTGAGAACTCTGGGCAGGGAACAAGGTGGGGATTGAGTACAGCTTGGATTTCATGATCCTGGAGCTTTTTTCTAACATCAGTATCCTGTGATTGTGGTGGAATTTGCTGTGAGAAGGTCAAGATGCTCTGCACGGGTGGTAGGCTGGCTATATCCTGGCCTTGTCCCTTGTCCCCTCATGATGTCCCTGTGTCCCTCAGGGCCCCCCGCGCTGCTCCTCACTGCAGGCCCCCATCATGCTGCTGTCAGGACATGAGGGGGAGGTTTATTGCTGCAAGTTCCATCCCAATGGCAACACCCTGGCCTCGGCTGGCTTCGACAGGCTCATCCGTGAGTGTCACTGCGTCCCCTGCTCTCCCTTGATGTCCTCCAGGCTGAGCTCACCCAGCTCAGGCCCTGCTTCTGAGGGGTTTTAGCTCCACCCTCACTTGGCTGGGTCCTGAGTGGGAACTGATTCCTCAGGGGTGTGCAGGAAGCTTTTCCCAGCTCCTCTCCAGGCCCATCCTAATGGTGCTGGAAATGTGTCTTACTGGGCACAGCCCTGTATGCTGCTCACCCAGGTTCTAGAGGTCTGCAGAAACGCAGTTTTTAATGATTACGGTTGGTAAAGCAAAGATTATAATTTTTCTTAACAAATTCACCTTAAATAAGACCCCTAAATCATCTCTGTCCCAGGGCTCACACGATGCTTTGTTCCTGCTGTGAATTATCCCACATGGGACTCAGCAGTAGTGCTGGCCCATCCTTCACTTGGCTGAAATCCTAAAGACCAGCTCCATGCACACAGTGGGCTGTTCCCATGGTTTTCTTGTGCTCACCTCTCCCTTGCTGTCCCTAGTGCTCTGGAATGTCTACGGGGACTGTGACAACTTTGCCACCCTGAAGGGACACAGCGGGGCTGTCATGGAGCTGCACTACAACACGGATGGCAGGTGAGGGCAGGGGCTTGCTGCTGCTCACAGACCCCAGGGACTTCCTGAACCTCAGGGAAGGGGCTGGAGCCCCAGGAGAGGCTGAGGGAGCTGGAAAGGGGCTCAGCCTGGAGAAAAGGAGGCTCAGGGGGGCCCTTGTGGCTCTGCACAACTCCCTGACAGGAGGGGACAGCCGGGGGGGGTTTGGGATCCGCTCCAGGGAACAGGGACAGGAGCAGAGGGAACGGCCTCAGGCTGGGCCAGGGGAGCTCAGGGTGGACAGCAGCAGGAATTTCCTCATGGAAAGGGTGGTGAGACCTTGGCAGGGACTGCCCAGAGAGGTTTGGAGTCCCCATCCCTGGAGGTGTCCAAGGAAGGTCTGGAGGTGACACTGAGAGCTCTGGGCAGGGGACAAGGTGGGGATCAGTTACAACTTGGACTTGCTGCTCTTGTTGCTCTTTTCCAGCCTAAATGATTCTGGGATTGTTGCCCTTGCTCAGTCCATGGACACCAAGTCCTTGTAGTGTGGCATTCCCAGTGTGAGCAAATGATCTGGGGGCAGCTAGGACCCACCAGTGCCCTTGATGCAGTTTTGGGGAACAGAGGGAGGTTTGTGCTGGGTGTCTGGGAGTCCCTGGGGAGGGGGAGAGAGAACAAATGCGATACTGGGAAATTTAAAAAGCTGTTCCACCATTGCTGCTGAGCCTTGCTGCCTCTACTCATCCCAGATGCTGCTTGAGGAGGCAGAAAAACAATTTATAGCAGGGATTAGAGGGAGTTTATCCATATAGCCACTCCAGTGTCATTCAGGCTCCTCCAAAACACCACCGGGGAGGTTCTCCCACTGGTTATTCCTGAGAGGAAGATGGGAAGGGAGCTGAACCCTCACAGTGATTGTTGCCTGCAGCATGCTCTTCTCAGCATCCACGGACAAAACCGTGGCTGTGTGGGACAGTGAGACCGGGGAGAGGGTGAAGAGGCTCAAGGGCCACACGTCCTTTGTCAACTCCTGCTACCCAGCCCGGAGGGGACCCCAGCTCGTGTGCACCGGCAGCGATGACGGCACTGTCAAGGTCAGGGTGTGCCCTGGGGAAAAGAGGGGGAGAAGCTTTTAGGATCTTCCCATTTAACTGGGCTGAATTCAGCCGTTCATTACTCATTTCCTTATCATATCACTCTGAGTTCAGAATCAAAAGTGTAACATTGAATTTCACTGCTCCTTTTTTTCTGTACTTCTCAGGGGGGTTAGGAAGGTTGAGCTGCTCAGCTGGGCTTTTTCTGCTGCTCTGGGTTAGCAAAGCATGAGAAAACTATTCCTGAAATCTGAGCTGGCCCCTTCTCTTTCCTGAAATCTGCACTGACCCTTTCTTCCCTACCTTGGTTCCTCTGCCACAAACACATCGGGTTTAACGTTTCTAATAAAGATTTCCAGATTGGGTGTTTTTTATAATGATTTCCTGAGTTCTACAAAGGGATTTCAGGAGAACAGTCTGAGTCTCTGCCAATATCTCTGCAGCTCCCTGTGATTTTAAATATCTGTTAAATATCTGTACGCAGCTCTTACAAGTGCCGCATTTCTTTCCAGCTGTGGGATATCAGGAAAAAAGCTGCTGTCCAGACATTCCAGAACACCTACCAGGTCCTGGCTGTCACCTTCAATGACACCAGTGACCAGATCATCTCTGGAGGCATTGACAATGACATCAAGGTAGGACCCTGTTTCCCTTACCCACTGTGCCCACCTTGTCCCTCCTCTCACACCTTGTGTTGCTCAAGGACAGCCATGGGGGTCACCTGCTGAATTTTACATCCCAGCGCCCCCTGGACCTGCTGTGTCCCTCTCTGCTGGTGGTACAGGTCCAATAAAGTGGCAGGGAGCTATTCCAGGCTGGCAGTGACAGCCTGGCATTCCCGGTGTCCCAGCACTGCTGTCACCCGCCTGAGCCAGCGTGGAATGCAGGCTGTGCTGGCAGGCTGTGCTTGCAGGCTGTGACAGAGCCATGGGTGAGGTCAACGGAAGAAAATGTGGTGACATGTCCCCTCTGTGCCCTCTGCCCCAGTTTGCAGCTCCCCCTGGCACCTGCTGGTGTGGAAAGTTCTTATGTAAGAGTGAGCTCAGCGTTTCATTCAGCTGATTGCCCTGGTGGCCGCAGGGCTCAGGCTGTCCCTGTGCCCTCCACCCCTGTCCCAGCCAGTGCTCGGTGTGGCACTGCCACCAGAGCTGTCCCCTGCCTGTCCCCACCAGTGCTGAGATTGGCACTGCCACCAGAGCTGTCCCCAGCCTGTCTGCACCAGTGCTGAGATTGGCACTGCCACCAGAGCTGTCCCCAGCCTGTCCCAGCCAGTGCTCAGTGTGGCACTGCTACCAGAGCTGCTCCTCTGCCCCTCTTTGGGAATTGGGGAGCTCCTGCTCTGTACCATCAGGCAGGGGGATTTGGGGTTTTGGGGGGATTCTGTACCAGTTCAAGAGGAATTCTGCTGGCACGGGGCTGCTGATATTTAGCTCTTTGAAGGTTGAACATATTCACTGAGAAATCTTCTAATAGGCAAATTCTGTTTTTCTAGAACACACATAAACTTCCAGCCTCATATTTCCACAGGATCATGGAATGGTTTGGGTGGAAAGGGATCTGAAAGATTATCTCATTCCACCCCCTACCATGGCAGGGACACCTCCCATGTCCCAGGCTGGCCTTGCACACTGCCAGGGACATCCAGGCAGGCATCTGCAGGTGCTCTGGGAATTCCATCCCAGCCCTGCCCTCTGGCAGTGGGAAGCCATTCCCTGTGTCCTGTGTAGGTGTGGGGGGCTGCTGCTGTGTAACTCCTTGGGGGTCGAACACACCTAGTTACAAATCTAAGGCACAAATCCCATTTTCCTACAACTCCCATCAAGCTCCAGACCCCAGCAGCTGGAAGCCACAGCTGATGGCAGCAGCTGAGTGCCCAGTGCCTGTGTGGGATGCTCTGGGAGCTGCAGCTCCAGCATTCCTGGCTGTTTCCTGTACCAGGTGTGGGACCTGCGGCAGAACAAGCTCACCTACAGCATGCGTGGCCATGCCGACTCGGTGACGGGCCTGAGCCTCAGCTCTGAGGGCTCCTACCTGCTCTCCAACGCCATGGACAACACAGGTACAGCCTGCTGAGCCTGCCGGGGACACCTCTGGGTGTTCATCCCAGGCACACAGCACTGAGGGGGGTGGGCTGCAGGGAGCTTGGCTCCAGAGCTCAACCACAGATTGGTGGCCTTGGTTGGGGGGGAGCAGCCTCAGAAGGGGTTGTCCCAGCTCCTGGAGGGAGCTGGGGACAAGAGCCATGACACAGGTTATCCTGCAGGACACTGGGGACAGGAGCTGTGCACAGGTTATCCTGCAGGACACTGGGGACAGGAGCCGTGGCACAGGTTATCCTTCAGGACACTGGGGACAGGAGCCGTGGCACAGGTTATCCTGCAGGACACTGGGGACAGGAGCCATGACACAGGTTATCCTGCAGGACACTGGGGACAGGAGCTGTGCACAGGTTATCCTGCAGGACACTGGGGACAGGAGCCGTGGCACAGGTTATCCTTCAGGACACTGGGGACAGGAGCCGTGGCACAGGTTATCCTGCAGGACACTGGGGACAGGAGCCGTGGCACAGATTATCCTGCAGGACACTGGGGACAGGAGCTGTGGCACAGGTTATCCTGCAGGACACTGGGGACAGGAGCCTTGGCACAGGTTATCCTGCAGGACACTGGGGACAGGAGCTGTGGCACAGGTTATCCTGCAGGACACTGGGGACAGGAGCCGTGGCACAGGTTATCCTGCAGGACACTGGGGACAGGAGCTGTGCACAGGTTATCCCTGTACTTGGGGTCTGGCTTGTTTCAGGGTGTGTTCCCTCAGCATGAGTGACAGCCCAGCTGCCACCCTGCCTGTCCCATTGTCCCTCAGTGAGGCTGAGCCCAGCAGGACCGTGCCCATGGGATGTGTCAGGATGAAGAAAGGCCTCCTGTAAGGAGGTGGTGGCTTAATTTTGGGATGGCAGGTTTGAATTTTTTTGTAATTCTACATTGCTGCTGTTTTCCTGCCAGAGCAGAGCCTTCTGCAGGTTCCCTGTGGCCTTTGGGAAATGAGGGATCAGGGAGCCAGTCCTGGGCACGGGGCTCTGCCAGGGCTGTCCTTTCCCTGTGCCCCTCACCTGCTGCCTCTGATTCTGTTGTAGTTCGGATCTGGGATGTGAGGCCTTTTGCCCCCAAGGAGAGATGTGTCAAGATTTTCCAGGGAAATGTCCATAATTTTGAAAAGGTGAGTGTGTTCGATTGCTTGTTCAATTCCCCCTGCTATTAACTTTTCTCTTGTTTTTTTTTTTTTTTTTTTTTCAATTCAAGTTTGCCCAGAAAGGCTTTAGTAAGAACTCAAAGAAAGATGAATACTCAAAGTGGGATTCCAATTAAAGCCTCAGGAACAAGATTTCTTTGCTCAGTTCAGCTGTAATTAGCTGTAAATTAAGTATTTTCTACACTTAACATCTACTTTGTGTAAAATAACAAGGCACTGGCTGTTTCCAGCAATAAAATAAAATCTGTAATTACCATCTCATCTTCCAAGGGGGATCATTAATGTGGTACTTTTAATTCAAGGAGAAGAAGGAATCTAAATAGATCTGTGCATGTTCTTTTGTTGTAGAACCTTCTGAGGTGCTCCTGGTCCCCTGATGGCAGTAAAATTGCAGGGGGCTCTGCTGACAGGTGAGTTACCACTGCATTCCTCTGTCCCCATCAATCCATTATGGATTTGCAGTGTTCCTGCATCAGAATCTCAAGGCTCAGGGTTGTGTGTAAAGGTGTGAAATTCCAAACAGCCCTCAGGGAGTTTTCCTGATTTCCACAGGGATGTGTTTCTGTTGTTTTGGTGTCTGTGCAGGAGTACTTGACTGTTGTAAAATCTGGTTATTATTGTCAAAACCTGGCTGAGGCTCTGCCCTGTCCCACCACAGGATTCCCCAGCAGGTGACAAGGACATCTTTCACTGGGTTGGATCCCTGCGTGTCCTGGCAGAAGCTTGGGAGGGTCTTTGAGGGCAGGGTCTTTGAGGTCAGGGTCTGGGTGTGGGGTTGGAGGATGAGGAGCACAAATCACAGTTAAATCCCTGCATGGTGGGATTCCAGGGATCATTGATGACCTCTCCTTTGATTAAGGAGAAAAAAAACCCAAAACAATTGGCACATCTCAGACTTGTAAATGGAAGATTCTGTAAAATGAGCTGAGGAGTGAAAAGGGCAGAGAGAAGAGGCAGAACAGGGTCTGAAGGTCCCTCTGAAGGACACCCTTGTCCCCTGGAGCAAATCCAGGCCCAAATCCAGTGCCAGGAGACAGGAATTCCTGCAGGCCAGGGCATGGAGCAGCAACAATCACCAGATTAATGAGGTTCTGATAGCAAAGAGGCACAACTTGAGCTTTCCCTGTCCAGATTCAGTGGGACAGCTGTCCCAGCATGTGCCAGGGCTGTGACTCTGCCCCCAGCCCTACTGGGCACTGAGTGGGGCACGTGGGGAGAGGGCAGCTCCTAGTCCAGGACAGAGCAGCTCCTGGCCCGGGGCACAGAGCGGCCCCTGGCCTGGGACACAGAGCGGTTCCTGGCCCCGGGACACAGAGAGGCCCCTGACCCGGGACACAGAGAGGCCCCTGACCCGGGGCACGGAGCGGCCCCTGACCCGGGACACGGAGCAGCCCCTGGCCCGGGGCACGGAGCGGCCCCTGACCCGGGACACGGAGCAGCCCCTGGCCCGGGGCACGGAGCGGCCCCTGGCCCCGGGACACAGAGAGGCCCCTGACCCGGGGCACGGAGCGGCCCCTGACCCGGGACACGGAGCAGCCCCTGGCCCGGGGCACAGAGCGGCCCCTGGCCCGGGTGTCCTGGTTTGAAGGACAGGTGTTTGCCAAGGAAAGCAGAAGCTTCCCCTTGGACTGAAAGAAAATGTGATTCTTCCGATTATTATAATTTTGGAATTAAGAGAGCTCTCAGGCAAAGATATGGGGGTAGGAATAACAGTTCTTTACTAGTATATCTAACATGACAAACAAGAACAACAACAGCTATGAAATTAGCCACAAACAGAACAGTAACTCAGTCCCAGTGTTTCTTGGCTGCAGGCACCTTTTCCCTGAGCTGCAGTTCCCGGTGCTGGGGGCGGGCGGGTCCCGCAGAGCTGCAGGAGGGCTGGGGGTGATGGCAGCGCTGTCCCAGGGGGAGAGAGAGATGGAGAGAGAGCTCTCCGCTCACGGTGTCGGTCCCGGTGCTCAGTAGAGTGCTGGATGGTGGTAGTTCACAGCGAGAAGACAGCAGGGCAGGGTCCGATGGTGGTTTCCCGACGCTGGGATGGGACACAGGCGGCGATCGTCCTTCTCATCCGAACTCCGCGGGGGAAATGGGCCGAGGCCCAGCCTTCCGCTTCCTCTTCTGGCTGTTTGAATCTCGCGGGGTTTCTCTCTTCCCTCCCGTCCCTTCCCCCTTGTCACCAGGGCCCAGTCAACAGGTATCTTAGCATGACAATGGGGAAAATTCCACAGAGGGAAAAAGGGAGAGAACTAACCCTCAACATTATCCACCCCGAATTTTCCCCTACCATCATGCCAAATCAAATTAAAAATCTTCAAATTATAGACATCCATACAGTTACAGATACAGGCACAGTATCATAGGTGGTTCACCCTAAAACAAGGTCTCCTTGGGGTATGCATCTGGTCTTTCCATCCCTTTGCATGATCCACCAGGTACACCCTGGCCCTTGAGCAAAAACCACCCCCCGAATTGGATTGTCTTTGCTGGAGGCAGGGTTCACCCAAACAGTTTTTCCTAGCATACCTCTCATATGCACCACTGGAACCTTGTCCCCATCTGGTGTTCTCAAGGGCTCAGACTGGGCAGGGCCTGCTCGATTAGTGGAACCTTGGGTGTTCACTAACCATGTGGCCTTTGGTAGATTAATCTCCCAGTTCTTGAAAGTCCCCCCACCCAGTGCCTTCAAGGTGGTTTTAAGCAGCTCATTGCACCGTTCCACTTTCCCAGCCGCTGGTGCGTGATAAGGAATGTGGTACACCCACTCGATGCCGTGTTCTCTGGCCCAGGTGCTTATGAGGCTGTTCTTGAAATGAGTCCCATTGTCTGACTCAATTCTCTCAGGGGTACCATGTCTCCAAAGGACTTGTTTTTCCAGGCCCAGGATGGTGTTGCGGGCAGTGGCATGAGGCACAGGGTAGGTCTCCAACCATCCAGTGGTGGCTTCCACCATGGTCAGCACGTAGCGCTTGCCTTGGCGTGTCTGAGGCAGTGTGATGTAGTCAATCTGCCAGGCCTCCCCATACTTATATTTGGACCACCGCCCCCCATACCAGAGGGGCTTCACTCGCTTGGCTTGCTTGATGGCAGCACACATCTCATAGTCATGGATAACCTGGGAAATACTGTCCATGGTGAGATCCACCCCTCGGTCTTGTGCCCACTTATAGGTAGCATCTCTGCCTTGATGACCTGAGGCATCGTGGGCCCATCGAGCCAGGAACAACTCTCCCTTGTGTTGCCAGTCTAAGTCTATCTGTGACACCTCTATCCTTGCAGCCTGATCTACTTGCTCATTGTGTTGGTGCTCCTCATTAGCCCGACTCTTGGGGACATGGGCATCTACATGACGGACCTTTACGGGTAGCTTCTCTACCCGACTGGCAATGTCTTTCCACTCATCAGCAGCCCAGATTGGTTTTCCCCTACGCTGCCAGTTAGCTTTTTTCCATCTTTCCAGCCAACCCCACAGAGCATTGGCTACCATCCATGAATCAGTGTAAAGGTAAAGCTTTGGCCACTTCTCTCTTTCATCAATGTCCAGGGCCAGCTGAACGGCTTTGAGTTCAGCAAGTTGACTTGATCCACCTTCTCCTTCAGTAGCTTGTGCAACCTGTCGTGTGGGGCTCCATACGGCTGCTTTCCACTTCCGGTTCATCCCCACGATGCGACAGGAACCGTCAGTGAAAAGAGCGTAGCGAGTTTCATCTGCTGGCAGTTGGTTGTATGGCGGGGCTTCATCAGCCCGGGTCACTTGTTCTTGCTCCTCTTCATCGGCAAGACCAAAATTTTCACCTTCTGGCCAGTTTGTAATTATTTCCAATATCCCAGCGCGATTTGGGTTTCTGATACGGGCGCGCTGTGTGATGAGGGCAATCCACTTGCTCCATGTGGCATCGGTGGCGTGGTGGGTAGAGGGGACCTTCCCTTTAAACATCCACCCCAGCACTGGTAGTCGGGGTGCCAGGAGGAGCTGTGTTTCTGTGCCAGTCACCTCTGAGGCAGCTTGAACTCCTTCAGAAGCAGCCAAGATCTCCTTCTCTGTTGGGGTGTAGTTGGCTTCAGACCCTCTGTAACTTCGGCTCCAGAATCCCAGAGGTCGGCCTCGGGTCTCACCAGGTACCTTCTGCCAAAGGCTCCAGGACAAGCCCTTGTTCCCGGCTGCAGAGTAGAGCACATTCTTCACCTCTGGTCCCGTCCTGACTGGGCCGAGGGCTACAGCATGAGCGATCTCCTGCTTGATCTGGGCAAAGGCTTGCTGCTGCTCAGGGCCCCAGTGGAATTCGTTCTTCTTCCGGGTGACCAGGTAGAGAGGGCTCACGATCTGGCTGTACTCAGGAATGTGCATTCTCCAAAAGCCTATGGCACCTAGGAAAGCTTGTGTTTCCTTCTTGTTGGTTGGTGGAGACATCGCGGTGATCTTATTGATGACCTCAGTGGGGATTTGGCGCCGCCCATCTTGCCACTTTACTCCCAGGAACTGGATCTCTTGGGCAGGACCTTTGACTTTGCTCTTCTTGATGGCAAAACCGGCTCCCAGCAGAATCTGGATGATCTTTTCTCCTTTCTCAAATACTTCCATTGCCGTGTTCCCCCACACAATGATGTCATCAATGTACTGCAGATGTTCTGGAGCTTCACCCTTTTCCAGTGCAGCCTGGATCAGTCCATGGCAGATGGTGGGGCTGTGCTTCCACCCCTGGGGCAGTCGGTTCCAGGTGTACTGCACGCCCCTCCAGGTGAAAGCAAACTGAGGCCTGAGGAATGGAGAAAAATGCATTGGCAATGTCAATGGTGGCGTACCACTTTGCTGCCTTGGACTCCAGCTCGTACTGGAGTTCCAGCATGTCCGGCACGGCAGCGCTCAGCGGTGGAGTCACTTCATTCAATGCACGATAGTCCACAGTCAATCTCCATTCTCCGTCAGACTTGCGCACAGGCCAGATGGGGCTGTTGAAGGGTGAGTGGGTTTTGCTGACCACCCCTTGGCTCTCCATCATCTTGTGGATGGGGATCACGGCATCTCCATTTGTCCTGTACTGCCGGTGGTGCACTGTGGAGGTGGCAATTGGCACTTGCTGCTCCTTCACCTTCAGGAGTCCCACTGCAGATGGGCTCTCTGACAGTGCAAGCAAGGTGTTCAATTGCTTAATGTTTTCTGCCTCTACAGCAGCTATTCCAAAAGCCCACCTGAGTCCTTTTGGGTCTTTGTAATATCCATTCCTGAGGAAGTCTATGCCTAGAATACACGGTGCCTCTGGGCCAGTCACAATTGGATGCTTCTGCCACTCTTTCCCAGTCAGGCTCACCTCAGCCTCCAGCAAAGTCAATTCCTGTGATCCCCCTGTCACCCCAGCAATAGAAACAGGCTCTTCCCCAACATGTTCTGATGGTATTAGGGTGACCTGTGAACCAGTGTCAACTAATGCCCTATGTTTTTGTGGCTCTGATGTGCCAGGCCATCGGATCCACACCGTCCAAACGACCCGGTTTTCCCGTGCCTCTCCCTGGCTAGAGGCAGGGCCCCTCTAGCACTGGTTATTATTTCCTTCCTGGGCATACGTGTTGGAGGTTCCCTCAAGGGGATCTGACAAATCATCCTCCCTTTTGTAATACCCTGCATCTTGGTTATGGGAAGTTGAGGCTACCTTCACTTTAGTGGAGCTCCTTTGGTTAGTGTTTCCCTCCTTGAGTTGACGCACCCGTGCTGCCAGGACAGAAGTGGGTTTCCCATCCCACCTCCTCATGTCTTCCCCATGGTCACGCAGAAAGAACCACAGGTCAGCTCGTGGGGTGTATCCTCTCTCCTTAGCTGGGGGACGTTGGGCTCTAACTCTGGGATCTGTGACTCACACTGGTGCTGCATTGACCTTCCTCATCTCCTCCCTCACCCCTCTTATCTCCTCCTTGAACTCCTCTCTGAGTTCCCTAATCACGGCAGAGACCTGAGCCTGCATTGGGCCATTCATTATACTCTCAAAATTTCTGAGCTTATCGGCAACAGAACCCACTGTCTCGTGGTTGGTGTCAGCATTAATGGCTGCAATGAATGTGGTGTATTGAGATGGCCCCAGGTGTGCCAGATTCCACAACATCTGCCCTGTGCACCTGACCTTGTCGGGGTCATTGTCATGTTGTCCACCCCTCCCAAAGAGTATCTCCAGTACTGCCACTTCTCTCAGCTGTTGGATCCCCTCCTCAGCGGTTTTCCAGCACATTCTATGGTGGTGCTCCTGCATTCTCTCTCTATGGACAAACCTCTCTCTTACACTCATTAAAAGCCGCTCCCAGAGGGAAAGGGGGCCTGGTTCCCTTACGAATATGTGATCCACACCTGAGTCCTGGGTCAGGGGTCCCAAATTCCTTGCCTCAGTACCATCCAGCTGCACACCTGTACCCATAAGGTCCCAGACCCGCAGTAACCACGTTGTAAAAGCCTCACGGCCCCTTCGTACAACATCTTTACGCAGATTACGGAGACTCTCGTATGACAGGGACTCCGTGACAATCTCAACCTCTGGCTCCCCTGCTGGTTGTGAGGGCCCTGCTTTCTGATCATTATTATCTAGGTGCTTTGTTTTCACCTTAGACTTCCTAGTTTCCACAGGGGATGGCAGAGATGGAGGAGAAGCGGCGATCGTCCTTCCCGTCCGAACTCCGCGGGGGAAATGGGCCGAGGCCCAGCCTTCCGCTTCCTCTTCTGGCTGTTTGAATCTCGCGGGGTTTCTCTCTTCCCTCCCGTCCCTTCCCCCTTGTCACCAGGGCCCAGTCAACAGGTATCTTAGCATGACAATGGGGAAAATTCCACAGAGGGAAAAAGGGAGAGAACTAACCCTCAACACCGGGGCACAGAGCGGCCCCTGGCCCAGGACACAGAGCGGTTCCTGGCCCGGGACACAGAGCGGTTCCTGGCCCGGGACACAGAGCGGTTCCTGGCCCGGGGCACAGAGCGGTTCCTGGCCCGGGACACAGAGCGGTTCCTGGCCCGGGACACAGAGCGGTTCCTGACCCGGGACACAGAGCGGTTCCTGGCCCGGGGCACAGAGCGGTTCCTGGCCCGGGGCACAGAGCGGTTCCTGGCCCCGGGACACACAGAGCGGTTCCTGGCCCGGGGCACAGAGCGGTTCCTGGCCCCGGGACACACAGAGCGGTTCCTGGCCCAGGACACAGAGCGGTTCCTGGCCCGGGACACAGAGCGGTTCCTGGCCCGGGGCACAGAGCGGTTCCTGGCCCGGGGCACAGAGCGGCTCCTGGCCCGGGACACAGAGCGGTTCCTGGCCCGGGACACAGAGCGGCTCCTGGCCTGGGACACAGAGCGGTTCCTGGCCCGGGGCACAGAGCGGTTCCTGGTCCGGGGCACAGAGCAGCCCGGGACACAGAGCGGTTCCTGGCCCGGGACACAGAGCGGCTCCTGGCCTGGGACACAGAGCGGTTCCTGGCCCGGGGCACAGAGCGGCTCCTGGCCCGGGGCACAGAGCGGTTCCTGGCCCGGGACACACAGAGCGGTTCCTGGCCCGGGACACAGAGCGGTTCCTGGCCCGGGGCACAGAGCGGTTCCTGGCCCGGGACACAGAGCGGTTCCTGGCCCGGGGCACAGAGCGGTTCCTGGCCCGGGACACAGAGCGGTTCCTGGCCCGGGGCACAGAGCGGTTCCTGGCCCGGGGCACAGAGCGGTTCCTGGCCCGGGGCACAGAGCGGTTCCTGGCCCGGGACACAGAGCGGTTCCTGGCCCGGGGCACAGAGCGGTTCCTGGCCCCGGGACACACAGAGCGGTTCCTGGTCCGGGGCACAGAGCGGTTCCTGGCCCGGGGCACAGAGCGGTTCCTGGCCCGGGACACAGAGCGGTTCCTGGCCCGGGACACAGAGCGGTTCCTGGCCCGGGGCACAGAGCGGTTCCTGGCCCCGGGACACAGAGCGGTTCCTGGCCCGGGACACAGAGCGGTTCCTGGCCCGGGACACAGAGCGGTTCCTGGCCCGGGGCACAGAGCGGTTCCTGGCCCCGGGACACAGAGCGGTTCCTGGCCCGGGGCACAGAGCGGTTCCTGGCCCGGGGCACAGAGCAGCCCGGGACACAGAGCAGCTTGTGGCCAGATCCCTGTGGTCAGGCTGAGCCCTGCTCTGAGCATGTGTGCCTGGAGTTTGGGTCAATGGTTTCATTCTGCAGGTGCTGGTGTAGCTCAGGTCTCTGACAGATCCTGGGGCAGGTCACACCAGGCCACTCCAGTCTTTCTGCTATCATAGAGTTTCTCATTAATTCTTTTTAAATCTTTTTTTTAAGTTGCTTTTTTTTTTGGGGGGGGGGGTTGTATCTGCAGGAAAAGCAAAGCAAGATTAAACAAACGTTTTGTTTTGAGTACAAAACATTCCCCTGGTGATTCCTCTCCTGTACTTGGTCTGTGTTGGAGGGACAATTACCTGAATCTTTATTTTTGCTGTTGAGCCCTTCAGAAGTGTTGTAGTAAAATCAGCCACTTTGCCTCTTTTGCAACACCAAATTAAAAACCACAGCAGCAGAGTGCTTTAAGAAAGGAACAGATACAGTTCCTGCCCCCTAGATAAGAGTTGGACTTAAGATATTCCTGATTCAAGGCTTACCTTGCAGGCCTAAGGGTTTCCCTCAAGAAAATAAATTACAGAATAGCACTGGCCTGGAAAGCTCCTAAGGAGGAGGAGCACATGGTGCTGATACCCTGTGCCCTCTCTGGGCAGCCAGCAGGGGTTGTAAATAATGCAGGGCTTTTTTGGGGTGAAAAGCAGCAATTCAGTTAAAATCCAGGTTGATTGTACAAGCAAAGCTTTTTTTTGTCTGGTCTTCAAAGCCCTGACATGGAAAGGAAGGGGGAAACTGAGGAACCCAAAAGAAGCCTGGAAGGGTCCTGACTCGGTGCTGAGGGAGGGGCTACCCATGCCCAGTGAGTTTGAGTCCCTGCAGGAGCAGGGATCCATTTCCCATGTGTTCCTGGAAAATGCTCCTTTCCCGTGTGTTCTGGGCTGTGTCCCTGTCCCTCAGCCTCAGTGATAGCCTGGGGTGTGACAGCAGAGCTGCCCTTCCCACCAAACCCCACTCCTGCCCTTTCCTGCCCCAGGAGTTCCTTTGAGCTGTCAGCCACCTCCCTAAGGAGGGGATAGAAGGAAAGGCTGATGCCTTGGGTTTTAGCTTCTGTATTTTTCAGACTTTCTGATGCTTGCTTCCCTGACTCCAAGATCGTTTTTAAGAGAAGTGTGAAAGCTGAGCTGTGCCTGGTGCTCCCAGAGAAGATTCCTGGGGGGTTCTCAGCTCAGGCAGGACCCAGCAGTGGGTGAGGCCTGACAGAGAGTGATTAAAGGGTTCAGTGTCATCCCATCACTCCCTGTGAGATGCTGAAAAGTGGATCATGTGGCACAGCAGGAAGAAATGCCATCTTTAGAGCTGCTGGCTGTGAGGGATTGCAGTGCAGCAGGGGCTGGGGGAGCTCTGGGGGGGCACTGGCAGCCCAAGGGGATGCCTGGACATACAGAGTGTTTTGGGGGGTGACTGTGAGGGTGAGACCCCTCGTCCCCATTCCCAGTGCTGATTTTCTCCCAGTCCCTGCACTATCAAGGATTTTTTTGGCCTCCCAGCTTTCAAATCCATCTCTGGACCCTGAGGGGTGAAGTGCAGTGTTGGCAGGGAGGTTTTTGCCTCTGGACCTGTTGACTCGTCTCTGCTCCCCTGGGCCAGTCAGAACAGCATTTTTCTCCTGGGAAGTTGCTGTTTATCCACACAAAGATTATTCCAGCCAGCTGGAGGGCTCCCTGGGGGGAGCAGATGTTTTCTTCGGCCCGTGCCTGCCCTGACCAGGACTCTGTTGCAGGTTTGTGTACGTGTGGGACACCACCTCCAGGAGGATCCTGTACAAGCTGCCTGGCCATGCTGGCTCTGTCAATGAACTGGCTTTCCACCCTGAGGAACCCATCAGTAAGTGCTCCCCACCTCCCCAGGGCTCACTGGGCTGCCGATCTGTGGGAATCAGCCCCAGAATTGCCAGACTGGCTCAGAGTCCAATTATCAGCAGATTTAGAGGTGGCAGGGCCTTGTCTGCTCATCTGCAGTTGGGTGGGGGCATCCTGGGCTGAACACAGAGAATCTGGGACTGGGGTGGGGACACCCAGAGGGCAGCAGGGTGGCTCTTGGCTGGGCTGGGGGTGGCTGCTACTGCCCAGGGCTTGTCCAGCCTTCCCAGGGGCCATGAGGAAGGGGTTTGGAAAATCTGGAATGCCAGGGATGTAGGCATGTTTGGTGATTCCATGAGGATATGGATCACCTCGGGAGCCTGGGGGCCCTAACTTCCCTAAAAGCTGTAGGAAACAAATCAGAGAATCACAAAATCACAATCCCAGAGTGGTTTGGTCAGGAAGGGACCTTAAATCCCACCCAGTGCCACCCCTGCCGTGGCAGGGACACCTCCCACTGTCCCAGGCTGCTCCAGCCCCAGTGTCCAACCTGGCCTTGGGCACTGCCAGGGATCCAGGGGCAGCCACAGCTGCTCTGGGAATTCCATCCCAGAACAATTCCTTCCCAAAATCCCATCCAAAGGAAGGGTTTAGGCCCTGTTCTGGAAATGTCTCACATGTGGCACCACAGTCAGAGCTGGGTGATGCAAAGCTCGTGGTGACTTTTCAGAGCCATTTGACCTCCCTGCCGTAGCTGGGCCCAGGTTCCATTCCCATTTCCTGGTCTAGCATGGGCTGGGCAGGACTGCAGGGTGCTGTGTTTCCATGGAAACACTCACCTTGGCCAAAAATTAGGAACAGTCAACTCCAAAGCCAAGGCAAGGGGCAGGAGCTCTGGGTTTTTTCCTGGGTATCCACGGCTCTGCCTGAGCCTGGGGCTGTGCTGGAGGGGCAGAGCCAGCTCCTCCCTGGGTGTGAGATCCTGTGCTCTTGGCTCATCAATCACTGGCCTTCAAATAAAAATTTAAAAACTATTACTAAAAACCTACGGAGTCATGCAACTGATGGCTGGGAACTCCTGGGAATGTAAATCCCATAAATCACTGCAGGATTCTCACCTGCACAGGGAGCCAGGCTGTGGCAGGCTGACAAACACCAGGCTGGAATTGGTGCAGAAACCCCCAGAGCTCTCCTGGGCAGGGATTAAACCATTGATGGTTTCTTCTGGGTCATTTTTGTGCCTCTTGTGCTTAGAATTCTCTGAAGCAGGGGAAGGGTCTGGAGCCCCAGGAGAGGCTGAGGGAGCTGGAAAGGGGCTCAGCCTGGAGAAAAGGAGGCTCAGGGGGGACCTTGTGGCTCTGCACAACTCCCTGACAGGAGGGGACAGCCGGGGGGATTTGGGATCTGCTCCAGGGAACAGGGACAGGAGCAGAGGGAAGGTTTAGGTTGGATTTTGGGACTATCTCTCCATGGAAAGGGCTCCCCATCCTTGGAGGTGTTCAGAGAAGCTGTGGCTGTGGCACCTGGGGATGTGGGCAGTGGTGACCCTGGGGGTGGTGCCACGCTGGCAGTGGGGTTTGATGATCTCGGGGATGTTCCCCAACCCCAAGGCTCCCCTGGCTGTGGCTCAGGATGGCCCAGGGCCCGGGGCAACTGGAACCAGGTGAATTTTCCCTGTTCCCAGGGAATGCTGTCCTGGGGACCCTGTCCTGGCCGGATGTGCCCTCTAGTGGCGCTGGCAGAGCCTCAACGCTTGTGGGGATGAAAATCCCTCCTCGGGAGCCTTCCAGAGATGTTTTATCCACCTCTCTCCTTCCACAGCCCGGCTCAGCCGTTCCCAGCAGCTCAGGGACAGGGGGTGGCAGCCACCAGCACAGCCTGGCATCGGTGTCACAGCACTGTTCCATGGTTGTTTGGTTGTTTTGGGGAACAACTGAAATTTGGCTTCCAGCAAAATGAGGAGTTCAGTACTGTGTCCTTAGGGAGGTCCCAAACCACTGGGATAATTTTTCTATTTTAGTTTTTATACTCTGTTTTAATTTTTATATTCAGTTTTAATTTCTTTATTCTTTTCTGTATTCCTTTCTGTATTCCTTTCCTTCCTTTCTGTATTCCTTTCCATCCTTTCCTTCCCCCTCAGTTCTTTCTGCATCCAGTGACAAAAGGCTGTACATGGGGGAGATCCAGTGAGGCCCAGGAGGAGCTGTGGGATCTGTGCCCTTGGGATCCTGGATTTGCAGGAGCTGGATGGATTCACTTCCCAGTGGAGAAGGTGACAGCAGCTTGGTGTGACAGCCCACCCTGGTGCAGGCTGTCCCCTCTCCACATCTCACTGTGCAGCTTTTTCCACCTCCCCTTTCTTTGGGGAGGCAGGAAAACTTGGAATTGAAAGGAATTTTGTTTTGGCTGTGCCACTGACAATGAAATCCTTCTCCAGATCCCTTGAAATTGAGAAGTTTTGTTTCAGAACCACGTGTGGCCTGTATATTCCCTGTCCTGTTTCTTTTTGCTTTTTTTTTGGTACAGTTAAAACTGCAATAAATGACTTTTTACACAGCTCAGTGTCTGGGGTTTATTGCTCTGAGTACTTTTCTGTTCTCCAGTATTAAATCTGGTCCTCACCTGTGGATAACCAGGGAAATCGTCAAAATTAAAATCATGGAGTGGTTTGGGTGGGAAGGAATCTTGACTCCCATCCAGTGCCTGCCTCCCACTGTCCCAGGCTGCTCCCAGCCCCAATGTCCAACCTGGCCTTGGGCACTGCCAGGGATCCAGGGGCAGCCACAGCTGCTCTGGGAATTCCATCCCAGCCCTGCCCACCCTGCCAGGGAACAATTCCTTCCCAAGATCCCACCCAGCCCTGCCCTGTGGCAGTGGAAGCCATTCCCTGTGTCCTGTCCCTCCATGCCTTGTCCCCAGTTCCTCTCTCAAATCCTGGGAGGATTCCCCTGGGCCCTGTCAGCTGCCCGTGGCCACCTCCCCTGGCTCCCAGGGAAGGGCAGGCAGGATCCCATGGGAATGGCTGGTGTAGCCCTGGGGTTGTCCTTGGAGTTGTCCCTGATCCCCTGTGGTGTCCCATTGTCCCTACCCTCAGTGAATAAGTGACAGGAGCCCTCGGGGAGGTGCTGGGCAGATCCATCTCTAGATCCCGATGGATGAGCAGCTCTAAGCAGACAAAGCCCTCCCTGGAGAGGAGCAGGCAGGGCTGGAGGCACGAGAGGTTTATTTTTAACTGCAGAGTACTAAATAACCCCGAAAGGCACGGGCAGCGGGGCTGGGACTGCCACGAGGGACCCTGGGCATGCCAGAGTGGGAGCCTGGTGCCCAGGGATGAGCCCCTGCCTCTGCCCCTGGCTGGGGAGGGCCTGCCACACAGATTTGGGGCTTAATTAGTTCCTGTTATATTCTCAAGGGTTTATGGGTTTGTTTGGGTCTATCCCAAGTGTCAGAGGGGAGAGAGACCCTTGGGGCTGATCTATGACAACAATCCTGAGATTTACTGAGTCCTGTTTCTTTAAAGGAACCAAAAAAAGGGGTTTTTTTTCTAATTCCCACCCCAGGAACCAGCAGAGAAGTGAGGGAGGGGCGCCATTCTTCCCTTGCCCTGAGTTCTAGGCAGTTCTGGGGCTCCTGAAACCTGGGGGTGCCCCACAGGAACTGCTCCCAGGATGGGGCAGTGGGGGCTGGATGGACCCACACCCCACCTCGGGTGTCACCCCCTGTGCCCTGGACACCCCTCCATGGCCTGAGCACAATGGACATGGAGCCATGACCCAGATCAGGGAAATGATCCGGATTAAGGACAAATCCCTGGGCTGAGAGAACAGAGGGATGGACGGAGCCAGACCCTGGATGGACAGGGCTGGGATCTGGATGGACAGAGCCAGGCCTGGATGGACAGAGCCAGGGCTGGGCAGCTCTGTGGGCACTCCCTGCCCATGCCCAGCTGCCCCTGACAAACTCCCCACAGCAGTGAGCACCCAGCCCAGCATCCCTGTGCCCATCCCAGTGCTGTGACCGTTCCCCAGTGCCAAGGAGTTCCAGGATCAAATAAACCTTTGTTCCTGAGGGATGGTGGGGAAGGAGACACGGGAGGGCAGCTCGAGGTTTCACTGCTCATTGCAATTGGGGCTGGACAATGCCCACCCCTTGGCCCATGTGTCCAGATCCCAGCCCCTGGGAGAGAGGGAACCTGGTTTGGGAGAAACTGGAACACACCTTGGGGAGGCTGGAACCCAGCATGGAGGGCTGGCACCAACCGCCCCAGTGGTGCCAGGGCCAGTGCGGCCACCACCCCTTGGGGACAGGACAGTGCCCTGTGCTGGGCAGCAGAGAATCCAGAGGGGTTTGGGGCCAGTTCCCCTCTGTTCCTGCTGGATCCCAGCTGCATCTGAGGAGATTTGGGGCCAGTTTCTCCCGTTTTCACTGGTTCCCAGCAGCATCCAGGGAGATTTCGGGGCAGTCCCCTCTGTTTCCACTGATCCCAGCTGCCCCCAGTGCAGCCCAGGCCTCTCCTGGCTCCCATCCCACACCGGATCCATGCCAGCCCTGGGCCATGGCAGCAGCAAAGAATTCAAGGCTTCATCTGAGCACAGAGAAAATTGTTTCCTTAAACAGGTTTATTCCTCCAAGGGAGGTATTTGCTTGAGAGATTTCCACTGGAAATTAAATCTTTCCTGGGATCCAGATAAACAGCCCCAGTTCCATGGAGCTGTGCCAGCAGGGGTGGGGCTGACCCCCAGCCTCCAGTGGGACTGGGGGCTGGAAGTGACCCTGGGGGGTGTCCCCATCCCTGTCCCCATCCCCATCCTGGTCCTTGGCCCTTTGGCAACGCCAGCACGTGCAAGAGATCCCGCATGGAGGTGGAGGCAGCACCCAGAGCTCCTGGGATGGATCCAGCACCCTCATTCTGGGATCAGTGGGGATATCCCAGCTCAGCCAAAGGCAGCTCCGGCCCCGCCACCCCTCTCATCCCTGCCTGTCCTTCCTGCAGATTTTCCCTTCCTTTCCCCACCTTTTCCCACTGCTGCTCCTAGGCTCCCTAATGAATTCATAGAGTTCCAATGAGCGGGTGATGATTTCTGAAAGAATGGAAAACAATTATTTGCTCTGTTGGGGAATAGATGCTGTTTAGTCTCCATTTAATGGAAAGCTAATTAAATTACATGAGTAAGTGAATAGAAATTTTTTGTTAATTATGAATTTTGCAAGCAACAAAGGCAAAATGATGATGGATCCTGTGATGTGCAGCCCTTCTCCCAGCACGGAGATAAGATGACAACAGAGAAGGAATGGTGGGAACGCAATTCCTCCATCGATTTTCCCACAGCCACCTGAGCTTTATCCATTACCTGGGACCCATGGAGCTAATGGTGACTGGCAGCTGGGGGCTAATTATGTTCAGACTGGGGAAAGGTTGGTTAAATAAAGGTGTGTTTCCTCCTGGAGGTGGCTGGGAAAGTCACAGAATCACAGAATTCCAGAGTGGTTTGGTTGTGGGGACATAAAGCTCCTCCCATTCCACCCCTGCCGTGGGAAGAGGGACGTTCCACTGTTCCAGGCTGGGGCTGGGCTGGACCTGAGCCCAGGGATGGGGCAGTCCTGACCCTGGGTTTGGAAGATCCCTGGAGTCAGGGCTGGAGCAGCCTTGACCTCACAACCAGGGCTTCTACGACCTCAGGGATGGAGCATCCTTGACCCCATAACCAGGGCCTCTGGTTGTGGGGTCAAGGATATTGATCCCAGCATGATGGAGCATCCCTTACCCAAGGCCTCTGACCTCAGGGATGGAGCATTCCTGATGCCGAGTCCAGGACATCCCTGGTATCCATGGCTGGAGCATCACTGACCCCAGGGATGGAATATCCTTGACCCCACAACCAGGGCATCTATGACCTCAGGGATGGAACATTCCTGATCCTGAGTCTGGGACATCCCTGAGCTCGTGGCTGGAGCATCTTAGACCCATCTTTGACATTCTTGATCCCAAGTCTGGGATGAGGCTGGTATCCATGGCTGGAGTGTCACTGACCCCGTGGCTGGAGCTGCCTTGACCCCACAGGCAGGGCCTCTCTGACCCCAGGGATGGAGCATTCCTGACCTCAGGTCTGGCACATCCCTGGGTCCAAGCCTGGAGCATCCTTGACCCCAGGACTGGGGAATTTCTGACCCTGGGGATGAAGCATTCCTGACCTGGGTCTGGAACATCCCTAGACTGAGGGCTGGAGCACCTTTGACCCAAGGACTGGGACATCCTCAATCCCAAATCTGGGACATCCCTGGTATCCAGGGCTAGAGCATCACTGACCCCAGGGCTGCAACACTCCTGACCCCAAGCTGGGGTATCCTTTACCCCAGGGCTGGGCCATCCCTGGACCCAAAGCCAGAGAATCCCTGGCCTTGGGGTGTCCCTGTCCCTGCCCCCAGGCTTCTCCAGCCCAACAGACAAAAAACTGACTTCTTGGTGTAAAAATATCAGTTTTGTGAAAAAAAATGATTTCTCTGGGTTCCGTTTATACCCCTAGCAGGGAGAGCTCTCTCTGGCATAAAGATACAGATAGATTTTGACTCAAAATACCCAGGTTTAGTAGAAGGAGAGGATTGTGTGTACCTGGGGAAGAGATCCCATCTGGCTCCTCCTGCCCTGGAGCTGGAGAACTCGGCTGGGTCGGACCCAGCCCCTGCCAGAGCCAGGTGGCCATAGAGGACATGGGACATCCCTGTCACCCCACCATGGGGTGTGGGGTGGCAGAGAAGTGGAGTCTTTGGATGGGGGGGTGTTCCTCTCCCTTCTCCATCCCACAGGAGATTTGGGATGAGGCTCCCACCCTGTCAGGGGTGTTGAGGAAACTGAGGCACAACAGGGCTTGGCTGGGATCACAGCATGGATCCTGATGGCTCCTTCTGATTCCCCATCCTCACAATTAATTACATGACCTTTTTTTATTTCCTCCAGTTATTTTCTCTGTAATTTTGGCCACTGGGGCTTTTTATTGCACATAACCCCCAGGGTGGGGCGTGTGGAGTGGCAGGTTCTGAGCAGAGTAAAGGACAAAGCCCTGGGCTCATTTCCCACCCTCTTCCGGATGAAGTTGTCTCCTCTCCTTCCAGGGAAGCTCTATGACAGGCTTTATTGACCTTTTTTTAATCTAAAATTGATTCTTTGCAAAACTCCACCCGGTCAGGAGCCAGGCGGAATCTCGGCACCGTTGGATGGGGATTTATGGTTTTCCATCAGAGCATTTGGCCTTTCCCTGGTATTTTTGGGGGCTGCAGGAGGGTTGAGCTGGGCAGATTTGCCAGGCCATGGCCAAGGAGATGCTGTGGGGTGGTTTGGTCTTTATCATTTTTGACCTGTGGGGTGATCCCAGTCCCTCTGCTCCAGGAAGGAGCTGTGCTTAAATCCCAGAGGAGCCCAAAAGCTGGATCCTGGAATTGTGTCTGTACCTGGATAATCCTCATGAGCCTGGGATGCAATGAGATGAAGGTGATGGGACCTCTCCCAGGTGAAAACCTGGGGATCCTGGAGCCAGGAGAACTTGGAGGGATGGACAGCCAGCCCATGGTGGGGGTGCCCCAGCTCCACTGCCGGGATCCTTGGCAGCCTGCAGAACGAGGTGTGGGAATATTCAGGGATGCTGGAGGTCACTCAGCCAGGCCAGGGTGGAATAAACAGAGGTGGCTCCAAACACCAGGTCTCAGTCTGCTCCTGCTCCCAGGAGCGCAGCTCAGAGCATCCCTTGAGGAACCCGCGGCATCTTTGCACTGTGTTTCTGAATGCACAAAGACCAAGCATTTTCTGCAAAGCCCTGTCCTTCAGCCATGCACGAGCCTCTCCAAATGCTCCTGGGAGCACGGAACGGCCCCGGGAGGGAGAGAAATCTCCACCGTGGAGGATGAAGAAGCTCTAGGTGTGAAGATGCTGCAGGCTTGTCCCAGCAGCACACAGGGATGAGCCCTGGCAAGCTTGGATGGGCTTGGACCACACACACAAACGCAGCTTCATCCTTCGGATGCCATGTGGATGCTCTGACACCTAAGGCTGTGTGGGGCCGGTTTAAGAGACGCTTCCTTTTGAACATCGGTGCTGAGGATTAAGAAATCATGGAAATTAAAAGCAGCAAACTGTTTCCAAGTGCTTCTGCCAGCGGCATTTCAGCCAGAGGTTTCTAAAGCTCTGGGAAGGCAGCATCCCGGTGATTCCTCGCGCTCTGCGAGGTCCCCGAAGGTGTGCTGTGAAAACTGAACAAAGGAGAGAGGGGGATGGCGGTGAGGGGCCGTGTCAGCCCTGTCTGCACCCACCTCCCTGCCCGGGCACCCGGCCCCGGGCCGGCGCTCGCTCACGGCCCCAGCCGCGTGTGCCGAGCGGGGCTCTGCGGAGGGACGTGGGGCGCTCCCGCCGGGCTCGGCCATCTGTCCTCCCCGCAAGCCCAGCTGCTGCGCTGGCATGGCCACCCCAGGGGAGGTGGCGGGGTCCCTGTGCTGCGGGTCCAGGCGCCGCCCAAGGGCCGCAGGGCAGGGGGATGCGGGGGATGCGGGAGGGATAAGGGGGGAGCATCTAACAGCCCTTCCCCAGGGTCTCGCTCAGCCGCACCTGGCTCCGGAGGGGAAGAAAAGAATAATAATAAAAATCTTCGATTTAAAAGACAAACGTCGATGATTAAGGATAAGGATAAGGTCAAGCGGGAGCCGCGGTGCGGCGGAGGGGCCGCGCTGCCCGCACCCCCGGAGGCCGCCAAGGGCTCGGCGCGGCGCTGCGTGCCCGGCCCCCCCCCCCCCCGCCCCGCCCGGCCGCGCCGCCCGCCGCGCCCCGCCGGCTGCCGCGTCCCGCCTTGTTCCGGCCGCGCCGCCCGGCCCCGCCCGCGCCCCCCTCCCGCCCGCCCGGGGCGCGGAGCGCGGCTGTGCGGGAGACAATAGCGGAGCGGGCGGCTCCGCGCCGGGCCGGGCCGGGCATGGGCGGCCAGGGCTGTGCGGCCCCGCGGCCCCCGCGCCGCCCGAGCGGGCTGTAGCGGGGTGGGGGGCGGAGGGAGAAGGGGGGCGATGCCCCGCGCCGAGCTCAGCCCGCCGCTGTGCTGAGCCGGCGGGGCTGGCCGGAGGCTGGAGAGCGGGACATGGTGCTGGAGACCCCCGTGACGCTCCCCGGGTGACCAGGGGGCGGCTGGCGAGGAGCTGGAGCGCGGCGGCGGAGCGAGGCCACGGTGAGGGAGCCCCGAGGATCCGGCTGGGGAGCCATGGGGAGATGCAACGGGCGGTGCACGCTGGTGGGATTCTGCTGCCTGCAGCTGGTAAGGCTCATCGGCATGCCGGGGGTGCTTTGTGCGAGATGCCGCCTGTCACCGCTCCCCACGCCGCCTCGGCGGTGACCTTGTGTTCGGATCAGCTCGGGGATGCCTCATCATCACCCAAAAAAAAACCCAAAGAAAAGGAAAAATGCTGATCTAAAAGATAGGCGATGCCACCCTCATCGCCTGCCTCAAGGCAGCGCTGGCCGGGGACGTGGATGGCGACCCCTTCCCTGTGTTGCCAGTGCCCGAGGTTGCGTCTCCAGCAGGTGTGAGCTTTGTTCCCAACTGCAATCTCTTCCCTCCGAGTTCACTCCCGCCCGCGGTTTCCCATTCTGGTGACTCCACGGATGCGTCTCGGGGTGCTGATCCCCTGAGTCGGGGCGAGAGGGAAACTTGGAGCCGCTGCCAGCACTTTGGAAACTCCTGCTCCTGAGCGGGACCCAGCTGCCCGCGGTGGGAGGACACCGGGACGTGGCGGCAAGGAGAGAGGGTTGATTTCCACGGGCTTGTCGGGTTTCGTGGCAATTCCGTGCTGCTTGCCGCCGCCCGCGAATCAATCTTCATCAGGCTCTGCCAGAGGAGCCGGCGAAGGGAGCGCGGGGGGGATCCGGGGGGTTTCTGCTCAAACCAGCGCCGGCGAGGTTGCGATTAATTATCCCGGCAGGGTGGTGCGTTAATGGAGAATCAGCAGCCTCCAACTTGCCCCCGCGGCCGTGCCGCGCTCGTCACGGCGAGGAGAGCAGGGAGGGACTGCTGAAATCTGTGGGGTCAGCTCGTGATGTCCCCGGGGATGCGGGGTGATGGATGGATGGAGGCGCCGATGGAAACGGGCTCCAGAGCCCTCTGGAGATGAGGGTGGCATCCTGCTGACAGGCACTTTCGTCCCAGCTCTTGTTCATTCTTCATCCTTCAGCAGGCAGCGGGTGGGGAGGGGTCTCCACTTTTGGATGGGAGGTACACGAGGTGCTGGGGGGATGGGGAAGCTTTGAAGCCAGTGCTGAGCTCTGGGCAGCAGAGGCACAGCGGGATCATCCCCAGGCTGGAGTCCCCCATTCCCAGCAGGAATGGCCTCTGTGTCCCCTGCTGTCCCTTCACTCCGCTCTGTGAAGTCTCGCTTGGCGTTTCGCTCACCCGATGCAGGATAAATCCAGCGGGACTTTTCCAGGTATGCAGCAGTTTCCTTGACTTTTGGTCATATTCTTTTTTACCACTCGGCTCCCAGGAAGGTTTGTGGGTGATTATTCCCCGAGATATCCCAGACCCGAGGGATTTTAATCTGTTTGTTTCAGGGCAAGGCTGAATTGGTGCAAGCTCCTGGGCTGGGAGAGAAGCTCCTGTTCACACCCGGAGGAACTTTGTGCTGCTGGTTGGGGTCAGGCTGTCCCCTCCACCCTCACCCTGTGTGTCCTGGTGCTGTTGGCATCCCCAAAATCTCCAGTCCCTTACCAGGGACCTTTCCAATCCAGGCTCATCCTGGACCAGCTTGTCCTTTGGAATGCTCTCCAAAGCTCCTTCCTGGTTTTGGAGGCAGCAGCTTCCACCCCACCAGTCATGGAGAGATGCCCCCAACCCTCAGCTCCTCATCCTGGGGCGAGGGGTCTGGGTGCCCACCCATGGCCCTCTGCTGAGACAGCCCCAAGCAACTGGAGGTGGCAGTTCCACCCAAGCGTCCCCTGGGGTGACCAAGGCCACCCTGAGGTGACACAAGACCTGCACCAGGCAGAGCTGGGGTTTGGGATGGAGACACAGGGAGCAGGGATGATTCCCGACTCCATCCCCACTCCCCTCCTCTGCTTCACCCCCAAGATGAGGATGGCACCAGGGGGCTCATGTCCCCCCACCCAGGTGGCCCTGACACCTGTCCTGGGTACTCTGTTCTGTGGGTGGGGATGGCTGTGCTCCCAATGTGCCCAGTCATGGGGCTGGGGTTCCACTGGTGTGTGTGGGGCTGCCTGGGAGGCCATGCCCCGTGGCTGCAGGACCAGGTCATACCACGAGTGAGGCTGCCCAGGGAGGGCACGGCTTTGCTGAGCCCCCTGGCCAGCCTGGGCCTCGGTGTCCCTTGAACGGCAGCGTGGTGACATCCAGCCCTCTCTGAGGTGATGCCACTATCTCTGGCTGGTCCTCCCTCCCCAGCCCAGGCACCTTCCCCTGGCTTCCTGTGTGCCACCGTCACTCCACATGCACCTTCACATCCCCGTTGGTTTCCCAATACCCATAAGCTGCTCCCTTGTCCTCCTGGTCCCGGGGGTGCTGTGGAGGCTCCAAGCCCCCAGGTGCAGCTGGCACCCATTGGGCACAAGGTCCCTGATCCAGAGGGGCCCTGTCCCCTCTGATCCACATCTGAACCAGTCTGGGAAACTGTTTTTGGGCCATGACACCACATGGAGCTGCTTTGGAGGATTCAAGTCCTCCAAGCTCCTTCACCCCAGGTGAGCCCATGCTGCGGGTGCTGGGTGACTCCAGTCTTGGAGACAAGCAGCACATACCAGATTTTTCCTCCATTAATGTTTTTTTCCCTGGAAAAATCCGCTTGCCAAATACACACCAGCCCTACCCCACCTCGGGAGGGACCACCAGCAGATATTCATGATAATGAGGTGGGATAAAAGCAAAACTCCGGGGTTTTCCTGGTTTCCCCACCAACTGGGAGACACAAACCTGCGTCTGTGACCCGTTGTTGTGGGATTCACCTTTTCTTCATGTGAAGTGGGAGCTGCTGAGGGAGTTGGATGGGGCAGGCACCCGAGGTGACACTGCCCTGCTCGGGCATGGGGGTGTGGGAGCCACACAACATTTGTTAACTCTGCAGCCTGGTAGGGTTGGGACAGCTGTGCTGCTGCCCGGGGCTGTGCCAGCCTTGGTGACAGTGATCGGGACATGGGGATATCGGGACACGTGCCGCTGGCAGCTGCCAGGCCGGATCTGTCCAGCTGCTGTCATGTGTCCCTTGGCCGCTCCGCTCTGTGCCCCGCGGCCGCGCTCAGGCTGGTGCAGGATGCTTTTCCTCCAGCTGGCTCTTTCTCCATCCCAAACTGGCGATCCCATCGCCCCGTCCCTGTGGCCGCTCAGCCCCGCAGCTGGGTGGGGACAGGGACGCTCCGCGCTCCCACCTCCGCCTGGGAGAGCCGGGAGCCGCTTCCAACCGGGGTCTCGTTTCCTTCTTTGTTTCTCTCCTTCTCCTTTAATTGGCTGGAAAAGCAGAGCTGGGTTGGCACCTCCCGCCTGCCGGAGCCTGCCAGGCTGGCGGGGTGCGGTGCGGGGCCGTGCCGTGCCATGCCGTGCCAAGCCGGCGCTGGCATCCCCGCGCCCTGCGGGCTTGGGGCGCAGCAGAGGGGCCGCGGGTCCATCCCATCCTCTTCCCGAGCCGTGGGGTTCGCGCAGGGCACCGGGACCCTCTGGAATGTGATCCCCGGCTCCGAGCCGGGAGAAGGAGCTCAGCAGCTCGGCTTAACGAGGGATGGCTGAAAGGAGAGGATGATCCTTCATCCCCAGCCCTGTGTGACAGCGGGACCCCTCTGCACCCCTGCGGGGTCCGTGGCCCTCCCGTCCCCTTCCGTCCTCCCTTCCTGCTCTGATTTCCGTGGCTTTGGCCACCACCGCGAGCACAGGTGGGAACCACCCTCCTCCGACATCTGCCGGCATCTTTTGTCCTCGTCCGGCTCCGGCTGCTCGGGGACGGCCCGAGGACCGCGGGGCCGGGGCCGCCCCCGGCCGCATCCCCCTCGCCCGGAAAGGGGGAAAGGAGCCCGGGCTGAACCCGGGATGGAGGTTTTCAATTACACAATTAAATGCGCAATTAGGTGTAATTACCAGCGCTCAGAAGGTGCGACTGTTCATAATGGGCTTGTAATCTACTGCCGCCACTGTTTGTACTGCTCCGCTCCGCTCCCTAATGATTATGGAAAGCTTTCCCATTTGCATGGTTGCCATGGAAATGGGGGGCAGGCAGGAGCGCGGGGATGGCGAGGGGAGTCCCTCACTTCCCTGAGCCCCCTCCCTGCCCCACATCCCCTCCCCGTGGGGTGGCCGACATGGGTGTGGTGATACCTGCTGTTCTGTGGGGTCACAGGTGCCGGCATGGAGGGATGAGGATCCTCCAGGGATGAGGATCCAGAAGGTGGGAATGTGTTCTAAAAGCCTGAAAAACCCCACCCCACCCCGTCACCTCGCCGGGTGAGCGCCCCGAGAGCCCCGGAGGGACCGAGGGTCTGGGTGGTCGTGGAGAGGCATCAGCCAGCCCAGACCTCCATGTGGGGAGCATCCTCCAGCACATCCACATTCCAGGCAGGGTTAGAAAGGTTTATTGACATGAGTTTGGGAAGGCAGGGCCTCACAGCTCGCAATTAAAACCGCGATTAAAGTGCCGTATGTCTAAATTTGCAGGACCAGCTAATGTGCACCCAAGAGGATTAACGAGGCTGCCTGAAGAACTCCCTAAATCATTCATGGCGGATCTAACCAGAGCTGGGAGCGAGGGGGACTGGAAAATAAATGTCTCAGAGGGCTGGGTTATAGAGAAAATAAAGAGAATGAGGCTGAAACCAGCCTGGCCCAACAGCAGAGCCGTCAGAGCATGGGAAGGAAAGGTCGATGTGAGCAGAAAAGCCTAAAGCAGGTGGGCTCATGGAGATCTGGGAAAATGAGTTGCCCAGCCAAACCTGGATCTTGTTTCTTCTTGAGCTCAAGGGCTTGGCTGCTGGAAGGGGCTGAGCTGCCCCAGCAATGTCTGGATGCTGATAAGGAATTTGATTTAATCCCAGGTGGTTTCTGTTAGGAAAAAAAATTAGCACTATAAAAAATCAATGATGCTCATTTATGGACTAGGTAGAAAGAAGAGAATGAATAAAATCATCGCTGGAGAAAAGGGGTGGGATGAGGGGATGGTGGTGAGCAGAGCCTGGCACAGGAGAGTTCCCCTGGAAGTGCATCCCAGCCAGCCCATGGGGCAGGTGCGTGTCCCATCCCAAAATCCATTGGCAAGCCTTGAGAGGGGGATAGGAAGAGGGAGCCTGAGGATGGGAGATGTGGCAAAACAGCCTCTGGAGAGGCTCAGGGTTTGTGGCTGTTCTGAGGGAAAATCACAGAACCCTGGAATGGTTTGGGTGGGAAAGGACCTTAAATCCCACCCAGTGCCGCCCCTGCCATGGCAGGGACACCTCCCACTGTCCCAGGCTGTCCCCAGTGTCCAGCCTGGCCTAGGACACTGCCAGGGATCCAGAGACAGCCACAGCTGCTCTGGGAATTCCATCCCAGCCCCTGCCCAACCTGCCAGGGAACAATTCCTTCCCAAGATCCCATCTGAATCCCTCCTTGAAGATGGCAAGGTGGAAGAGATTCCCAGTACCAACAGTCCTTAGTGCAGGAGAAAGGAGCAAAGTGAGAGTGTTTTGGGGAGAAAAGTGTGTTTTCAGCCCTGAGGTGATTAACCACAGCCAGAAATCAACTCTGGGTGTGCTGGCCTTCCCCTGCTGCCTTTGGCCAGCGCTTGCCCCAGGCTCGGGGCCATCTTTGGAAGCTGAGGACAACAGGGACATCCCCACAGAAGTCACAGTGGGCAGCCACAGGGTGGCTGAGTGGGGGGTGCTGAGTGCCCCGGGTTATTATTCCAGCAAAGAGGTTGGGTTTGCCAACCAAAGGGAGTTTGCTGCTGGAGGATCTATGAGCATCTCATGACCTCCTCGTGGTGTTATTTATTCACAGGCTCCGAGCCCAGGGAGTGCTCTCCCTGCCCGAGGCACTGATGGCTCCCACCGCTTTTTCCCTCTGCAGCTCTTGGTGCTCTTGGCTCCTCTCTGCTCAGTTCATCTAGAGAGAAACCCCAGGGAAAGCCTGGAGGGGCTGAATAATGGAGCAGGGAGGGTTTGGGGCTCAACCAGTTCAAAACTCACAGTGGAGGAATTCAACTCCCAAAGGGAACCCCACATCCCTCTCTGGGACAAGGACCCGACTTGGAGCTCCCAGCCCTGCCCCCACAAAGTTGGCACAGGGGTGGGTCGGGAATTTGGGAGGATGCTGGGGGCGGGTGCCAGGACATCCTCCCAGCCTCGTGCCCATTCCCAAGGCTGGGAAAGGCTTTGTATCCCACTGCCCATCACCTCGGAACCCTCCTGCAGGCACCGCCTCCCCCGCTGGGCCGGGAGCCCTCGGGATGCTGCAGCCATCGCCTGGGGATATCTCATCCTTAGGGAAAGGGGCAGGGATGGAAAATCCACAAATCCCTCACGCCCTGGCTGTTTTCACAGCCCTCCAGCGCCTGCTGTGGGATGTGAACCCATCACTGCAGCGCCTGGATGAGCCGTGTGCCGGCGGGTGGGAACCCTCCCAGCCCTCATCCCGTGCTCCAGGCTGTATCCCCGTTCCTCGTGCTCCTGGAATGCACTGGGATGTCCCTGTCCCAAACGCAGTTTGGCTGGAATTGATGGAGAGCTGGGGGTTGAGAGGGGAGAGAACATTCTTCCCAAATCCTGGGGGATGCTTGGAACAGCTCAGAATGGCCTCCTTGGCACTGATTTTTTTTTCTTTGCCCCCATTTGAAAGCAGCTATTTGTTTCAATTTCCAAAATATGGACGTAAATGGCTGGAAAATTGGGAAGGCAAAGTGGGCAGAGATCAGCCCAGGCTGTGTTTAAACAGGACATTAAACCACGAGGGGTTTTTAAATAAGATTTATAACAGCTCCCATGCACTTGGGGAAAAAATTCCCCCTCTTTTGGGTCTCATCGGCAGCAGAAGGAGATCTGGGGGGGAAAAAATCGATGGCCCAAGTGCTGCTTGGGAGCAGCGAGACAGGATGTGCCCCTATGGGTCACTTTAGTTCATAGGGATCGTTCCAGCTGGGATGGGAGGTGCTGTGGGACCTGCCTTGGGGTGGTGCTTCCCTGTTCACCCTCAGGGCTCAGCACATCCCGGCGCTTCCAGGGGTTTGGGAAGCAGGAGCTGAGACGGAGGGAGGGATGCAGGAGGGTGCAGGGTGGGTTTGGTGTGAATCCAGTGGGATCCCTGAGCTGACCTGGGGCCACCCTGGTGCCACCTCCTGGCTCTGTCCTGGCAGAGGGGACCCGTGCCCTGGGGATGCTGGGGGAGGTGGTGCTGAGCATCCCCGGGTGCCCAGGGCTGGCGGTGACAATGACACTGCAGAGCCGCCGGCGCTGGCTGTGTCCTGGCACCCTGGTCACCCTCACTGCCCACACCGGGTCTCTAAGCAGGGGCACCGTGCCTGGCCGGGGTCACAGCTGTGCTGTCACACACAGGGGACGCAGCCACGCTCGGGGCTGCCCTGCTGCTCGGCTCTCAGGCTAATTACCTTGATTAGGGCTAATTAGCACTCTGGGGTACTTCGGTGTTTTCCCATGGCCAGATCGATAGCGAGGCCCTTTCCCACCACCGATGTGTGTCCTGGGAACAGCGGGAATGTGGCACCAGGGACGGAGAGGAGCCAGAGCAGGGCAGATTTGCCTCCCCTGGGCTCTGCTGGGGATGGAAAATATAAAACCTTTGTGGGTGGGATTTGGGAAGCCAAAGGGCCAGGGGTGACCTGCGTCCCAGTTTGGGAATTGGGGCTGCAGGGAGCTGTGGGAATGTCACTGGAACCGTGCCACTCCCCCGGGCACTGGTGCCACCCCAGAGGGATTCCCAGGTACAAACCCCGAGTGGGAAATGTCCCAGGGGAGAGGAGGAAGCTCAGGGTGGGAGCTGAGGGTGCCTGGGGTGGGAGCATTGGAGTGGAAGGTGCTGGGTCATGGTGGAAGATGCTCAGGTGGGAATCAGGGATGCTCAGGGCTCTCCTGAGGGTGCTTGAGGTGGTTGGGGTGGGAATGGAGAGTGCTTGGGGTCAGAGTGGAGGGTTCTTGGGGTGAGCATGGTGGGTGCTTGGAGCAGGAGCAGAGGGTGCTTGGGATGAGTGAAGGGTGCTTGGGTTGGCACTGGGGATGCTTACAGTGGGAGAGGAGGGTTCTTGGAAGGCTGAAGCTCATGGGAGCCCCAGGGAAGCCCAGCCCATGCTCTAATTCCGTGCAGGAATGGCTCGGATTAATGGTGGTGCTCAGCCACTGCCTGCAAGTGTCACATTGAGAGCCCTTGGCCCATCCTCCTGGGCTCTCTTCCCCTCCTCTCCACCCCACTGGATCTCAGCAGTGGTGACAGCCGTGGCTCTGGGGCCCAGCTGGGTCCCCCTGCCTTGATTTGTGTCCCCAGCTCTGGGAAAGGACCCAGATCCCACCCGTGGAAGCAGCAGCCAGGCCAGGGTCGGCAGCTTTGCACAAACCCTTTGCAGGCTCAGATTTGTGTTTTCTCTGCTTTTCCCTGCCCTGTTTTGGCCCAGGAACCCACCCTGGGGACACCTGGCATCTCCATCTGTGCCTGTGGGACCCCCTGAGCTCCTGTCCCCTGTTGTCCCCTCCTCTGCTGTCACTTCCAGCCCATCACCGGCCCCTTGCCAATTCCCCCTGGCAGCTGCCGGGACTCTCAGGCCAATCCATCCTTCCCTGGCCCTTTCCTGCAGCACCTGGCACCGTTTTCCCTCAGCTCGGGGAGCGGGGCCACAGCCAGAGCCCTGTGACGGGCATGGGGCGGCACAGGGCTGGCACCGAGTGCCCGTGGTGGCTGCTGGGGGGATCACAGAGCAGCTGTGGGGGCTGAGGGTGCCCAGGGCTGGAGGTGGCACTGGGGGATGGCACCTGTGGGTGGGCGGTGGCATCCCATGACCATTGAATGGGTGATGGGCAGCCCTGGGGCCATGGGTGACAAGGCCAGGCTTGGGTGGGGACATCCTGGGGATGATGCTGTGGGCTTGGCACCAGACGTGGGAGTTCCCAGGGGCTGGTGGTCCCTGTGCCGACCCTGGCTGTGCTTCAGTCCCCTCCACTCCAGCTCTGCTACTGCCTGTGGTCACCCTGTGCTCCCGGAGGACACCCAGGATATTCCCCCTGTCCCCCTGCGAGGGACACAGGGCAGTCTGGATTGATGGGAATGTCAGGGTCACTGTTTTATTCCCTGTTTTGTTACCTCCTGGGAATTTGCCTCGTGCCTCAGATTTGGTGGCTCCCCCAGGGATTCCATTTAGCAGCACAGCCTGGTGCTGTTGTGACCAAGAAACACCAGGGGGTTATTAAAAGTTTTATTTTTATTTTTTCCCCGATTTCAGCAGCTCTGTGGTGGTGGCCTGTGGAGAGGTGCAGGTCCCCCAGTCCCTCTGGGGGCAAGGACATCCCTGTCCCATTCCCAACCCTCCTAGGGCTGCATCTCACCTGGATTTCAGCCTAGTGCCCCCTGAGCCCAGCCTGAGCTGATCCTGATCCAGCACTACAGGGAGCTGAGGTTGTCTGGGGAATTTGGAGTGACTTTGAGGTGTCTACCTGTGTGTCTGGTGGATGTGAGGAGCTGTATTTAGCGACACCCTCACCCATTTGGGGCTGGTTTATATCTCATTGGTGCAGGTCCTCTCCATTGTCAATCCAGGACTTGGGTGTTTCCCCCAGCTTTGGCACCCGTAGGCCCCAAACCTTCCCCTCTTTTGGGTGCACCCACAGCAAGAATGAGGATTTCCACCTCAAAATGTGGGGGCAAGTCCCAGCCCAGCAGCACCCACTGGACACTGGACTGATGCTCCCACCACTTTCTGGGGTCCCCCTGCAGCTCCTTCCATGGGAAATTGTGCTCTGGGCTCTCCCCATGTCCCCCTGCCCCATCCCCTCCTCCAGGAGGGGAATGCTGACCCCACTAATGACCCCAAACCCACTAACAACCCCGTCCCCCCCTCCTCGCAGCAGCCCTAGGCCCTAATTATTTTTATTCCGACCCCCTCCCCCCCAGAAGGAGCTGTGTGGCATCGGGGTCCCTCGGGTATGTGACACTTCCCAGACAAAGCAAACCCGGCCCTAACAAAGGGCTTTGAATGATGCACGTGGTGAGGGCCGGGCAATTAACAGCGCCCTGGTTTAGCGGGGTCACGGGTGGGGCTGCTGCAGGGCAGAGGAGGGAGCAGGGAACACGGGAAGAGCTCCAGAGCCCCATTTCCCATTTCTGGGGACCCCACGGGGGACCCCAGCGGGTCCCTCACAGGGAGTGGCCCCCGCCCTGTGTCCAGGCCTTGCCGCTGCTGCCTTGGGTTTTCCCTCGGTATTTCCCTGTGGAAAACCTCATCCCTCCCGGGGCTGTGTCCGTAAGGGGGATGGGGTGGGCAGCGCCCCTCACCCAGCTGGCAAAGCTGTCCCGTGTGGTTACAGCAGGAAAAACAATTGTGGGGGGAAATCCCAGTTTTCCCAGTGTGAGGATGGCCCTGGTGCCAGGGGTTTGGCTCACATCCCTGCTGGGTGTCAGGGACTGCTGCAGGGTTCGGGATGTCACCTGCCACGACATCCCAGTGTCACACTGTCTCATTAATGGATTTGTTGGAGCCAAGCGGGAGGGTCCTGGATGGATCCAGCCCCTGGAGCTGCTCATCCATGACCCCCACCCAACAAAGGGGCTGGAAAAACCCACCCCAAAAACCCCTCTCACAGGCGGGGGGATGAGAGGGGGGTGAAGCAATTAATAAAAGCAATTTTTATGGCTGTTTAAGGAGCCTCAAATGAGCTCCCAAGTGAGGCGGCTGCCGAGGGCTGTGGGTAATGAGGAGCTGGTGGCCACAGCACATCCTCCCCAGGATAAACAGGAAAGGGATCATTGGGATCAACAGTGAAGGGATCATTGGGATGTACAGCAAAGGGATCATTGGGATCAACAGTGAAGGGGTCATTGGGATGTACAGCAAAGGGATCATTGGGATCAACAGTGAAGGAGTCATTGGGATGAGCAGCAAAGGGATCATTGGGATCAACAGTGAAGGAGTCATTGGGATGAGCAGCAAAGGGATCATTGGGATGAGCAGCAAAGGGGTCCCTGGAATCAGCAGCAGAGGGATCATTGGGATCCACAGCTAAGGGATCATTTGGATCCACAGCGAAGGGATCATCGGGACCAGCAGCACTGGCTCCTTCACTGAAGGAGTTACTCCAAATATTCTGGATTTCTTAGGACAGTGCATCCCCTTGGATGCCTCTCCTGGATCCAGCTCCTGTAGTCCAGAAAGCCCCAGGATGTGGGTGGGTGGTGGGGATGGTCGGATGCTCTGGTCCTGTGGGATCCTGCCTGGATCAGTCCCATTGCCAGGGCAGAGGGGCTCCACTCCCACCCCTGGAAGCCATGACAGGGATGGGGGATTTTAGGGAGAATGTGGATGGGATCGTTATCAAATTCCTCAGTGGATACTGAGATGTCCTGGGCAGACTTTTGCACCCCCAAAAGCTCCTCGAGGGCTCAAGAAACATCCCAGCCCCTTCCCTGCCACTCACCACTCCCACCCCCAATCATTTTCCTTCAGTCAGTGGGAATTTCTATCCCTGCCTTGGGCTCATCCAGCATCTGCTCCTTGCAGGGTACTCATCCAGCCAGGAGACCCCCAAACCCTCCAGGTCCCATTATTCAATAGATAAATAATTCTCCAAGAAATTCTCACCCATGGGGGGTTGCTCCCATATTTAAGCACAAGATCCCCCATATTTAGAATACAAACACCCTAAATTTAAACCAAAGGTTTCCCATATTTAAGCTCCCTATCCCCCAAATTTAAGCAAAAAGGTCCGCCAGTTCCAAGACCAAGATCCCCAAATTCCAGCCCCAATCCCAAAATTTAATCCCAGATGGGAGTGGGCAGTGGGGGGTGGTGCCCCTCACCCGGAGTCGCGGGTGCCCGTGGGTTGTGGAATTACCCCGAGGAGAGGGAAATCCACCGGGGTCATCCCATCAATCCCATTTGTGCCGGCAGCTCCCTCCTTGCTGGGCAGCGAATCCCTCAGAGCCGGGTGGTTTGATCCCGGGTTTTAAAGCTGAAAATTGGGATAAATGCTGGAAGAAACACCCACACGCGCCGGGCCGGGTGGGCGCACACGGGGACCACCTCCAGATGTCCGCTTCATCCCTCCAGGATGTGGGAGCGTCCCCTCCTCCTCCAAAACAATCCCAAGAAAAATCAATATTTTGGGAGCCGTTTCGCCTCCCCACCGGCTGCCGCCGGCTGCTCCTTTCGCGGCGACATCGCTCGCAGGGATTATTTTTGCTCCCCGGCTCATTAAGGGGGTTGTTACCAGGCAGATTTCCTCACCCGAGCTTCTCCTTCCCAGCCCGCGGGCCGTGGGAGGAGGGAATGCCGGTTTCCATAGAGATGCGCTTGGCTTTAATCAGGGTTTCTTCCCTGGGAGAACTGATTACGGAAAGTGACGCTAAATAAATCAGTAAATTGGATTTTTTTAGTGTATATGCATACATATATATACATGTATATATATATATTTAAAATCATTTTTTCCCTTCTCCTCTATCGGATTATATTAACGGTGTCTTTGAAGCACCGGTTGATATTTGGAGAGTACCTCTGGCTTCTCCCAGATATCGGGATAAAGAACGGAAGCGGGAGAATTAGCATGGAAATTGCCTGCGGCTTGATCCTTGTCCCCCGCGGGCTGGAGGGGATATCTCCTCCGGCATCCATCCTATCCCATCCTGGAGGGCTTCGGCAAATTTTTGGAGCAGATTGTCCCTTTCCTTTGCTTTTTCCTGCCCTTTCCCTTCCCATATCCAGCCCCAACCTTTGTCTGTGTCTCATTCACAGAATTTGTGATTCAGGGAGTCAGGCTCCCCACATCTTTCCTGGTTTCCCCATTTTATTCACTCTGGGCAGCGCCCCAGAGTTCAGCTCAAGATTTCCCAAATTTAAGGACAAAATCTTCCATATTTAAGCCCCAAATCCCTCAAATTGAAGCCTGAGATCCCCAAACTGAAGCCCCAAATCCCACAAATTTAAACCCAAATTTAAGCGCAAAATCTCCCAAAATTTAGATCCCAAATCCATCAGATCTAAGACCAAGATCCCCAAATCCAAACCCTAAACCCATATTAAAGCACAAGCTGTCCTAAATCTTAGAACCCAAAATTAAGCCCCAGCTCCCCCAGATCTCAGCCAATGATTCCCTCAAATTTAAGCCCAAAACCTTCCAAATTTAAGCCCAAGTTTCCTCAAACTGAGACCCAAGATCTGCCAGGTTTAAACTCACCTGAACCCACAGATTAAAGCCCAAGATCCCCCAGGTTTCAGCCCTGAGTGATTCCCCAGTTGCTTGTGTTTTTTTATTATTATTTTTCCTTCGTTTTCATTATTGCTGCACCTCTCAGTGTTTCCTGCTGGGAGTCTCCAATGGGATGCCTGATTGAGGTCTTGGATCAATCCTGATTTTCTCTACTGGGCTGTTGGTTTGGGGTCCAATGTCCCTGGGGATAACAAATTCCTCCAAGGCTAAGCCAGGGCCCAGGGATCTGCATTGGGGCAGGACAGGGATTGGGATTGGGATTGGGATTGGGATGGGATGCTTTGAGAGGACAGCAGGTTCTCTGGCCACCCCAGAGCTCCCAGCCCTGCTCCCACGGGTTTGGAGCAGCTCCCAGCTGTGTTCTCAAGGCACGACCTTTCTCCGGGGCTGGAGCTTCCCTGCCCTGCCGTGCCTCAGTTTCCCTGAGGACCTGCTCCGATGGAGCTGCTCCCCCTGCCCAGGAGAGTGGATCCTCCTGGTGCAGTCCTGAGCAGGAATCAGGGCGATTTCCAGGGACACTCCTGGCACCCTCTCACCCCCTCCCAGCCGTGCCCCCCCCCCCCCCCACGGGCTTCCCAAGCTTTCCAAGGTCACTGCAAGGTGACGTTGGGGGGGGAGGGGGGGGTGCTGAGCGCCAGCCCGGGATTAACGGGATCATCCCGGCTCCCTCCTGCGGGAACTGCCGCGGTTCCCGAGGGGACGGAGCGGTTCCCGAAGGGATAGAGCGGTTCCCGAAGGGATAGAGCGGTTCCCGAGGGGATGGAGCGGTTCCCGAGGGGATGGAGCGGTTCCCGAAGGGATGGAGCGGTTCTCGAAGGGATAGAGCGGTTCCCGAAGGGATAGAGCGGTTCCCGAAGGGATAGAGCGGTTCCCGAGGGGATGGAGCGGTTCCCGAGGGGATGGAGCGGTTCCCGAAGGGATAGAGCGGTTCCCGAAGGGATAGAGCGGTTCCCGAAGGGATAGAGCGGTTCCCGAGGGGATGGAGCGGTTCCCGAAGGGATAGAGCGGTTCCCGAAGGGATAGAGCGGTTCCCGAGGGGATGGAGCGGTTCCCGAGGGGATGGAGCGGTTCCCGAAGGGATGGAGCAATTCCCGAAGGGATAGAGCGGTTCCCGAAGGGATGGAGCGGTTCCCGAGGGGACGGAGCGGTTCCCGAGGGGAAGGAGCGGTTCCCGAGGGGATGGAGCGGTTCCCGAAGGGATGGAGCAATTCCCGAAGGGATAGAGCGGTTCCCGAAGGGATGGAGCAATTCCCGAAGGGATAGAGCGGTTCCCGAGGGGATAGAGCGGTTCCCGAGGGGATGGAGCGGTTCCCGAGGGGATGGAGCGGTTCCCGAGGGGATGGAGCGGTTCCCGAAGGGATGGAGCGGTTCCCGAGGGGATGGAGCGGTTCCCGAGGGGATGGAGCGGTTCCCGAGGGGATGGAGCGGTTCCCGAAGGGATGGAGCGGTTCCCGAGGGGATGGAGCAATTCCCGAAGGGATGGAGCGGTTCCCGAAGGGATAGAGCGGTTCCCGAGGGGATGGAGCGGTTCCCGAAGGGATAGAGCGGTTCCCGAGGGGATGGAGCGGTTCCCGAGGGGATGGAGCGGTTCCCGAGGGGACGGAGCGGTTCCCGAGGGGACGGAGCGGTTCCCGAGGGGATAGAGCGGTTCCCGAGGGGATGGAGCGGTTCCCGAGGGGATGGAGCGGTTCCCGAGGGGATGGAGCGGTTCCCGAGGGGATGGAGCGGTTCCCGAGGGGATGGAGCGGTTCCCGAGGGGACGGAGCGGTTCCCGAGGGGATGGAGCGGTTCCCGAGGGGATGGAGCGGTTCCCGAGGGGATGGAGCGGTTCCCCGTGGAAATATCCGTGTAGGAGGTCAGCACTGTGATGGGCGGACAGGGAATTGAGCTGCTTCGATCGCCTCGGCTTTCCTTCGTTGTGGAAAACTTTGCTGGTTGAGAGGCACGAGGGGGAAAGGGATCTCACGGGAGCGTTTATGGGATGCCGCCAACACGAGCTGGCCGTTTTGTTAAAGCTCAGTAAAATATAAATGCGATATTGTGCCAGTGTTAAGGAGATATTTTGTCAGAGGTGAATCAGTTAGACCAGCCTGCTCGTGGGGAAATCGGGAATTCGTGGTGTTTTCAGGGAAAAAAATCCCCAAGCAAACAAAATTCCTGGGGTTCTTTATGGGGTTATTGGAGCCAAATGCACCCAAACCCCACAGTTTGGGAGCTGATGGGGGTCAGGGCTTTGTTTTAGGGGTGTAAATGAGGAGGAGCTTCCTCCTGAGATGAAAATCATCGGGAGGTGATCATGGATTCCTTCTCCATGTGGGAACACCAAATTCCCTGGATTTCAGCGTTCCAAACATCTCAGAGCACCGTGGAAGTTTGGGGGGAGGGGGTGGTCTCTTTGCCGTGCCTCAGTTTCCCTTTCCTGTGATGGAGCCAGAACAGGAGGGGCTGGTTTGATCCACTACATTTAGGGGGAAATAATAATAATAATAACAGTAACAACAGTAACAACAACAGTAGCAACAATAACAACAATTTCCCAGCCCTCCCTGATGGAACCCTCAGGAATGGATGGAGCCAGGAGCGTGGACGTGGGAGCAGGGCTCGGAGGGCACCCAGGGGTCTCCGGGGGGTCCCAGGCGTGGGGACACCCCCAGGGGTGAATCCCATGGAGCAGATTCCATCGGGATCCCGGGGTGCAGCGTCCAGCCAGGCGCATCCAGCCGGGGCTGCGTTCCCATGGCAACGCCGCCGGATGCGGGAGAATGAAATAAATAACTGGGAAAAGGGTGTGGGGATCAAATGGGAGAGAGGAGGGAAAGCCGTGGGACGGGCGGGGGGCGCTGGGGGGTCGTGCCAAGGGTCCCTGCGAACCCCAAGTGTCCCCGATCCCGGGGACCGGGGCTGCTCCAGGAACTCCCATCTGGGGGGTTCAAAGGGGCTGTGCAGCCACCAGGAGCCCCCCAAAACCTGCAGCATCCACAAGGGATTGTCCCAGCTGGGGAAGGACCCGATTTGTGCCTCTTTCACCCCAGTTTTTTGCTCCTGCCGTGGTTTTGCTCCTGCATAGGAGTCAGTTCCCAGTTGGGGCCGCATCCTACTCATCTGCACCCGATGCTGGAGAGGGATTGAGACCCCGGCGCCTTTAATTTCTTTCAGTCTGTGATTTTATGAAGGTTTTTGCAGATGTAAGTAGGTCAGGAACTTGTTTCCAAGTCATTAAATGAAGTCCCTGGGTTCACAGCGGTGTTTGCACCTCCTTAATAGCCAGCCGTGCTCTGCTCTCATTTCAATCGCGGCCGATTCCCCTTCCTGGGGCTGGAGCCGCTTCCCACGGTTCCTCGTGAGCAAGGGAGGGCGTTGGCAGAGCCAAAACGCATCAAACTGCCTCAAAAAGAGAGGCGGGGGGAGGGAGGTGAGCCTTAAAAGGAGTCGGGGTGGGGATGTGGGGTCCCGGAGCACCTTTGGGGTGGGAGCCGGGCGCGGCTGATCCTGGGGCTGCGACCGGAGCTCCAGGGATGCTCCATCAGCCCCGGGGCTGTGGAGAACATTCCTTATGGATCGGGCATCCTGCCCTGGGGCCGTTCTCTCCGAACACCGATATTTTTTGGGGGCCAAACTCCCAGAGATGGTGGATGTTCAGGGACGGGGCGAGCGATGCTTTCGCAGCATCTTCGGCCGCGGCACGGGAGGAATCAAAACGGCCAAATCTCTGCAGAACGCAACGAAATGAAAGTTAAATCCCTGGCGAACCTCGGGCATATGGTGTGCGAGAGGAAATCACCCGGCTGCAGGATAATGATCCATCGGGGGGGGGTCAGGAACCCTGCCCGGAGGGGAGGGCGCGGAGGGGAGCTCAGAGCTCAGCCCGAGGTGCAGACTCTGCTGCGGGGGTGAAGAGCAGCAGGTAGCCAGGAACAGCATCCTGCCCATCCCGGGATCCTGCCCAGTGCCAGCTCCAGGATCCTGAGTGTTCCGGGAGAGCTCAGAGCCCCTGGCAGGGCCTGAAGGGGCTCCAGGAGAGCTGGACAGGGACTGGGGACAAGGCATGGAGGGACAGGACACAGGGAATGGCTTCCACTGCCACAGGGCAGGGCTGGGTGGGATCTTGGGAAGGAATTGTTCCCTGGCAGGGTGGGCAGGGCTGGGATGGAATTCCCAGAGCAGCTGTGGCTGCCCCTGGATCCCTGGCAGTGCCCAAGGCCAGGCTGGACATTGGGGCTGGAGCAGCCTGGGACCGTGGGAGGTGTCCCTGCCCATGGAACAAGATGGGCTTCAAAAGTCCCTCCAGCCCAAAGCGTTCTGGGATTCTCTGGTTCCAGGAGGAGTGGGAAGTGCTGGGCAGGAAGGTTCCTGGTTTCGAGGGAGCTGGGTCTGGGATGTTCATCCAGCACTCCCCAGCTTGGTCACCGTCAGATTTCCAAGCTCAGTTTCTCAGCTGTGGTGGGGAAGGTGCTCCCTGCTGTCCGTGCAATCATCCCAGCACAGCCAGGAGGGATCCAGCTCTCCCCACCTCCTCGTGGGAATTAAGAACTGGGAAAACTTGGAGTGATGGGATGGATCTGAAGAAGGTGAGGGAAAACCAAGTGAGATTCAGGGACAGGAGAGCTCCTTCTCTCTTAAATTTGGTGCTAGCACCAAATCCCATTTTCATCTAGCTCTGCCTCCCTGGTGCCATCTCCCCAAGCCCCAGCTGAAACCCTCAGCTCATGTCCTCACTAGTGTCCCCTCCAGACACTGTCCTCCCCTCACCCACTGAGGAAGTTTGGTCTCTCCTGCTTCGATTTCCCGGTGAAAATAAATCCCTGGGATGAGCGGGATCCAGCACCGCCCCCAGCTAATTGATGTGATTTGCTGCAAAGAGAACTTTTGGGGCCGATCAATGAATTTGTCAGTGTTTAATTAAGAGGGAGCCCTAAAACTCGTTGCATTGATCAGCCACAGGTTTATCTTAATTAGCAGTGGGATGGCGTTTGCATCCCAGCTCCGGAGCCGCTGGAGCTGGGAGGGGAGAGCGGCGTGTGAGCGGGGCTGGGGGGCTGTGGGGCTGTGAGCACCAGGAATTCCCATTCCAGGAGCTGGGCAGCCTGGGAAGGATGCTCTGAGCCCCACGGAACAATTTTTGGGTTTTGGGGAGCCGTGCTGGGGGTGATGCTGACCCCCAGAGCCAGGGCTGCTGTCACTGAAGGGCTGGGGGTCCTGAAGGTCCCTCCAAGGGACATTTTATCCCCAAAGGATCAGGGACAATGCTCCAGGGGCCGGAGCAGCCTGAGGAGCAGCACTGAGCTCAGAGTGCTTGCTCAGCTCCACAATTCTCTGTGCAGGATCACCAAACTTGGACTCCCCCGCTGGAGGCCGTGCCTCAGTTTCCCTATTCGTGGAACACGTGGGGAGGGCCTTGGAGTGCCCTTGGAGTGCCCTTGGCAGGTGGTGAGAGCCGGCAGCTGCAGCCACACTGCCTTTGTGCTGTCTCTGTTTGTCTTTTAACCTTCGTCTGCATCCCACAGGGGTGGAAAAGCCAAGATCTGCTCTTCCCATGGAGATAAAAGCTGCAATAACAGACCCAGCGTTGGACCTGCTGGGCTGGCTCCAGCAGAGCATTGTGGTACAATTTGCAGTCCCTGCTCATCCTTGAGGAAACTGGGGGGTTTATCCCTAATTTTGCCTCTTTGGGATGGAGAAGGGTTTGATTCAGCTCCTCCTCTCTAAGGCTATCCCAGCTGGAATTAAGGAGCTGCATGGATGCGATCCCTTCCCTCCAGCTCTGCAGGATGCTCTCAGGGGCTCTTCCCAGCCCCATCCCTCAGCTTGGAGCATCCCTGGTACCCAAACTTCCCATGCAGCTCCTGCCGAGCTCTGCCGACAGCCCCCAGATGGATGGGTGGCCATAAAACCCCGAGCGCCGCGCTCCCTGTATCATTTATTATTTACATTCCTCAATTTAGGAGATTTACAGCCTGGCTGTGAGTATTTCCAGAGGCTGTTTTCTTGGAGAGTTTAAATAGCAGGGAAGTGAATTAAGTCTCATGCAAACAGTCTTGTCCTGGCCCCACAGGTCCAGGGACTGCTGCTCTGTGGGTTTGCATCACCTTTAATTAAAATCAGGGTCCTGCTGGCACCGATCCAGCAGATCCTATCCCGGGGATCGTGTAGGGAATGGGATATCACAGTCCTAGGGTGGAGCGGGGTGTGAATTAGAGCCTTCACAAAGGAAATTCAATGAGTATTTGGAGTTTTATGGATGGGGAAACTGAGGCACAGCTGGTAGATGCACATCCTTGGGAAAAACTCAGACAAGGACTTTCCCCACCTCATTAAATCCCCCCTGTAATTAGGACTCACTAACTCAGGTTGGGATGCTGCCTGGGACCCTCATGGGTTCTCCCTAATTCCAGATTCCTTTGGGACCTGCTGGTGAACGGAGGGGGGATGCAAAGTCCTTTTTTCCCTGTGGGTTTTAGGATGAACTCCTCCTTTTCAGGCAGCAAATTGGGGAATGGGGCCGTCGGGAGAACTGGAGGCTCTGGAACTCTCAGGGTGAATCTGGGGCACCTCAGAGAGTGATGGGACAAGGCTGAGTAAGATAAATGGAAAGAAATTTGGGGCTCCCAGGCTGCTGCCAACCTGTCCCTGTACCTTGTGATGTGCCAGCACCCTCCAATTCCCTAAAACTTCCTTAAAAGTTCTCCTAAAAAACACGGCCTCATCCAAAATCCCCATTTTTTAACTAATCCATCACTGGATGTTACAGAGCTCCCACCTTACCTTCCCTCACCCCTTCCTCAGAGCTAATTCTGTAATTAAGAGTAATTGAGGTGGAGCCGGCAGCAAAGGGAGCCATAAATCAGTGCTGGGATCAGGGCTGGGTGCTCTCAGGTGGGGGATCCATCCCCCTGCAGCATGGCCTCGTTCATGGGTTATAAATGATAACAGCAACAACAGCCTGATGGATCCACGGGGCTGGCCACGACGGGCAGGAACTCAAGTACGGGAGCTGGAGGCTTTTGCCATCATAAATCATTCTCTGGGATGGGTTTTCAGCAGCACCCGAGCTCTGAGTGATGGGGAAACCGAAGCACAGAGGGTGATGTGGGGCTGCATCTCCTTGCATTCCCCCTTTAGCTCCATATATCCCCGATAACCGCTGTCCTGCGTCACACGGACACTGCAGCCCGCTGCAACCCATTATCCATGGAATTCCCAGCAATTCCCAGCCTCTCCTCGCCTTCAGCACCGCGGGAGCCGCCGCGGGGCCCGGCCCTGATCCCCGCTCCCCTCCCCGGCTCTGTTCCAGGTCGCGGCGCTGGAGAGGCAGATCTTTGATTTCCTGGGATACCAGTGGGCCCCCATCCTGGCGAACTTCTTACACATCATGGCCGTGATTTTGGGTATTTTTGGGACTATCCAGTACAGATCCAGATACCTCATGATGGTAGGTACCGCCCCGGGGGTGCAACAGCGTCACGGCGGGGGTGGCCCAGCCGCAGGTCCCTCCTGTACCCTGGGAGCAGAGAAGCTGCGGCTGCTCCGTCCCTGGCGGTGTCCGAGGGCAGGCTGGACGGCGCTTGGAGAGGGACAGGGGAGGTGTCCCTGCCCACGGCGGGGGGGGGGGGACGGGGTGACATTTAAGGGCCCTTCCACCCCAGTCCACGCTGTGATTTTGGGATTCCACGATCCAAAGCCGGTCCCCTGTGGATGCAGCCGGCGGGGCGGGCCGGGGCGGGGTGTCCGTGCCCTGACCTGTCTCCTCTCGCAGTACGCGGTTTGGTTGGTGCTGTGGGTCGGCTGGAACGCCTTCATCATCTGCTTCTACTTGGAGGTCGGGCGCTTGTCACAGGTAACGCCCCCACCTTCCTCCTCTTCCTCCCTGCATCCTCCTTCCCTCCATCCTTCCGTCCTTCCTGCTGTCCCGCCCTTGCGCTCCTCCTCCTCCCCTTCCTTCTCCCCCAAAAGTGCCCTCCCCAGAGCCCGTGGGTGCCCCCAGCCCCGCAGCAAAGCGCTCGCCCGATGCCGGGGGTGCTTCGGGATGGGATGGGATGGGATGGGATGGGATGGGATGGACAGACTGGCAGTTCAGGTCAGGCTGGCAGTGTGCGGCCGTTTCCAAACCCAAACTTAATTTCCTTTGTATCCATTGAAGGGATAAAGGGGAGGTGGAACAGCGGGAACAGGGATGAGCAATAGCAGGAAAGTTTGGGGCAGAGCCTCTGGCAGGGATGGAGAGGGCAGTGATTGGGAGGAGCTGTATATTCCCAATTTCCCCGGGTCTTCTGTGGCTCCCAGCTGTGGCATTCCCGGCTTTGGGAAGTCACCCTGTGGTGATGGGGTGAGGATGTGAGTGGGACCGTGCCTCCACCACACCCTGGGCTGTTAAATGACAGCTTTTACACGAAAAAGAGCAGAACTTCCCGCAGGGAGGGGGCAGCAGCGGCTGCTTTGAGCACCCTCAGCCCAGGGTCGGGGTCCCTGTGCCGAGCTGTGCATCCCTCCCCCGGCTCTGAGGCTGCTGGGACATCACGGAGGGCTGGGGACAGCCAGCTCCGCTCTCTCCGTGCTGCTGCAAGCAGGGAAAAGCCTCCTGGGGGTGGTCCACGGCTTGGAGCACATTCCGAATAGCTCCAGGTCATTTGAGGCTCTCCGAAAGCGCTGGGTGCGCGCAGCAGGATGGGGAGAGGGGGAGGATTCCCTCCTACCACGGGATTTTGGTGGAAATCCCCGGTCCCCGTCACGCTGCGATGACACAGCTCCCGCTCGTCCTCTTTCCTGAGCCTCAGCCACATCCTCCGGCTCCACAAACCCAAACCCACTCGCTCCTTTTCAGGTTTTTTGCCGCCCCCAGCAGCAAAAATCTTTTAATCCCAGATTGGTGATTTCCTGCGGAGGATGCTCTGCCCCAGCACAGGCGGTGCTGGGGGGGGGCCGCTGGGAGGGCTCTCCGTGGGTTTGGGGCTCCCCAGGGATACCAGGGGGGCTCTCATGGGGTGGAAAGGGGCAGACAGGGGTTGAGGATTACCCCCCCCCCCCCTGCAGGGGGCTGCTGCCTTCCCAAGGCCACCCCACAGCTGCTGGAGAGGACACAGGCAGAGCCCTAAAGCTTCTGTGGGGCTGACCAGGAGGGGACATGTGACAGGAGGACCCTGTAAGACTCCCTGGGGATGTGATGAGGGCATGGCACCCCAAAACCCCAGGGGAAGCCACAGGGGCTGCCCTGCACCCCTGGAACTCGCTGATGGCGGCTCCCATGGTCCCATCCCTGGGACGGCAGAAGGCACCATCACAAACAGCTGCTTCCCTGCCACTCTGCTGACTGCTCTGTGACACCCATCCTGTCACCTGGGCATCACCTGGATGCTTCTTGACCAGATGGCCACGGCACCAGCATGGGAAGAAGCCCCAAACCCCGGGGCTGCTGGCTGGGGGTCAGGGAGATGCCCTGCTCTGATCTCAAGGAGCATCCTTTCCTTGGGAAAACCCGTTTTCTATCTAACCCTCCTGCGAAGAGCCTCGGATCTACCACCTGTGCCTCCTCCTCCTGCAGGACAGAGACTTCATCATGACCTTCAATACCTCACTGCACCGCTCGTGGTGGATGGAGAACGGCCCGGGCTGCCTGGTGACGCCGGTGCTGAACTCCAACCTGGCGCCCGAGGATCACCACGTCATCACCGTCAGTGGCTGCCTGCTCGACTACCAGTACATCGAGGTGGTGAGCAGCGCCACGCAGATCTTCCTGGCGGTAAGGGGCCCTCTCCTCACCCTCCATCCCAAATCGGGAGTGGGACAAGGTGGGGTGATGGGGTCGGGCTGAGCAGAGGTGCCGTGGTCCAGCAGGAGGTGCCCCTTCATTTGCCACATGCACCACACATTTCTCTCCACCAGAGAGGAGCAGACAGAACCCTGCCAGCACCCCAGGAGTGCTGCCTACCCCAAAACTTGCCAGGTTGAGGGCTGGATGCTGCAGGGATGGAGGAATCACTCACTGGGAATGAGCCGCTGGAATGTGCTGCCCGCTGGGAGGGAGTGTCCCCAATTGTCAGTGGCTGGCACCCCCTGTGGGGAGCTGGGAATGGGACGCATTTGGAGGCAGAGCTTCTTAAAAAAAAGAGCTTTAAGGGGAATCGGGGTCCCCAAAGGGGCTCCCAGCACTGTGTGGGCTCAGCACCCTCTGTGGGTGCCAGCCCTGGCCCCCTTAGGGTGCCCCCTTGTGCAGCTCAATCCATCCAACCCTGCTGCACCCCAAACTGCCCTGGGATGGCTCCCGGGTCACTCCCAATACCCCTGGGTCACCCCCAGCCGAGCCCCCCAGCACTGTGCTGGTTCTGCTGCCCACCACCCCATAACCACCCCATAACCATCCTCTCCCTGCCCACTGTTTTTTCCCAGCTCTTCGGCTTTGTCTACGCCTGCTACGTCAGCAAAGTGTTCCTGGAGGAGGAGGACAGCTGTAAGTGCCTTGACTGGGGGTGACAGGGGCACAATGTCCTTGGCTGATGCCAGCCTGAGGGGTGGCAGCTCCCCGTGGGGTCTGGGTGAACAATGCCTGGGTCCCAGACAGCTGAAGAAATCCCCTTAGTTGGGTTTTTGCCCCGTTTTCCCATCCCTGGTGAGGCAGGGGTGCTGGGGTGTGATGGGGCAGCCCCTCCCTCCCCCCCAACAGCCACGGGGGCTTGGGGATGCTGTATCTCCCTGGCTGTGTCCCCACTGCCAGGATTTCACTCCAAACCAGGTGTAAAAACAGCATTTTAGGCCAAATGAACTCTAACTTTTTTCCAACCTGTATTGCTCTTTCTGATCCAACCCTGATTCCTGCAAACACCCCTCGGGAAGTGCCCCGGCCCAAATCAACCAGGGGGTCGAGGCTGTGGCTGTCCAAGTGCATTAAAAGCTCCTCTGCCATTAATTAATTCCCACCAGCTGGCAGATCCCAGCAGGGCTGTGCCACAGCCACCTAGATGTGCTGAGCACCAGCATCAGCATTGGGATCAGCATCCCACCAGTGCCACGGACCCACAGGTGGTCCCAGCCCAGCCTGGGGGTGCAGCATCCCCGTGTTTTCCCTCCTTTCCCATGGAAACAAACATCTCCATGTGGAATTGGCTGCTGCCTGGGGGAACAGCTCCTTTCCAGAAGGGTTTATCCAGCACCAGCGGCTCCGGAGCGTGTTTGCACTCCCACAAACTCCCACACCCAGCACAATTTTAATATTAATGCTGCCTCAGCCCGGGATGCAAATGCATCTTTTTAATGGAATAACTTATTAGATTTGGAAATGGATGGATGGCATCCAACTCGAGAGCTGGCAGAATAGTAAGTTGGGAAGGGAAATATTCCAGGAGAGGGGGGCTCTCTCCTGGAGCTCTCAGCTCTTGGACACCCATCCCAGCGTGGGATTCTGTTTGGTTTGGGGTGCTGGGTGGTGATGGGGATCCTAGAAGGGTTGGATTTCCCATCTTGGCTGCACATGGAGCCCACCCCTGTGCTGGCTGTGCCAAGGTCTGGGGAAACATGGGATGATCTGGGAGAAGTTGGGTACCCGCAGCCAGCCAGGGCATGCCCAGAACACCCAGGGTCCCCAGAGCTGCCCCAGCACCGCTCGGGATCAGGGGCCGGGCTCTGACACCGGGATCCCCCCGGGAATGGGCTCGGAGCAGGAGGAGCCTCCAGGCTGGAAATCTAAGCCGTAAAAGCTGATCCGTCGTGCCTGCAATCGCCCGAGGTGACAGCCTCAAACGAGCGCTAATTCCCCCATTATTCTCCTTAAATGCCCCCTCCGCGGACAGGGGAGGGAATTTCCCCCTCTCGGTCCAGCGGCAGCGCCGGGGCAGTGCTTGGGGAGCAGAAAGGAACCGCCGGCACCGGGAAGCTGCTCTGGCTCCTCACCCCCGGTTCTCAGCGGTGTTTTCCCGGGATGCTGCCACAGTTGCCCTGCTGTTACCTGGGATGAAGCCTTGGCCGGGGATGCTGCTGTGCCTCCCCATGCTCCATTTCAGGCTGCCCAGAGAACCTGTGGAGTCTCCTTCCCCGGAGGGATCCGAAAGCTGCCTGGACAAAATTACACGTGCCCTGGGGGACCCTGAGCGGGGGGTTGGACTGGGTGACCACCAGTGGTCGCTTCCAATCTGATCCAGTTTGTGGTTCTGATTTATTCCCCTGGGATGCTTCCACCACCGGAAGGCAGCACCGGGATTCCCCGGGTGCTGTGGTGACTCAGGATCACAGAATCATGGAATAGTTTGGGTAGGAATGGATCTTAAATCCCACCCAGTGCCACCCCTGCCATGGCAGGGACACCTCCCACTGTCCCAGGCTGCTCCAGCCCCAGTGTCCAGCCTGGCCTTGGGCACTGCCAGGGATCCAGGGGCAGCCACAGCTGCTCTGGGAATTCCATCCCAGCCCTGCCCGCCCTGCCAGGGAACAATTCCTTCCCAAGATCCCACCCAGCCCTGCCCTGTGGCAGTGGAAGCCATTCCCTGTGTCCTGTCCCTCCATGCCTTGTCCCCAGTCCCTGTCCAGCTCTCCTGGAGCCCCTTCAGGCCCTGCCGGGGGCTCTGAGGATTTCCCAGTTGCGCACTGAGAAGTTGCATTTCCCTGGGGTGCTGCATTTTGCTGGGATGCAGCTGCAGCCCGGGATGTTCCCTGTCCCACGGGTGCCCCGGGACCTCCCTGCTGCCCTTCCCAGCTCACCCCTCTGCTCTCCTGGCTCTCCCCAGTTGATTTCATCGGCGGCTTTGACTCCTACGGGTACCAGGCACCACAGAAGACGTCGCACCTGCAGCTACAGCCGCTCTACACGTGAGTCTCGGGGGTGCGGGGCCCCTCAAGCTGGCCCACGGTGCTGTCACAGCTCACATTTGGGGCTGTGCATCCTCACCACGAATCCCGAGGCTCCATCCGGGAGGGGCTGGGCAGTTTGGGGAGGATCCTGCTCCTGTTTTGTGTTTTGCTGGGTTTTGTTTGCTGAGCTTCCCCTGGCCGGTGCCCGGGGAGCAGCAGCTCTCCAGATGAGTGCACCGGACTTTTCCGAGCTCTGCCTTCCCCGTTAAGCCGAACTCGATAAACACTCCAGGGAGATAAGGCTCGCAAATCTAAAGGGATTAACCTCGTGCGGGCTCTGCCCGCTGCCAAAAATGAATTATATTTTAAGCCTTGTATGCAAATTCAAGGGCAGGCGATGCCATTGGGGAGGCAAAGAGAGGCTGGGGGGACTCGCAAATCCATCTGTGACAGTGCTGGGCCCTCCCTGGGGACACTGACGGGTCCGGTGAGTGGAGGGCAGCACCGATGGCTGCTGTGCCCCCCTGCACGGAGCTGGGCCTTCCCTGGCAGCCCCCAGCTCCCTGGGCATGAGCGGGACACGGATGGGGATACGGATGGTGGCATTGGTGCTTCCCGGTGCCTGCACCAACACCCTGGGGGTTACTGAGGTGTCCTCCCCCGCCCCTTGGTGGTACCCATGGTTGGAACGCGTCCCCTGTGTCCCTTCAGCCCTTTCTCGGTGGGACTGGGCAAAGCCACCATGGGCAGAGGGACGGGGACCCTATCCTGACCCCTCTGTCACCCCCAGGGACATGGGGGGTTCCAGGGGGTGCCACGCCCCGATGGCTGCGGGGTGAGTGCTGAAAGCTTGCAGGATTTGGGGAAATCAGCTGAAAAATGGCTTTGAAGTGATGGGAACAGCAGTTTTACATCCACTGGGGACACAAAAGCTGATGGCAGAGAAGGCTGGGGCTGTGTCACCCGGCTGGGGACACCCCGGGTCCTGGGTGGTTGAGGTTGTACCCTCCCTGTACCCTCTGCCAGTCCCAGCGTCCCCCTGGCACTGTCCCAGCTGTCAGGGACCCGGCTGGGGGTGCTGGGTGACAGCAGGACACAGTCACTGCTCTGCCAGCTTCCCCCTGTCCCCAGCAGCTCATTAATGACCCACTGTTTAATTAATGCACTTGTCATTTCCATCGAGGTCCCTCCATCCCCCGTCAGCAGTGGCAGCTCAGGGGCTCGGGGGTGCTCCTGTCCCCAAAGTGGGGGACACCTGGTGGCTCACAGAGGGGACAGGGACAGGGGTGTCCTGCTGCTCCTCTCACCAGCGAGGGGACAAACCAAGGCTGGCCTGGCTTTGTGGGGCAGGGCACTCATGTCCCCAGGGTCACTTGTGGCCCCAAGGCCAGCAGTGTCCCCAGGGCCAGCCAAGCTGCAGCCACAATTACAGCAATTACAGCTCATCCTGCAGTTCTTAATTAGCTGTGATTAATTGATGGCAGCGTGGGGAGGTCAGGGAATGATTACAAGAATAATAGAAGTAGTAATAGCATTGCTGTTTTTGTTGTTGTTATTATTACTATTAACAACAACAATATGAATAATAAGGAAAACCTGAGATACAATGGTTTAATAATTGAAATGAAGCAAAAGATAATACCAAGAACAATAGTAATAGGGGCAATCGTTGTAGTATCAACTGTATTGTTGTTGTTATTATTATTATTATTAACAGTAGCAATAATAATAATAGGGAAAACCTGGGGTAACAACAGTTTAATAATTGAAATTAAACAATATATAATAACAGGAATAATAGTAATAGTAGCTGTAGTAACAGTTGCAGGAGGAGCTGTATTATTATTATTATTAAAAGAAAATGAAAATAGCAACAACAATGATAGGGAGAACCTGTGGGGTAAAAACTGTTTAATAATTGAAATTAAGTAAAATATAACAAGAAGAATAATAGTACTAGCAATAGTAGCAGTAGCAACTGCATTATTATTACTAATAATAGCAACAATAAAATTATTAATAACAATTATAACAATGCTGATGATAATAACAATAATAACAGAAATAACAGCAAACAAATAAAATTATAATGATAATGGTGATAGGCACAACAAAAGGGGAGAGGAATGAACCCCAAGAACACTGCGAGGGGCCACCAGCCCTGCTCCCAGCCTGGCCCCAGCCACTCGGGGACATTTTTTGCGGGTGGAAGGAGAGCAGTGACCCCATGGGAGGTCCCTGTCCCCACGCGGGGGTCTCTCCCAGCCCCTCCTCTCCCCCTCTTTTCCAGCTCGGGATAGCCGGGAGCCAGCGGCGCCAGGACCCCGGCGGAGCCGCCACCCCCGGGCCGGGGGGGGCCAGCACGGCGAGCCCCCCGTCCCCTCCTGCCTCCCGCAGCCCGGAACATCCCGAAATGAGCGCCGGAACCGCTCGTCCATCCCCACGGAGCCTCCGAGCCCAAAGCACGCGGGACGCGGGGGCTCCCCCCGCCCCGCCATGGGGACACGGGGACACGCGGGGAGGTGGCAGCGCTCACGGACACCGCTTGCTTCTGATTCTCCCCGCCCGGCCTTTCCTTGGAGCAGCGGGGAGCCCGGAGTGGGACGGGTTTGGGACAGGGCACGGCCTTGGGGACAGCCGGCACCGAGAGCAGCGCGGCCTCCGTGGGGCTGGGACAGTTTCCCGAAGCTCTGGATTTGGGGGTCAGACTGGCTCCAAAAACGGGGATTTTACTCCCAGCAGTCATTTTCCAGCCCCCCCCCCCCCCCCCCCCCTTGGATGACGCGGCACTGAAGGGGCCTGGTCTGGGATGCTCCGAGGAGCTGGATCCATCCATCAGCATCGCCTCGACCCCCAAATTTGGGGACGTGGGGGGGGCACACAGGACCCCGAAATCCCCCTGCGCCCCCCTCCCGCCCATGTTTTGGGGGCCTTGCTCTGACCTGGAACAGTGGCTGCTGCAGCACGGCCCCTTCCCGGCTGTTTGAATGGACCTGATGAATGTTTTGGGTTGCTTTGGGATTTCTTTTCCGATCATTTCTTTGGGTTTTTATTTAATTTAAAGTGCCTGAGTAGACTCTGGCTGAGCCGGGCCCCCCCCCCCAAGGCTGACACCGTGCCTTCAGCATCGTTGGAACCCTCCCAGGGCCCTCCAAAACCTCGCCCAGAGCTGGGGGGTTCCTCCCCTGGTCCCTTCATCTGTGGGAGCTCGGTGCCAAATCCATCCGTCAGCTCCAGCAGCACACGGACATGGGCGTGAGGGGAAGGAATTTTTGGGGGGTGTGAGGTGGGTTGGGCTGGGATTGCTTTGCAGAAGGAAGATCAGCTGGGAAGGAAAAGCCTTGGAAGAAACCAGAAGTAAAAAATAAGTGTCCCAGCTCCCTGCAACCTCCTCGGTTTCCTCTGTGGGATGTGGTCCTCCAGGATCCCAGATCTGGCATGGAGCCCACCCTGCACCCCTGGGAGCTGGGAATTTCGGATGGATTTCACCTCCCAGGTGTTTTTCCTCCAGTGCCAGGGGAATTTTGTACACAGCAGGGAGCTGTGGAAGTGCCGCTGCCCAGAGCTGGCTGAACCCACCCTGCCCCCCAACACCTCCAGCCAAGCTGTGAACTCTACAGGCAATAATTTTCCACCCTTTCCTCCTCTTTTTTTCCAAGGGAAATCGGGGGGGGGGGGGGGGGGGGGGGTGTTTTTTTTTTTTTTTTCAGGCAGTGATACCCCTCATCCCCAGAACATATCCCCATCCCCAAGACCTGGGGCCAGCAGCATCTTTGGGGTTTATTTTCCTCTCCAGGACCAAGGATGCTCCGCTGACCTGCTCTGGGACAGGATGGATGGGCAGACGCTCCCTTGCGCCCAACCCTTCCCAAACCCAGCAGGAAGAGCTGGCTGGCATTAAAACTCTTGGGAAGGAGCCTCCTTCCCCTGGGCTCCACAGGAGCTGGGCATGGCACTCCGGGACCTTGGGTGTTTCTGTTCCGTTGGCTTAGTTTTCTATGAGCCTGTCTTTGTAACGTGAACCGAGGATTTCTTTTCTATTCTGTAATTATAAAAGTCAAAGGAAAGTTTCAGCTGGTGCTGTTCTGCTTCAGGGCACTTCCCTCCCCTGGGCAGTTCAAGTGATTAAAGGTGGGGCTAGCTCTTTAATTTTTTCTTTTTTTTAAATTGTTGCTCTTTTGCCCTTCCTTAATGCTGCCATATCTCTCTGCAGGGCTCTGAATCCCCCAGGTTTGCCCATCTTATGTCATGGGACGGTTTGGATTGAGAAGGGACCTTAAATCCCATCCCACCCCCTGGCATGGCAGGGACACCTCCCACTGTCCCAGGCTGCTCCAGCCCCAGTGTTCAGCCTGGCCTTGGGCACTGCCAGGGATCCAGGGGCAGCCACAGCTGCTCTGGGAATTCCATCCCACCACCCTCACAGAGAGAAAATCCTCCCCAGTGTTCCATCTAAACCCATTCCCCATCAGCTTAAAGAGCATTCCCTGTGTCCTGTCCCTCCATGCCTTGTCCCCAGTCCCTGTCCAGCTCTCCTGGAGCCCCTTCAGGCCCTGCCAGGGACTCTGAGCTCTCCCTGGAGCCTTCTCCTCTCCAGGTGAGCACCCCCAGCTCTCCCAGCCTGGCTCCAGAGGGCTCCAGCCCTGCAGCAGCTCCCTGGATTCCTCTGAGCTCTCTGCAGTGGCTCCACATCCTTGATTTTGGAAGCTCCAGAGCTGGGGCAGCTCTGCAGCTGCGTCCATTTCATGACCACAGCGCTCCAGCATCCCATGGACCCTCTCCTCTCCAGCCCGTTCCCCTGCCCTCAGCACGGAGCTGCCTCTCCCCGAACACCCTCCCGCTGCCCGGCCCGGCCCGGCCCAGCTCTGCACACCGGGAAATCCTCCAGCGGTGCCTGAGCTGCAGCTTTGGACTCGCCGTGCCCGTGCTCTGCCTCCCGTGTCCCGGTAAGGGCGGGAGAGCATCAAACTGGAGGCTGGAATGGGCTCCTTAAAGTGGTTTTCCATTAAAACCTTTAATTCTGGGAGACAACTTGGCGTTTATAATCACAGGTTTGGTTTTAGAGCCAGAATCATCTTTTGAGAGCAGCAGGGGGAATTATTCGAAATAAACACGGGGCAAAAGCTGTCCTAGGTGTCACCTGTGGCGTGTGATGTCCCCACCCAGCTCCCACCCCAGCCTGAAGCCGGGACACGGGAGCAGCGTCCCAAGATACCATCGGGAGAGCCTAAATTTAAAATTCAGCGAGTGTGGGCATTGTGTTGATACTCACAGACGGGGGGAGTCTGGGGGAGGCACGCTCTGCACCCCTCCCAGCCAGCCCCCCTCCCCCACGGCCCCCGTCCCCTCCCCACGCCCCCTGTCCCCTTCCCTGTCCCCTTCCCCGTCCCCTCCCTGCCGGGGCTGAGCTGTCATTACCGAGTCCGAGCAGCGCCCGGGCTCCAGTGAGGAGCCCCCAGCGTGGCTGTAAACAGGAAGGGCAGGAACAAAAACGAGCTGATTTTCTTCCATCCCAAGCCCGGCAAAGAAACGGCGGAGAAACAACAAAGGATTAATTTTCCCTCCCGCAGCCGCCGGACCCCGGCGAGTCCCAGATGCTAAGGAGTAAAAAAGCCGCTTTCACATCCTCCCACAAAGGCATAGAGACGCTTTTCAGGGCTCAGGGATGTGCGGACCCAGCTGGGGCGCTGCAAGGTGTGCCGAGATCCAGGGCCATGGGGGCAGAGCGGAGCGGGGCTGCTGCAGGGGGAGCGGAGCCGTCAAGTGTTTGAAGCGCTCGCCTTTGCTGCTGAACCATCAAGGGACACATTCGGGGCTTGAATCCTCCCTGTGGCTGCTGAGCAAGGAGGGGTGGCTCTGCAGGGGTCCCAGCCAGTGGAGGTGTGACAACCCCAAGGACACCTAAAACCACATCACCCGTGACATGATGTGGGTGGGATGTCCCCAAAATCCTCAGCCCTTCGTCTCTAGAGAAATGGTCTTTTCAGTGGAGACCCTGGCAGGGCCTGAAGGGGCTCCAGGAGAGCTGGACAGGGACTGGGGACAAGGCATGGAGGGACAGGACACAGGGAATGGCTTCCACTGCCACAGGGCAGGGCTGGGTGGGATCTTGGGAAGGAATTGTTCCCTGGCAGGGTGGGCAGGGCTGGGATGGAATTCCCAGAGCAGCTGTGGTTGCTCCTGGATCCCTGGCAGTGCCCAAGGCCAGGTTGGACATTGGGGCTGGGAGCAGCCTGGGACAGTGGGAGGTGTCCCTGTGTCAGTGCTCCCATCACCTCTGCTCCCATCTGGAAGGTGACACGTGGAGGGGTGTTCACCCAGATGGGCACTGGATTGAAGTGACATCTGCCTTGGGGACAGCTCTGGGGCCTTATCTGCTGGCCCAGGGGCACCCACAGGCATGGGCACAGTTTTTCACTCCATACATCTCTATCTCTCTTTTATCTATATAAAAATATTTTATATGTTTATATATTTCATGAAAATATAAATATAGATATAAATATAAATAATATAAACTGTGGCCCACTGGTCCCATCACTCCTCAGGATGAGCAGCCAGGCTGCCCTCGCTGGAGCACAGCAATGTCCTGCTCTGCTCCTGCCTTAGATCCAGCTCCAAATCAGCCAGGTTTAGCCCCAGAACCCTGGGAAGAGGCTGAGGACAGGATGGAGGCAGCCTGGGAACGTGCTGGAGCTGGAGCATGGTGTGGGCAGTGAGGGTGGAGTTTGGCAGGGATCTGGTATCCGTAGCAAGTGGTCCCAGTGCCACAGTGGGCAGGGCAGGGGACAGTGCTGGGGAAGGTGGCAGCTGCCATGGATGGGCAGGAGAAACTCCACGTTACTCCTGCACCATTCACTGCCCTTTGCCATGGCATTCCCTGTGCTGTTCCTGGCTCCAGGAGATTTGGTGCCTCCTCTGGGCTCTCCAGGTTTCCCAAACTCACCCTGCAGACCCCATTCACCCCTGTGGGCTCTGCCCTGGCCCTGCTGCACAGCAGCAAGGGGGGTTTGCAGCTGAGGGAGATGGGGAGGCAGCAAGCAGGGAAAGGGATGGGAAAGGCCTCAAGACAGGCAGGAGGATTCACATCCTTTTACCACTCTGAGCAAAAGGGCTGGGGTGTGATCTGACTAAATCTCTGTGGTTACAGCCTGGATGGGTGCAAGAACAGGGGAAAACGGGCAAATTCCCACCTGGGACTGGCTGAACAAACCCTCCCAGCCTGGCTCTGAGGTCCCTGCAGTCTGCTGTCTCTCTGTGTGAGCACAGCTTGGCTCCTGCTGACACCCACTGTAAAAATGATCCGCAAGGGGAACTCACAGAAGGTGCCACTACCACCCCAAAGCATCACCTGGGGTCACCTCCTGGCTGCTGCTCCCTGCCCTCCTCCCTCTCCACCCGCACAGGAGGGGCAGGGCAGCTCCAGAGGCTGGATCAGCCCTGCTTAGCACGGATTTGCTGCCTCCAAGTGACACCGAGGTCATCTGGCTCCTAAGCCAGGTGTGCCGGAACCTCCCATCCGTGCGGGGACCTCCCACCTGGAGCGCTGCGAGGAGCTGGGAGCTCGCAGGGCGCTGCTCCTGGAAGCGCAGGGAGGATGAGGGAGCTGGGGGATGCTCGGGCAGGGCAGGAGCAGGGTGGGATAAATCATTCCTGGCCCCAGGGAGCTGCAGCTCCCCCTGCTCTCTGCCGGGAGATTTTCCCGGCGAAGCCACCGAGCTCCAGCTGCTCCCCAGGTAGCTCCTTTGGGCTGGGAGGCTCGTGGAGCTCCTGGCAGGGAGTGCCAGGAGGTGTCGGGCTCCCGGGTTGTGCCCCTGGGCTGGGCTGCAGCAGGAAGGACAAGCTCCAGGCAGAGCCGTAGGAGCTGGGGGCAAGGAAAGGTGGAATAAAGCCCTGACACAGCCCCGTGCCCAACCCCGAGGGGTGCGTGGGCAGAGGGATGGCAGGAGCTGAGGAGGAGGCAGCAGGGAGCCCTGGGCAGCACAGGAGGTGGTGGGGAGGGGGCCCGGGGGGACCCTGGTGGCAGTGGAGGTTGGATTTGGGAGCAGGGAGGCTCAGCCTTCACCCCGTATTGCTCAGCAAACCCTCCCGGATTTCGGCAGAATTGCTCAGAGAGAAGAAAAGCAAAAACATTTCAAGCATCAAACTTCTGCCCTTCAAGCTCCTTTCAGCTTGGCCAGGAGAGGACGTGGGGGTCCCCACATCCCCCTCCGTCCTGGGACAGAGCCAGCCTTGCCTGGGCCAGGGGTGTCATGCAAAAGCCCCTCATTTGTGAGCCTGTAATTAAGGACTGCACAGCCGGAGGGGGCAAATTAAAATACACAGGCAAACATAAAAATGCTGCTCCTGAATGTGAGCCCAGGACTGTGCAGCAGTCAGCAGGCAGGGTGATGGCCTTAGGAACAGTTCAGAGGCTGTTTTGCCTTTGCTGGGAACACAACAGGAACCACGACTGGAAGGTGCAGGGAGCAGATAGCTGTGCCCTGGGGACGGTCCTGGGGCCACCCCTGCAGCAGCACCTCCTTGTCACCCTTTCCAGAGTGACAAGGATGAGAGCAATTTGGAGAAATTAAACACCAATAAATAAAGTCTGGGGAGCTGGAAGCAAGGAGTGAGGTTGGGGACTAGGGAATCCTTCCAGCTGCTAGACCAGTATTGCAAAATCAGAGTCACAGAATATCCTGAGCTGAAGGGACCCCCAGGGATCATCCAACCCCTGTCCCTGCCCAGACCCCCAACAATCCCCCTGTCCATCCCTGGAGCGCTGTCCAAACGCTCCTGGAGCTCTGGCAGCCTCGGGGCCGTGCCCATTCCCTGGGGAGCCTGGGCAGTGCCCAGCACTCTCATGAGTCCCTGCTCACCCCTTGCTCCTGTCTGAGCTTTGTTTTTCTGTGACTGTGCTCCAGTAATGGCAAATATTTCCCAATATATACAGCTATTCCAGGGGAATATCTGCAGGGGAAGGATCCTCTGGTCTTAATGTCATGCTCTAGCCCAGCTTGGTTCTGGAGATGTTGATAAAAAAGAGGAGGAAGAGCAACTTTTTGCAAAGGAGAGTGGAACAACAAAGGGAAATGGTTTTAAACTGAGAGAGATTTAGATTGGATATTAGGAGGAAATTCTTCCTCAGGAGGCTGGGGAGGCCCTGGGCACAGGTTCCCAGAGCAGCTGTGGCTGCCCCTGGATCCCTGGCAGTGCCCAAGGCCAGGTTGGACACTGGGGCTGGAGCAGCCTGGGACAGTGGGAGGTGTCCCTGCCATGGCAGGGGGTGGCACTGGATGGCCTTGAGGTTCCTTCCAACCCAAACCATTCTGGGATTCCATGATCCTATCAGAGCAGCGGGAGGAAGTCAGAACATCCCTCTCCCATCTTCCAGCCCCAGGAAGGGCTGATGCAATGCAAATGAGAAGCAGGGAGCTGGCAGAGGGAAATCACTCCCCAGAAATGCAATCAGGCCGTGGGGCTGTGAGGAGAAGTCATGCGGACAGGAGGGCAGGAGGCTTCCAGAGGGCTGAGTCATGTAATTGCCTATTGAGAAAATCCAGCCTCCATGTCTTTAATGATAACAAACAGGCTGGAAATCTTAATCAGCCTCCTGCTTTGGAGCATTAATGATAGAATTTGGGACAAGGAACAGGGTGGGGGGTGATCCCCAAAGAAGGGAGTCTCACCAGTCCCTTCCAGGAGGTGCCTGCTCCTACCAACAGCAGCATTTAGGGACAAGGTGGCACCAGTGGGTGGGAAATGTCCCCAAACAGCATTTGTCTCCCTCACAGATGGGGCATCAGCAGCAGAGGGGCCCCTGTGTCCCACCCACCCCTCCTGGGGCCCACTGAGCAGCTGGGTGGGTGGAAGGGTCCAGCTGGGAACTTGGGGTGACCTAGCAAGACCTCACACAGGGACAGCCCTGTGTTTGGAGGGACAGCCTGGGAGGGACAGGTGCTGCAGGTGAGATGCCCTGAGCAGGGACAAGGCTCCACCAGGCCCTGGGAGCGCTGGCCATGGATCCTGCAGCTCCTTCCAGCTGGATCTCAACCACGGGGTCAGCAGCGTCACCCAGTGGGGACACCACAGCCACCTCCCCTAATCCTGGGATGAAGGTGCCATCACCTGAACTCTCCTGCCTGGAGTTGCTTTGGGAAGCCAAGGGATTTTCCAGATCCCAGCATCTCCCAGGTCTGTGCTCCATCCTGCTGCTGTGCCCACAGTTCAACCCATACCTGTCTGCAGGGAAGCAGCACTGGCAGCCCAGCTGCTCACCTTTTAACCCTTCAACATCTTTCCCAGCTCCTGTTTTCTCTCTCCATGATCCCTGCAGGGTTTGGCAGTCATTTCAAAGGGCTCCTGGAAAGGTGGGAATGTGAGCAGAGCTATGACACGTCTTGGCAGCAAGGACCGGGGGGAAAACCCAGGTGGTTTTTAAACCAAACACGAATTTCCTTTTTCCTGGTTTCAAGCACTGTTGGGTGTTTGTGTGGCTGCAGGTTTCTCAACTTCATTCTCAATCTTAGTGTGGCAGGGGGGTGGCAGAGGGGCACGGGGGGATCCCTTCCAATGGCACTTGACCCCCTGTGCCTGCCAAAACCAAAAAACCTTTGTCTGCCAAACATTTTCCTGACCAAAACATTCCTCGCTGCCTGGGCCCTGGGGAAAACACCTTCTTGACCCCACAGAGTGAGACAAAGTCCCTTGTGCGTCTTATCCTGGATTTAACCTATTATGGATCACATAAATCTATCCTGGGTTTATCTCCACTTCTCCAGGACATTTCTCTCTGCCAGCCTCTCTTTGTCTTCTCCTGCAGGGCTCCGGGAGCTGTGGCAAACAGAGGAGGGACAGCAGAGGATCACAGAAGCATGGAATGGTTTGGGTGGGAAGGGACCTGAAAGATCATCTAGATCCAACCCCCTGCCATGGCAGGAACACCTCCCACTGTCTCAGGCTGCTCCAAAATCTTCATTACAACCCAGTCTTGACACTGCCAGGGAACAATTCCTTCCCAAGATCCCACCCAGCCCTGCCCTCTGGCAGTGGAAGCCATTCCCTGTGTCCTGTCCCTCCAAGCCCTCATTAATAATCTCTCTCCACTATTCTTGTAGCTCCTTCAAGCACTGGAAGGTCACAATTTGGTCACCTCAGTGCTTCTCTTCCAGGCTGAACAATCCCAGCTTTCCCAGCCTTTCCTCCCAGCAGAACTGCTTCACCCCTCTGTCCATCCTGGTGTCCTGCACTGGACTCTCTCCAGCAGCTCCCTACCCATCCTGTGCAGGAAGCCCATTCGCCTGGGAAGCAGAGGCAGGCACTGGCACGGTTCTTTCCAAACTATGGGATGTAGCATGGCTTTGCCAGCAGCTTCCCTGAACACAGAGAGGAAACAGTGGGATTTGAGCACCCTCAGGGCATCCCCCAGAGAAGCTTTGTCCTTGCACCGGGGACTGGGGACTCCATGCATGGCTCAGCACAGCCTTAAGCCCAGCTGGTAGGTGGGAGCTGCTTAAAAACTTTAATTTTGGGGGGACTCTATTTTCATAAGAAAAAGCAGCTCTACGGCCAGCTCTCAGACCCCGCTGCTGCCAGGTGGGTCCGCAGCCAGAATTCCCTGCAGCTTCCCATAACCACAACATTTCAGCAGCCGCTTTCAGACACTTGGCTGGGACTCCTGAAAAAAAAAAAAACAAACATCTGCTCTGGGTGTCTCAACATGAGCAAGGAAAGAAGCCTGTGGGTGGAAAGCAGGGGTTTATCTGATGGCTCGGAGTTGCTGCAGAACCCAGGGACCTTCCCCAGCTGCTGCTGACAACAGGACCAGATCAGGAAGCATTTCCATGAAGGTGACACTGGGAAGGTCCCTGGTTTCAGGTGTTTGGAGCAGCTGGTGGAGTGGTGGATGTGCTCAGGAGCAGCACTGGAGCTGCCCAGCTCAGGGCTGGTCATTGTTTTGTGTCTCAAGGCACTAGGGTTTGACAAAATGCTGCCCCAGTGATGCAAACCAGTGATGCACTTGGCTGTTCAAGGACTTTTTGGTCAAGCCAGCACACTCTGAAAGTATTCTGCATAAAGACCACAGCAGTTTTTGGCTTGCTTTGAGAAAAATTGAGTCAGTTAGTGGATTTTTAATTTTTTTTTTTCTGGTGGCCAAAGAAATATTGGTGCCCTACACAGAGGGAAATCCTCTTTCCTTCAATTTAGCTTTTAATTGCAGGCATCAAATAGTCATTGAAATATAAGTGTTGGATGTCTCAAGAATGGGGACAGCCAGGCCTCCCTGGGGCATCACTGAAGCCACTTTTAGGAGCCCCCCCAGTCTGTTTTTTTTCCCAAAGGTGAGCCCTTTGTCCCATGCAGGTGTCTCCCTTGTGGAGCTGTGGGAAGCTCTGCTCCCAGGAGGATGAATCACGGCAGCAGAGCTGGGTTTGCTTGCTCTTAGACTCCTTCAAAGAGAAGATTCTGTGGTGCTGGGCATTGTGCCACCAGGAGCAGCGTCTGGGCAGAGCAGGGAGGGAGAGTCTGGATTTGGGCATTTGGTTGTGATGTGGAATTTTGATGCTCTGTGAAGAGCACTGTGGATTGAAGCTCCTTCTGTGGGGAACAGAGGGAGAAAGGCCCTTCTAGGCAGCCATTGGGAAGTGGGAGGACATCAGTCACCTCCTGGAGGTCCCTTTTTCCCTTTGCAGATGAAGATGCATCCCAGGATAACTTTTGTCACGACTGGTATGGGGTCAGCCAGGGCCAGGCAGCTGGGGCAGCTCTTGCTGACCAATAGTGCAAGGAGGATCAGAAGGACATTTCCACCCCCAGAAGGTTTTTCCTGTGGAGGTGGAACTATTTCACTGCCTGTTCCTCTCACTCTGGCTCTGAAGATTTTGGAGCAGCATGTTCTCCCAGTGGGAGACATTTCCATGGATGGCAACAAGCTAGGAGCTCGGGCAAGGTCTGAGGCAGAAGAGAGGATGGCAGTGGTGGGAGGCAGGAGAGGCTGTGGGAGGGATGGAAGCGCTGGAGATGAGACTCAAACTCCCCCTCAGCCTCACAGCCGCAGGACTGAGTGTCCCCACTCGCCACTTCTTAAATCCAGCAAAATTCACTGGCAAATGAGGGTTTGAACAACTCACACTTCATCCCCAGCAGGACTCCTTCCCTCCCCCTCTCATTACACCAGCATAACTGTAATTATCCCAGGTACAATTAACAGAAAGCACGTTTTCAGTGTCAGCAAGCAGCCTGGGTGTGTGCTGAGCCCACCTGGCAGAGCTCTTATCTCTGTCTCACAGCACTGCCTGGACCTCCGGGCCAACGCCAGCAGGACAGCTCAGGGACATCCAGCTGGGGTGCTGAGGGTGGCAGCTTGCAGGCACAGCACCCCAAAAGTGGCCAGAAGAAGTGCAGGGACACCCCAGCCCCCTGTTCCCAGTGAGGGACATTATGGTGTGGGAAAGAGCTCCTGACCTCTCAGGCTTTGCAGCCCAAATCTTTGTCACCCAGAAGCCATCACTGGTGCCTTGTCTCAACCCAGGGTGCCCAGGACATGGGTGGAACCAGAGGACAAGGCTGTGCAGACAGATTTAGCTGGTCCGGTGCCCAGATGACACAGCTCCACCATTCACATTTCCACCACAGTGAGAAGCTGGCCTTGCCCATACCGTCGGCAATCTGGGGACACTGTGTGGGCCCCCACAGAATCATGGAATTACGTAGGTTGGAAAAGACCTCTAAGATCATACAGTCCAACCATTAACTCAGCAGTGCCATGTTCACCACTAAACCACATCCTTAAACGCCACATTCCCACATTTTTTAGAACACTTTCAGGGGTCAATGCCCGATATCTAAATTTTCCCTGACATCCAAGTCAAACCTCCCTTGGCACAACCTCAGTCTATTTCCTCTCATGTTTTTCCCTGGGAGAAACAGAGCAGAGCCTGACCCCTCTGGCTGTCCCCTCCTGTCAGGGAGTCGTGCAGAGCCACAAGGGCCCCCTGATCCCTCTCTTCTCCAGGCTGAGCCCCTTTCCAGCTCCTTCAGCCCCTCCTCACAGGACTCCCTCTCCAGCCCCTTTGCTTCTCCAGGGAATTCAAGACACAGGAGCCACAGGAATGACCCAGAAGAGCTGTGTCCACCTGTCAGCCACTCGTGGATCAATGCCCAGTGTCACAGCAGAGCTGAGCCCAACATAACCGAGTTTTTCCCAGCAGGGCTTGGCTGGGTCACACCAGCCAGGCTGCTGCTGGTCAGAGACACCTCTGCGTGTCTGTACGAGGCTGGGCTCCAAACTCACCCTCAGCAGGGAAAACCCTTGCTCACTGTTTATCTTGACCGTCCAGTGTCACACACCCAGCCTGGGGCACTCTGCACCTTCAGGCCATGTTTCCCCAGGTTTTTGGGGGTCGGGGTGAGGTCCTGCTGCCCCACAAGTAAATGCACGCTTAGAAGCAGCAATGAGGCGGTGGAAACACTCATCAATCACCCCGGCAGCCCATCGAGCAGAAAATGGATACAAGGCAGGGCTGGATCCAGCTTTGCACGTGTTTTAGTGACTGAGAACCCGGGCTTGAAGTGACTTCTTGTACCCTCATAACCCACAAAAGCTGCGGCTGCGGGGACCCGTCCGTGCTGCGGGCTCCGTGTCCCATGGCCGGAGCCCTTGGAAAGAGCTGCTGGCTCTCTGTTCGCGCAAGTGAGTGCACGTCCCGAGCTCTCCCCAGCGCCGGCACTTCCCTCCTGTTCCCTGCCAAGACTGAGAGAAAATACTCCAATACTTGGTTGAGCACCAAGTGCTCAACCTCCCCCAAAGGCCGCGGGAGCGCAGCACGGGGGACACGAGGGCAGCACGGGGGACACGAGGGCAGCACGGGGAGCACGAGGGCACAAAAGCGCTGCCCGGGGGTGCCCCTTTAACATGGAGGAGCCGGGGCAGAACTACCGCTCCCGGCGTCCAGCGCCGCTCCCTGCCCGGGCTCCGCGCCCAGCGCCGCACGCCGGGGGCTGTAGTTCCCTTCAGCTCCGGCTCTGTGGGCAGGGGGCATGGCAAAGGGGGGGGGGGGGCACGAAGGGAGAACCACCCCAAAATTGGGTTTGGCTGTTGGTGGAGGGTGAGAGGAGGCGCCGCTCTGCAGCCGGCGCTCGGTGCCCGCGGTGCGGTTCTGGGCAGGAGGGGGATCCGTGCTGCTGTGGGCTCGGGGGGACCAGGCTGGGGGTGCCAAGGCTGGGGGGACTCCGGGAGCACAGGTTGTGGGGGACTCGGACGGGGAGCACTCGGGGTGCCCAGGCTTTGGGGGCTCAGGGTGCACAAGCTGGGAGGCTTGGGGTGTCCCGGCTTAGAGGGGCTCGGTGTGCACAGGCTGGGAGTGCCAGGGCTGGGGCCCGTCCAGGCAGCGTTGAGGATGCACGGACTAGGGGGGAAATCAGGGTGCCCAGGCTGGGGGGAGAGGGGGGCTCAGCCACATCCCGCCAGCTCAGCGAGCGCCGGTGACTGTGCCAGCGGCAGCGCGGGGCTGAACGCGGGGCTGTGCCCGCAACTCCGGCCTGGACGGGGCCACGCTGGCAGGGCTGACCCCAGCCTCGGCACTGTAGCAGGGTCGGGCTAGCCCGGGCACGTCCCAGACGGTTCACCCCATCCCGGGACATCCCGTCCCGTCCCGTCCCGTCCCATCCCATCCCATCCCGATCTTTCCCGGTCCATCGCATCCCATCCCGATCTCGATCCCGATCCCTCCCGGTCTATCCCGATCCATCCCACCCCGATCCCTCCCAGTCTGTCCCGATCCATCCCATCCCGATCCCTCCCGGTCTATCCCGATCCATCCCATCCCATCCCGATCCCTCCCGGTCTATCCCGATCCATCCCATCCCGATCCCTCCCGGTCTATCCCGATCCATCCCATCCCATCCCGATCCCTCCCGGTCTGTCCCGATCCATCCCACCCCGATCCCTCCCAGTCTGTCCCGATCCATCCCATCCCGATCCCTCCCGGTCTATCCCGATCCATCCCATCCCATCCCGATCCCTCCCGGTCTATCCCGATCCATCCCATCCCATCCCGATCCCTCCCGGTCTATCCCGATCCATCCCATCCCATCCCGATCCCTCCCGGTCTATCCCGATCCATCCCATCCCATCCCGATCCCTCCCGGTCTATCCCGATCCATCCCATCCCATCCCGATCCCTCCCGGTCTATCCCGATCCATCCCATCCCATCCCGATCCCTCCCGGTCTATCCCGATCCATCCCATCCCATCCCGATCCCTCCCGGTCTGTCCCGATCCATCCCATCCCATCCCATCCCGATCCCTCCCGGTCTATCCCGATCCATCCCATCCCATCCCGATCCCTCCCGGTCTATCCCGATCCATCCCATCCCGATCCCTCCCGGTCTATCCTGATCCATCCCATCCCATCCCGATCCCTCCCGGTCTATCCCGATCCATCCCATCCCATCCCGATCCCTCCCGGTCTATCCCGATCCATCCCATCCCATCCCGATCCCTCCCGGTCTATCCCGATCCATCCCATCCCGATCCCTCCCGGTCTATCCCGATCCATCCCATCCCATCCCGATCCCTCCCGGTCTATCCCGATCCATCCCATCCCATCCCGATCCCTCCCGGTCTATCCCGATCCATCCCATCCCATCCCGATCCCTCCCGGTCTATCCCGCCCCGTCCCGGCGGCGCTGGAGCGGCCTCGCCTTCCCGTGGTGCAGCGCGGCCGCGGCCCCGCCGCGCCGCCATGTTGTCGGAGTGAGCGGCCGGGGAGAGGCAGCGGCGAGCGGCCGGGGGGGGCCCGGCATCCGTCTGCATCCGAGCGCTCCGCCCGTGAGTACCGGCCCGGGGCCGGCCCCGCCGCGCCGCGGACCCCCGCGGACCCGCCCGTGGGCGCATATTGGCGGGGGGCGCGGGAGGAGAGGCCCCAGGCCGCCCCGAAGGCGAGCGGCGGCGGGGGCGCTGCGCCGGCGCTCCCGCCCGGCTCCGTGTCGGGGCCGCGGCCTGGGCCCATTGTTAGCGGGGAGGGGGCGCGGGGTGGCCCCCGGGCCCCGAGCTCCGGCCCGCGGGCGCTCCGGTAACGGGGACGGGGGTTATTGTTGGGGGGGGGGCGCGGGGGAGCAGCCCTCACAGCCCTCGCCCGCCTTGCCCCGGGCCCAGCCCGCCGGGGGCTCCCTCTTGGTCTGGGGGGCTCCCCCCTTTCCTGGGGAGGGTCTCCCCTTTCTCCCGGGAGGGTTTCGTCCCCGGGGGGCTCCCCCTTCTCCCGGGGGCTCAATCCCGGGGCGCTCTGTCGCTCCGGCCGAGGCCCCGCTTTGTTGCCCCTAGGGCTGCGGGGGGTGGTTGGGTTCCTTCCCCCCGGTTTTGGGGGGGTTTCGGCGGCTCTGGGGGTCCCTGGAAGAGGAGGAGGTCGGGGCGGATAGGGGGAGGGAGGAAAAAAAGCAAACAATCCTTTCAGATGTTCTGGGTGACCCTGGGGGTTTTGTGTTCGTGTGGGGTTTTTCCCCCCTTGTTTTTATCTCGTGCTCACGTAACAACAGCCTCGGCCCTTGTGACCTGCAAACTTGGAATTTTAAGAGCCTCTCGCCCTAACCTGAGAAATGCTCTGATTTGTTGTTGTTGTTGTTGTTGTTTGCTTTGGTCAATGTTTAATAACTTTGTTCGGAGCAGAGATTTTATTAGGCAGATCATGAGTAAGGAATTTTCTTTATTAAGAGGGATGGAGGGGTAAGGAGGGCCGTGGGTCCTGTTGGGTTTTAATGCTGGTTTTGGGAATCCGATGGGTCAGGAATTCAGTTCTGCGTCTCCCTAGGTTTTCAGGAAAACCCAGGGATAACGTTAAAAGTTCTGCTAGGCCACACAGCTCTCAAACAATGGCTCTGCTTTCATTTCCAGTGGAACTTCCCAAAAAAAGCCCACCCAACTCAAACGCCTCTGCTTTGGGGTTGAACTTTTTTAAAACGGGCGTTTTACACCGCATTAATATTGTAATAATCTGCGATTTTTGAGGGGAATACGGAATCAGAGCTGTGAGGATATGACTGCAGAGCCGGGCTCTGTGTGGATTAAAGCTCTTTTATTCAGTGTTGTCACCACCGGTGCTTCAAACTTGCAGGGAGATTCCTCCGAAGTTTTTTGTTGTTTGTGGAATGTCCCATAATCTGAAGTATTCTGCCTGCAGAATTGTGGAGCAGTTCATTTCCACGCCGTGTTTTCGTGCAGGGCAAAGCAGAACCGCCTGCCCTGAGCGCGGTGTAGCAGCGTGGAAGCCTTTGTTTGCAAATCCGGGGTTCTGCCTAGCGAACGCTTTCACCTGGGAAAAGCCGATCCTCTGTTTTTAGGGAAGAGTTGGGGAATGAAAGAGGCTCTGGAGGCCCTGAGCAGCTGCGCGTTTGCCCGTGCCTGTGTAGGTGACTGCACTATTCCCGGGGCTCCGGGAGTTTGAATGACAGGATTCAGCTGTCCCGCTGCCTCGAACGCGGCATTCCCATAAAAACACGGCCTGGAACTAAACTTGAACTACCCACAATGCTCCCTTCCCCTTTGCTCCCTTTCAAAATGTCGCCTTTGCCAAGTTTTCTGCTCGTGTTTGGAGCAGCCCGAAGAGGAAGTGGCTGGGAGCAGCCTCTCCTTAATCCATTGACTGAGATTTTCTGGACCCTCCTGACTTTTACAATAACACCTTTATGAACCCTGAAATTGATTCGCGTCTGTGGAGGACAGACCTGCAGCCTTTTGAAGGAGCAAAGGCTGTGGCAGTGCAACTTTGTACCTTGTTTCTCACTGGAAATGGGCTTGTCACAATCTATAGATACTGGATTTTTTTTTTTTTTTGTGGGGATTCATAGTATCTTCCTTTGTTTGGCTTTTTTTACAGTCTGCCCTGAGATAACTTGTAACTTCCTTTCCAGGGGCTGCTCAGATTTCATTGCTGCAGTTAATACACACCTCCGTTTGATGATAAATTAATTTCTTACCATTAATTACTTAATTTTTTTTTGTTCTGTTTGCATAAAGGAGCTTGAGTGCTCAATGTGATGTTACTGAAGCATTTTGATATTGTTTGTTAAAGGGAAATTAAGAGGAAAATGCCATTAAACTAAATTGTAGTCTTAAAGTCGGTCAAGATTTAGTCATATCGTGTTTTCAGTGTTTTTTCAAGTGTGTGGGGAAGGTGATTTCCAGACTCTTTGAAAGCTGGAGGAGTGAGTCCTGTTGGATGTCCCTGGTATTTGAGTTGTGAGTGTATAAAAGGCCCTGCAGAGTGGCCCTGGGGGCTCTGTGTGTGCAGCACCAAATTATGTTGGAGGTGCAATTAAAACAGCCTGATCTCTGCAGTTTTTAGAGTAATTTTCCTCTGAATATTAACCCCACGCTCGACTCGTGGGGCAAACCTGACAAAGTTTGATCAAAGATAGAGCTCGGATTTCCCCACTGTCAGTAAATTGTTCTTGGAAGTTTTTTGTAGTACTTGAGTGTTGTTCAGGGCTACTACGAGGAGCAGGGAGGGAACAGAACTGCCTTTCAGGAGCTGCTGGCAGCAGCAGGGCCAAGCTCTGCAGCCACCAAGGTGCAACAGTGAAACATCCTGGGGCTGCTCTGCTGGACTTCTCAGGCCTCCACCACCCCAGTTTCATCCTCAGAACCCTCTGTGGGGCTGCATTTAGGTACCTCAAGTAATAAATTATTTTTAATAAAAATTAATTCAGACTATCCTATGCCTCTAAAAATGAATTTGGCTTGTTGTGTGAGTGTTACATAACGGGGGAGAACACTTTGCTCTTCACACCTGGAGTGTCTTTATTGCTCTGATAGTCCTGCCTTAAAACAACAAACTTCTGTGGTTCTGTGCCGCTGGAATGTTACCAAAATATTTGGGGAATAGGAAGTTATTGAGTTGTCAGCTTAATCCACAGGTTTTCCTCCTGCTCACAGATCGTTTGGATGTATGCAAAGCACATGGAGTTTTAATTTATTGGTGTATTTTATTGGGGTGTTCAGTGCTCTGGGTACTGAAAACGTGTTGTCCAGTTTCCCCTGGGTGCCATCAACAGCAGGACCAGCAGTACTGGCTGTGTCTGCTCTGGAAAGTTCTGCTGAGATTCCAGGTTTGCTGCTCTTTCTCCAGGGAATCCCATAAAGCATGTCTGTAGGTTTAATGCCTTCTGAGCACAACAGCTGAGTTAGCAGGGAGAGTGCACGCTGTGTTTGGGGCTCCATGAATTGTGCGAGCAGAAATCCAGGATTTGAAGTTTGCATTGAACCCCCCCCCCAAAAAAAAACCAAAACAACAACAACAAAACCAAAAAAAAAAAAAAAAAAAAAAAAATAAAAAAACCACCCCACAACAACACAACACAAACCAACCGAAACTGCTGCTTTGCATGACAGAGGGAATACTTTGGGATACAGGGGGCCTCCAGAGTTTGTATGGGTGGGGACCAGGCCTCTTTTGCCTGGTGTAAATGGGCACAGCAGGTTCTGGTGTCACTGCCTTCCATGGGTTTGTTGGGGGCTTTTTCCCAGCAGTTTTCCAGTCAGTGTGTTGCCTCTCAAAGAAATTGCCGTTCTGTTAGTGCTTCATGAGCATCTTGTGCATGCTGCTGATCCCGTGCAGCACAGAACGTGGGATTTCTGTGCAGTTTCAGGGCTGGCGGAGCTGCTGCGTTCACGGAGCGAGTGAGTGTTGGAGGAGTCACATTTGCCACAGCGATGTTCCCCTGCCAGTCACGAGATGGGTGTGTTATTTAACACTCAGAGCTGCAGCTGGGAGGATTTAACATCTCTTTCCCCTCTCTTTCCCCCATGTCCCCCCTGCAGGTGTTGGTGGAATGAGCGTAGCGTGCGTGTTGAAGAGAAAAGCAGTTCTGTGGCAGGACTCGTTCAGCCCCCACCTGAAGCAGCACGCTCAAGACACAGCCAACCCCACCATGCCTGTGGTACTGACATCTGGCACAGGCTCGCAGGCTCAGCCACAGCCAGCTGCAAACCAGGCCCTTGCAGCAGGGACACACTCCAGCCCCGTGCCGGGATCCATAGGAGTGGCGGGGCGCTCCCAGGACGACGCCATGGTGGATTATTTCTTCCAGAGGCAGCACGGGGAGCAGCTCGGGGGAGGAGGCAGCGGCGGCGGCGGCTACAACAACAGCAAACACCGCTGGCCCACCGGGGACAGCATCCACGCAGAGCACCAGGTAGAGAACCGCTGCCAGCTTTCCCATCTCTGCCCTGCAGGCTTCTCAGAGGTGCTTTTCGTGGTGCTCTTCTAAAGCTGGAGCTGGTTCTGGTGGAGTTGGAGTGGCAACAGTGGTGCTGTTTGTTTCCTCTTTTCAGGGTGGTGGTGCCCTGGTAGCTCTGAGCTGAGAGGTTTCTGCTCTTGAGGATGTTGAAATCCCAAATCCCAGTCCACTCCCTGTGACGGTCGAATGCATGTTTACAAAATTCATCGCTCCCTTTATTGATTTTTTTTTTCTGATGTGTGAACCAGCACAGCCGTGACTGCTGCTGCTTTTCAAATCTGTTGCTGTAGTTAAATAATTCTTATGTAATGGTATTACAAAACTGCCAATGCATGTCGGTTGGGCTTTTACCATTCCCAATACTGGACAACACAGGAGTGGAAGTTGATGGTATGTTTGACTGGGTTTCTTTGCTTTGGGGTTGGGTTTTTATGGTTACCATTTAGAAGGGAAAGTGGTGATAATGTGGTGATGTAGCTGAACTAAGAAGAGCAGCCTTAAGAGTGTCACCAACCAGTGGTTTTAGGAACTTCTTAGAGCCACTCAAAGTCTCTAGAGGGGTGGTGGGCCAGGCTGTGTGCTAGTGGTGTTTACTAGAAGTCTTTTCAGCAGTTGCATTGTCACTTGTGCTGCAGTTAAATGAGTGGCTGACTCACTCCACTCTGTCTGTGACCTGTAGCTCAATCATCAAAGACACACGAGTGCTTCCTCTCTTCTCCGAGGCAGCAGAACCCAAGTGTAAGCAGATTTTAAAGCAGAATGATCCCCACAAATATTGCCAGGGCAGCAGACACAAAGCTTTTGCAACCTTTATGAACATCTCCTGCCTCCAGTTTCTGGAGTCCAAAGTGGCCAAGCCCTCACTCCTCTGCTGTGCCTCCCCAGGGGATGTGTTGCCAACCAGACCATTTAAAAGCAAACATTGCAGGGAATTTTGCAGCCTCACCGAAGGCAGTGTGTACATCAACAAAGAAATAAACCCAAGTGCCCTTTTAATTTGTTCTGGAAGGAAAATCACATAAAATACTGCAATATGAGCTAAGGAGCTAGGAAAATATTATTCTTCTTCCCTTATGGAGAAACGTAGTATTTAGGTATCGCTTCAGAAGAAATAACTTCATTTAACAGATGTAACTTTTCTGTTTATTATCCAAGTTTTCAGTCACAAACTGTAAAACTAGCTTCAAGAGACATCAGTGCCAGAGATCTTAATGTTTTATGTTGTGAAAGAAACAATAAGCAAGAATTTCTTTCTGGAGATTTGTAGGTTTTTCAAATCAAAGCAGCCACAGAGTCTTGGGGTGGAGATGCCTGGGCAGGGCTTGCTATTATTTGGGCATTTTGTGGCAAGATGACTTAATGAATTAAAATGATGTCGTAAATTCTCAATCTTTTCCCCCAGCTCACACTTTCATCCTCCTTTCACTGCAAACCCCTGAAAGCAAAGACAACAAAACTCACTGAAGATAAGGGGGGTGGGGACAGGGCGCTTCAAGCTTGCAATCATTAAGAACTCTGCTGGTATTTGAACTTCTATTTATTTAATAATGGAAAGACTTAAACTTTCACTCAAACAATAGAATCCTGCCTGTTTCAGGGACTTACCCTGTTGTTAGCAGAAGTGTTGCTCAGCTTGATTTTCTTCAGTAACTTCTGGAATGAAATGATCCTAATAAATAAAAACCACTTAATGAAAGGAAAGCTCATTGACTTATGCTAGTTTAAATGAACTTTTCAAATCCAGTTGCTGTATTGTCTGGCAACAGGACAGTGGTGAGAAGGTGTGTGGACAGATCACACCTGCAGGATTGAGCTCACAGGGATGATTTTGTGTGATGCTGTCTCAGTTTTCCCTGTGAGTTGTGTGAGCTGAGGCTCAGGAAATACAGAATTAACAGGGGTTTTTAGGCCAGAATGAACAAGGATTTTTATCTGTTCTGCTTCCTGCTGGCTTTTACACTGTGATAAATGTGCTACAGCCATAGTTCCACTGTTTTTGCGTTCAGTACTCATCTCTGAACCAGTCTTTGTGTCTGATTTCTCCCAAGTCAGCTCAGAAATGGGGCACTAACCCTGTTCTCTGTCTCTGATACTGGGTGCCCCAGTGATGGATGGGCACTTCTATCAGAGTTTGGTGCTCCATCCTTCTTTTCCCATGGTTCTCTGCTTGCCTTGGGGTTTTACTCCTGGGAAGCAGAGTGCAGGATATGTGTAATCCTTACACTGCCATTCCTTTTGACTTCTTGGCCACCTCCACATCTGCTTCTTAAATTATAAATTCCTTGGAGCAAGGACTAATCTTACACATGCAAAATGATTTAATTCAGTTTGGGTTTAGCTGGGGTAGAATTGAATTTGGTCTGCAAGAACAGAAGTGGAAGGAAGTGCTGGGACATGCAGGGAGTTAGGGAATCATTAGGCTTGTCTCCTGACTCTCAGATTCTTATGGATGCACTTTTATTACTGTACTTTTCGTTTTAGACTTTCAAAGATGGTTCAGCCTTGAAGACTGGCTAGGAAACTCAGTAGCTAAAAGATAATGGGAAGTCAGAAAAAAATAATTATAGGCTAATATAGGTTAATGTCTGCCTAGAGCTTGGGAGGTCGTAATTAAAGGTGGAGGGATTTTAATTGTTGAATCCCAGATTCTTTTTGTTGCGTGTGTAGCCAGCCGTGTGTCTGTTGGTGATAACACTGCAGTGACTTTTACCAAATGGTGCCATTTCATGGTGGCATTAAACAGCCAGGAGTGCTGTGAGTCACAGCTGAGCTGCAGTAGCCTCATTTTCCATGGGTTTCATTGTGCTCTTCCTCCTGGTCACTTTTCCTCCTGGCAGCTGTGGGAATTGAGCTGAGAGGGGCTTTAGCAAGTGTGGCTAAAGGAGAAGTTTCTCCCAAGGAAGGGAGGAAAGAAGCTCCTGCCTGGTGGTGTCCTCTCATTGTGTGCAGCAGGAAAATGCTCTGTGTTTTGCTTAGAAACTTTCTTTTCTTCTTGTATTTTCCCCTTGTCCTCTGGAAGCTGTGTGTGGGGCTGGGTTTTTATATGAAATGAAGCAATTAAAGATGCCCCTGTCATTTCACAATTTTGGGTATCAAAGCTTCACCATCCACAAAAAAACTTGTCCTATAAGGTCTTCTTTGTCCCTGCAGAACATTGAAGTGGTGCTGGAATCAGATTTTTGATTTCCTAATTTGGTCTCTCAGATCTCCTGAGCAAAATCCCAGCTGTTTGCAGCTCCAAATCTTTAATCACCAAACTTCCATGGAAGACGCTTAACTGCAATTTTTTCTCTTTTTATCTACAAAAAGCTGCAGGATGAGGTTGAGTGTCAGAGTTCCCAGTAATTTTAATATCTGAGTGAGCAGGTTTAGGCTGTCTGATGCCTGATTGCTGTTGGGCAGTGTTACCCTGGCTCCACTGGAGTGTTTGTGTGCTGGTTATCCAGCAAAAACACGGACAGGGATCAGGACATCACGTAGGGAGGTCACGGGATTGTCCCAGGTGAGGAATGGCCTGGGTTGGATCTGCCTTGGTTATGAAATGTTACACAGATCTCACAAACCCAGACAGCCTCTGCTGCTCCTGGGGAGTGTGAAAAGACACTCGGGATATTCAGCTGGGACAAGTGACCCACACTGAGCAGGTTCTGAGGAGAACTGGCCGGGTTTTCTTGGCTGCGCTGTCGTGTGGCTCGTGCGTGTGTGTGCTTGAGCTGCAGTGAAGGGAGAGTTCTGTGGTGGTGCTCCCTCTGGAATTGCAGTCACTGGATAAACTTAGGCTGTCGGAGTTGTACTTGGGTAGTGTGGGAGTTGCTTGGTAGAAGCAAATGATTTTAGGCATTTGCTTTCTCTCAGAGCATGTTTAATTAATAATTGGAGACAATAGAACTCTGCAGCGATGGTCTTGTTGAATGTGGGGAATTTTTCACATGGTGTTAGTGAAGAATAGTGAGCACAACAGGGCTGGGACTGGGGTTTCTGCTCAGTTTTGCCTTTTGGCAGTTGTGACCATGCAGGTTCTTCACTGGGAGCTGGGGTTTGAGCAGAGGTAATTCTGGCAGCACAGCTCGTCCAGCCAGGCTGCTTCCTGCCTTGGGAGCAGCTGGATCTGAGTACATTGCACAATACTGGGTGCTGCTGGTAGACACCATGGCCAGAGCTTGCCTGAAAGTTGTGGCAAGATACTCTAAAAAGGTCCTGGAAGCAAAGGCAGCCCTGGTGTTCGTTCTTCCAAAGAGAAATCCTGTTAAATGAGGCTAAACTCCTTAGGACAGGGATTTTGCCCCTGGATCCCTGGAAGTGTCCAAGGCCAGGTTGGACAAGGCTTGGAGCAAGCTGTGACAGTGGAAGGTATTCCTACCCATGGCAGGGGTGGGATGAGCTGGTATTTGGGGTCTTTTCAAACCCAAATCATTCCGTGATTTCTGATGTGCCTGTGGAAATGTGCTCCAGATAATTGGATGTGTTGTCTGTGCTGGGGTTGAAGGCATGGAGTCACACAGACCATGTGACAGCACCTGTGGCTCAGCTCTTGAAGGTGGTTCCTGACCCCTCTTTCATGAAACCTGTTGAGTTTTCATGGGGACTTCCTTGTGTCCCAGTGAGCTGCTCAGGGCTTTCCTTTCCCTGACACTGAAAGGGCTGTGCTAATTTGATACCCAGATAATTAGAAACATAATTCCTTGCTGAAATGGAATGTCTGGTTTGGCTGATCTGTTTCACAGAGATTTCTGCATAGCAGAGGGGTGGCTTGGGAGGGGATCTGGAACATAAAATTTGGTTTTCTGCTTTGTGCTGCCCCCTGAAAATTTCTCCTGAGGTAGAAGGAGCAGGAGTAGATTGGCTTAGTTGGAGATTTCAGGTTGGAAAATCCTTGTAATATACAGGGGAGAGAAAACACCCTGAAATATTCAGAAAGTTGCTTTGAGACTCTGTTTGCTCCAGTCTGTGGATTTTACTGTTCCTGATGGGCAGCTGCAGATAAGGTTGTCCAGTTGGGATTGCGCAGGTGACCTGGTGTGGTGGTGTTGGGATTTACTGTGGTTGTTGCTGATCTGCTCTGCTTCCTTGTCATGGTGCTCACTCAGGAGGAGCAAAAACACTTTAACATTACTGAATTTACAAATTTCAGTGCTTCCAGAAGACTTTTTTGTAGGTATTTCAGTGGATATCTTGTAGGAGTGTGCTTTGAAAAGAGGTTTATTACAGGACTCGTCCTGCTTGTTTTCTCTTGTTTTCTCCTCCCCTCTCCCCAACTTTGCTTTCCCCTTAGTAGCTTGTTTGTGGTTTGCTGAGTTGCTGTGACCTCCCTGTGCTTCTGCAGAGCAGGTTGTGATCCTGGGAGCATTTTTGTTAGTGGGTGAAGCTTTAAAGTGTATCTGAGCCTCTCCATCCCTCCCCAGCCTCCCAGTCCATCCCAGTCCCCTATTCCTCACCAACTGCCACAAATTTCAGCTACTGATCAGAAATCTCCTAAAGAGCTGTTGCAGGGCATTGTCTCTGGCTTGCCTGGCTCTGAGAACTCCCTCTTAGGTGTACCAGGGACGATTCCCAGGCTGTTTTCCCTGAGTGCCGATGTCAGGCTGAACAAACGCTCCTTTGTGCGCCTGCCATGTGATGCTGCTCCCTCCCGGCAAGGAGCTGCTCTCAGCTCTCCTGTTACTCCTGCCTTTGTTAGGGATATCTTCTGTTCCAGGGCAGTTGCTCTTATTGGGAACATCTGGCTGTGGTTCTTGCCCTGTTCACACTTTGATTCTGGGGTGAAACTCGATTGTTGCTTAACCCTCACTGAGTCGTGGTCAGTGTGGCACGAGGCCACTCTCACTTGTTCTGACAGAGGTGCCTTGGCACCTTAAACATTATTGCATCCCTTTTCCACATCTTCTTCCTTCTGGATTTAAGCCTGGGAAGGTCAGAGTAGTGCTGGGAGTGAAAGGAAAACCCCCCAAGGTCAGATAGTGTGGTCCCAAGCTCTTGTGCAACCCCAGGGCTCCAGGGTTGGAGCTCCACACACCTGGAGCCCTGCAGAAGATGGCTTGCCCAAAGTAGTGCCAGCTCTAGCAGGACAAAATTAAGCTTGTTTCTTCCCTAATCCAGTATTTTTGAATCCTGCACCCTAATATGTGCCTGAGACATGGCGGGGTAACCTAAATTCCACACTAATGAAGCACCTCCTTGGGTGGATGAAATGGGAGGAAAAACAGAATTAGCTAAGGAAGGAGAGCACCTCTGCAAGGCTGCCTTCACTGCAGTTATTTCTGTCCCCTGAATCATTAATCAGCCTGGCCCCATGCCAGGGAAGGCATTAGCCAATCTGCAAATTCAATGGCTTTTTGCTTCCAGTGCTAATGGTAGTAGCAATTCTAACCATGAATCCTTTACTACAAAAATAGTAGTTAAACCACCTAATCCTGTCTAATACTTGTGACTTGACATTCTTTCTTTACCCACAATTGTTATGGGAGAAGACTAAAAATAGTGCAGTAATCAGTTGATAGAATACCATATTTTAACCCTGGCTCTGGTTGTCAGTGGCAAACCTGTCGTGGAGTGTGATGCTCTCCTTGCTGTCAGCTGGGGAATGCATTTCCCCTCTCCTGGATGCTGTAAATGTGTCTGGATGCCCTCAGATCTGAGATGTTTTTGAAATAACCTCCTGTGTGAGCTGTTCAAACAAGACAACCTCAAGCAGCCTCCCTCAGCTGCAGGAGGATTTGTTTCCATCTGGAGTTTGTAAACCTTTAGTTCATTTAAAGACCTTTAACAATTGTGAGTATATAAATCAAGGTATTCAGCTCTAGGTTTTGGTTTTCTCCTCTGCATTCTAAGGATGTTTCTTGGTTTTGCTGATTTTGGTTCTTTCTGTCTCAGTTCTGGTGTTCTTGTAGTAATGCTGACCGTTTTTTGAGGTATGTTTTACTAGAGGAGTGTTTGAAGTTTTTTGTTGTTATTTTTTTTAATTGCAAATTGAGCAAGACTTAAAATATGGAGGCCAAATGGATGGAAATGTCGCATTCACATTTGCAGAGTGTACAGGAATTAAAAATAAATATCCAAGGAATAATCACACTCGGGAGGTGCTCTGGGTAATCACCTGGAATGTACAGACAGGGAGAACTTGGAGTCTCTCATCTTGTTTTCTCACAAATGAAAAAAATGCTGTTGGATCTTCCAGGCCAGATAGGAAAGAGATTGGAGTGACCTAGGACAGTGGAAGGAGTCCCTTCCCATGGCAGGGGGTGGGATGAGATGGGCTTCAAGGTCCTTTCCACCCCAAATCAGTCTGGAATTCTGGGATCTTAGAGCTGAGAAACCAGGACATGTGTCTCTCTGGAGAAACACAGCAATAATACTTCACATTTCTCTGCAGCAGTGCAGGAGCAAAACAGAAGAGATCCCCCAGCAGGACTGAGATCCTGGCAGGCTCTTCCAGGCCCTCCAAGAGCTGAGCCTGCAGCAGGAACGAGCCCTTCCATGGATTTGTGGTCCCTGTGCCCATCCCTTGCCGTGCTCTTGTTTGCCAGGATGGCAGAGAGGAGCTCAGAATTCCTTTTGGAAGTGTCTGTGGGATTCTGTGGAGTTGGTGTGTGAGGCTGAGGGTGGCACTGGGCCTTGTCATTTACTGCAGATCAAAGGAGTATTGAAATTATCCATTTGCATGGATATTCCTGGCTTCGCAGGGCCCATCTTGCCTCGGTGGGAGCAGACCCCTCCTGGCCAGGAGGGGAATTGGGGGGGAACAAATGCTCCAATCTGAGGGAGGGGAGGTGGATCCTGGGGTGAGGAACGGCTGGAAAGGGAAAGGCAGCTTTGGGAATGGGAATGGGAACCTGCAGAGCTGGGGCTGGCACAGGTTTGCTTTGGTTGCCCTCTAATTGGCTAAATAGAAACAGATAATTTAAACCTCTTCTGTCACTGTTATCCCCAGTAAATGCAGGTTTTGGGTCTATTTAGCGTTCAAGGTAAAAAAATTAAAAAATCATAAATCTGGCTTCATGGTGCACTTTTAGAGACAGTTTTGATCATCACTAGAATATTTCTTACCTCAAATATTTATTAGGAAGTATTTTTTAGATTTGTTTTCTCCAAAGAAATTTCTAATTAACTTCCTATTTATTTCCTCCTGTATGCCTGGTTGTTTTATTTCTTTGTTTAATTCCACTTGCCTTTTGCTTCCTGGGAAACATCTCTTGTATAAGGAGGAAGAAAAAGAATCCTTTGGGGTTGAGAGTGAAATTTAGCCTTGGATAGTTTGGCTGCCTGTCTGCCCAGGTGAATGTAAATTCTACATAAATGAGGATTCCTTAATATACAGAAAACTGGTGTGTAGTCACCTGGGATACCTGAAATGTGATACAGCCCTGCACTTGGAATTTACATTATATGTAAAGGTCATTTTAGCCACCATATTTGCTTAATATAAGGTGTAGTATTAGCACAGATTGTTGACATTAATATTTACATGAAATTACAATTCACCTGCTTTGCTGGTCGCTCTCAGGGCATGAAAAGCTCCCTTGGATTATTCTAGAATAAAAAATACCAGCCTGGAAATGTGCAAGGTAAATTCCCTGTTGTTTTCATGCTAATTTGTTGGGTCTTCAGCTCCCTGTTTAGTAATCAGAAGGACAGTTTGGGGCCCTGGCTGCTGTTAATTGACCTGAGTGCAGAATCCCTTTTGACAAGTGCCATTCCCCCCGGGCCTGGCTTTGCTGGGATCACATGAACCAGAGTTTGCAGCACCAGCAGGGACCTGGCTCCTGTCAGGAGCTGAGCTTTGGGGCTGCTGTGGGTTTGGGGAGTCCTGGAGCTCTGGTTTTGTGGAATCTCAGGTGGTTTGGTTGGGAAGGAACCTCAAAGGTAATCCAGTGCCATCCCTGCCATGGCAGGGACACCTCCCACTGTCCCAGGCTGCTCCAGCCCCAATGTCCAACCTGGACTTGGGCACTGCCAGGGATCCAGGGGCAGCCACAGCTGCTCTGGGAATTCCATCCCAGCCCTGCCCACCCTGCCAGGGAACAATTCCTTCCCAAGATCCCACCCAGCCCTGCCCTGTGGCAGTGGAAGCCATTCCCTGTGTCCTGTCCCTCCATGCCTTGTCCCCAGTCCCTGTCCAGCTCTCCTGGAGCCCCTTCAGGCCCTGCCAGGGGCTCTGAGCTCTCCCTGGAGCCTTCTCCTCTCCAGGTGAGCACCCCCAGTTCTCCCAGCCTGGCTCCAGAGGGGCTCCAGCCCTGGAGGCATCTTGATGACCCCATTGCTGTGTGGCAGTTTCTTACCCTAGGGGACACCAGGGCCTGGTGTGGGGTACTATGTTAGAGCTGGAGCAGGAGGGGTTCAGTCCCAGTCTCTGAGTGTGGGTTGTTTCTCCGCTCTCCAGGGTGACCCAGACCTGTGGATCTTTGATGTCTGCGATGAGCATGTGAATCTTTGCTCCTGTGCATGAGATAACTTGGAGAACTTAAATCTGTGACAGGGTGTGGTTGAGGGCTTGGAGACAGGGAAGAGGGTCTTTGCCTAGGTTTGTGGGGTGATGGGTGAGCAGCAGGTGCCAGCACACATAACATCCTCACTTGAGAGAGTTGTCTTTTGTCCCTTTCTGGTGCAGCTCCATCCCTTCAAAAGTGTTCCAGACATGGACAGGGGCTGGTGTCTGGGTAGCTTTGGAACAAGGAAAGGATTTGCTTCTGAATTGTCACTGAGTTTTGCAATGCTGAGGCTCTCCAATCTTATTTAAAAGGAAAGAAAGTGCAGTTGTCCTGTGTGAGGTGGCTGCCTGACACAAACAAGCAGCTCGAGGGGCTGGAAAATCCCCAGGAGTGTCTTTGGTTCCGAGCTGCTGAGAGGCTTCTCTGCAGTGTGTGAGGTCTGAAGTGGCCATTAACCATGGGAGAAATGGGTTTGGGTTGTTGCAGTCTGCAGTGGGGGAGTGCTGAAAGCATTCCATGCTTTTTGTCCTCCTGGATTAGGATTGGGTGTCTGCTGTTGGAACTGAGAAAGGTCCTTGGACCCCCAGTGCGAGGCCAGGGGGGTTGGGAGGATCAGTGGGGTCAAATGCAGGGTCCTGCCCAAGAGTCACCACAACCCCCAGCAGCTCCAGGCTGGGGCAGAGCCTGGAAAGCTGGGAGAGGCCCTGGGGGTGCTGGAGACAGTCTGGACATGAGCCCAGATGTGCCAGAGGCTGCTGCCACCTGGGCTGCGTCAGCAACTGTGTGACCAACAGGAGCAGGGCAGTGACTGTCCCTGTGCTGGCACTGCCGGGCACCTCAAGACAGGAGAGACACTGAGGGGCTGGAACATGTCCAGGGCAGGGAACAGAGCTGGGGAAGGGGCTGGAGCCCCAGGAGAGGCTGAGGGAGCTGGAAAGGGGCTCAGATGGAGAAAAGGAGGCTCAGGGGGGCCCTTGTGGCTCTGTACAACTCCCTGACAGGAGGGGACAGCCAGGGGGGATTTGGGATCTGCTCCAGGGAACAGGGACAGGAGCAGAGGGAACGGCCTCAGGCTGGGCCAGGGGAGCTCAGGGTGGACAGCAGCAGGAATTTCCTCATGGAAAGGGTGCTCAGGGACTGGAACTGCCCAGGGGGGTTTGGAGTCCCCATCCCTGGAGGTGTCCAAGGAAGGACTCTGGCACTCAGAGCTCTGGGCTGGGGACAAGGTGGGGACCAGGCACAGCTTGGACTCGACTGTCTCAGACATCTTTTCTAGCCTCAGGGATTCCATGGTTTGGGAGAACAAATGAGATTTTGGAGGTCTGACAGAAAGGAATGTGCAGTGGGACCCCATCTGTGTCTGTAGGTGTGCAGTGAAATCCAGCTGTGTCTTGCTTTATCCCGTGTTTTGCAGGACAGAGATGAGAACTGGTGCAGAACAGAGCCTGGATTCTCCCCACCCTTGGGAAGCTCAGTGATCTAATGGTTTTGCTCCAGTTCTCTCAGCATGGTTGGAAGTGAATCCCACTTCGGGATGTGTGCTCCCACCGGGCAGGCAAGGAATGATTTCTTAGTTAGTGGAGTGGCTGGAGCTAGAGTGTGTTACAGTGACACACATTCTTGTATTAGTGTGTGGAAATTGCTCTTCTTGAATGAGATTTACATAATTCCTGAGTGCATGCACACATTCCATGATGAGGGGAGGGATGTTCTTGTGCAAAGAACCTGCTCTGGAACTCGTTCTGGAGCGTGGTGCTCGTGTCCAGAGCCCTCGTGTTGTGAAAAGTGGGGTTCCAGAGTGAGTGTGGGCAGAAGGGAGGAGTTCTTCCATCCTCAGAAAGGCAGCAGTGGCTCCTGTGGGGATGTGCACTCCACATCCCTTTCCAGAGGCGCAGCCTACCTGCCGTGGCCTGGCACACGGGGCAGCCCAAGGGTGCTGCTGGCTGAGAGCAGCAGGAGCCAGGCTTGGTTGGGTCCCTGGGACTCCAGCTTCCCTCTCAGTGTGTGATTCCTGATTGCTGCAGTTTGTGGAGCTCACCTGTCCCTCCCAGCAGCCAGGGTGTCACATCACATGCGGATGTCAGGGCATCGCTCCCTCGTGCAGCCGATCGAGCCTGGCGTTGTCTTCTGGATTTCTTTCAAATCTCTGCTTCAGTGCTGAACTACATTTTCTGGTAATCAAATCTCATTGGCGTCAGTGCTCATCTGGGAAGAAGTTCTGTCTCTGTGGACCTCCTTGTTTCTCATGTTTACACCATCCTGGATCTGCTGTGGGCTCCTCAGAGCTCAGGGGTCGTTAAGAAGAACAGATTCTGATGAGGTGGAAGATCACCTCTACTGTTTAATTGCCATTCCAGAGGAATTCCTGGCTTCTGGAATGCAATGGCTTTGGCTTTGTGTTCTGCTGTTTCATATTTGTGTGCAACGAGGTGAAAATGTGTTGATACTTAAAATTGCAGCCACTGAGAAACGGAAAAGGATCTTTTGGGTGCAGTCTTTGAAAATCAAATAAATAGATCCAATGATCAATGAAAGTAAAGGAACTGAGTGACTGAGAGAAAGAGCCTGAGAATTGCTGTTTATGGACATTGAGCACAAAGTGGCCAAAATCGGGCACAAAGGCCTGATTTAGAAAATGCTTTTACTTATATTTGTTAGGATTCTTGAAAGAGAGATGATAAGGGATGTGAAGTACTTGTCAATGAATAATTTCTTCATTTCCTCACCTCTTATAGTTGGTAGAGAAGGCAGTTTTTATTTTTTGCTTTTTATCATGGCTAGGGTAAAGGATATTTGGGAAGGGGAAGGAGGCAGCCTGTTCCTCCTGTGTGACATTGTCCTGGGGGAGCTTTTCCAGAGGAGCTACCAAGTGTTCTTCAGGGCTGCAGCACCTCTGCTGTGAGGAAAGGCTGAGAGAATTGGGATTTCCCAGGAATTCAGCCTGGAAAAGAGGTGGCTTTGGGGTCATCTCACTGTGGCCTTCCAGTGCCTGCAGGGAAAGATGGAGAGGGACTATTGACAGGAGCTGGGATGACAGGAGGAGATGGGTTCAAACTGACAGAGAATAGGATTAAATTAGATACATGGGAGAAATTATTCCCTGGCAGGGTGGGCAGGGCTGGGATGGAATTCCCAGAGCAGCTGTGGCTGCCCCTGGATCCCTGGCAGTGCCCAAGGCCAGGTTGGACACTGGGGCTGGAGCAGCCTGGGACAGTGGGAGGTGTCCCTGCCATGGCAGGGGTTGCAGTGGAGGAGCTTTAATGTCCCTTCCCACTCGATCCATTCTATGTTGATCAAATCAACCACAAATGTCACTTAATGTCCTTTTGGATTTTGCTGGGAATGCAGTGAATGGATCCTCACAGCGGCTTTGGTTTGAGTTTCCCACAGCTCAGCACCCACCCTTGGGAGATGATTTGTTTTGTGGAAGCTGCTGGACACACTGGGAGCAGCCTGTGTGGTGGCTTTTGTGGTATGCTGGGACATCACTTCAGCAGTAATGAGTTCATGTCACCTTCTGAATCTCTCTGTACAACTTCTCCATTCTTCTGGTGTCTGATGGAAATAACCATTTGCTCTCTGCCAACTTCTGTTGTTTGGCACATCTGGGGGTTGCAGCACTTCCCATGAGTTCAGCTCAAAGTGCTCCATGAAGGATTTGGTCCCAGTGACGTTTGTGTGGCACCAGGCAGCTGAGCTGTGTCAGCTGCAGAGCAGGGATGGAGCTGGCAGGGGGGGAGAGTCTGTGGGGCTGCAGGTTTGGGAAGGACTTTCACTCTGTGGCCTGTGACACGTGTCACTGCAAAAGGTGTCAGGGCTGAGGCAGAACTGAAAATCACTGAGCTGAGATACAGTAGCAAGAGATACCTGATTTTTAAACTGGGATTCTAAGTGACTGACCCCTGAGGATTTCCAAATTATGTAAATCTCTATTAAGTAATTCAGTAATATACCACTAGTCTTTTGCAAAGTATGATGGCCACAGAATAGAAGACTTTAGACTGGAGGGAATTTCTGGAGGTTAATGTGGTGCTTTCTTCCATCCAATTCTTGGTTGAGATCTCAAGAATATTGTTTTAGAAGAGAAAACATAATTCCAAGGTCTTGGTCCTGGTGGCATTGGTGCTGCAGTGTCAGAAGTCAGGGATGAGGTGGTGGTGTAACATTTACAGCACTGGTCACTGGTGGGCCATGAGCATCTTAGCAGTTTTTTGGGTTTTTTTGTCCTGTGCTCACCCACCAGGTATTGCCGAGCTCCTTCCTCTGCCACAGGACTAAACCCTGTGTGTAAACCTGCAGCATCCTGCAAGGAGCCTGGATCAGTGGGGGCATTACTCATTTAAAAGTGCTTTATACACTCCTCAGTGCTCAGCAGAGAGGTGCCTCTGCCCTGCTGGGCTGCAGGGAGTGTGCAAACACTGAGTAGGAGGGGAGTAGTTCCTGCTTGTGTGGGGTGTTTGTGGCTGCTGGGGCACAGCAGTGGGGCTGGGGAGGGCAGTCCCAGCATGTGGCTCAGCTGGTGGGCTTTGGCCTTGAGTCCAGAGTTGGGGTTTCTTAGTTCATTTGCTTCCTCATGTGTGCTCAGCAGCTGAGATTTGGGAATCAGAAGCAGAGCAGTTTTCCTGCATTTACAGCCTGTACAGTCCATGTCAGGGGCTGATCTCTGCTCCCTGGGACAGGGACAGCACCAGGGAACGGCTGGAGCTGGGCCAGGGCAGGCTCAGGCTGGAGAGCAGGGAAAGGTTCTTCCCTCAGCCAGAGGGTGCTGGGCACTGCCCAGGCTCCCCAGGGAATGGGCACGGCCCCGAGGCTGCCAGAGCTCCAGGAGCGTTTGGACAGCGCTCCAGGGATGGACAGGGGGATTGTTGGGGGGTCTGGACTTGGATCATCCCTATGCATCTGTTCAACTCAGCACATTCTATGGTTCTAGCAACTTATTTATCCAGTAGTTTCAAGTTTATTCTTTTATTTTTCTGCTCTAAATAACTCAGTTTTCACTAAATCAAGCTGTTGTTGTATTCTCCTTCATATCAGTGTAACCTGAAGGTAAATTTGCCAGGTTTATACAGGACATTTTCCTATTGCTGGCTTCTCATGCCTTAACTCCCTCACCTGAAACCACTGTGAAATAGGAGCAGAGACAGTTGTGTTAGGCTTCGTGTATCTTAAAAGTAGATGCTGATTGTTCCTTCCTTGTGCGTGTGTAAGTTTAGCACACATAAATCTGTGTGTAATAATACATGTGTATATTTAGTAATGAAATACATAAATGTTGTAACTGCTGGGAGTGTTAAAGGTAAGTCATCCTCTGGAGCTCCATAACCTTGTTATGGGCTCTCCTGTGGAATGTAGCTCTCAGTCTGGTGCAGAAAAGTGGCTATAAACTCTGACTATATAAAAATAACAGCAAATAAAAGCATTTCCTCATGGCCTTTTCTCCTCCATCTATGAATAGGTGCGTTCCATGGATGAACTGAATCACGATTTCCAAGCGCTGGCTCTCGAGGGACGGGCTATGGGAGAGGTAAGTGAGAGGCCTGGAGAAAAAAAAAAAAGTCTGTATTTTGGAAGGGGGAGGAAATGAAATAGCAGGTTTTTTGAGGCTGCTGGGATGATTGTGGTGCTGAGGGTTCTCCATCCTGCCTGTGAGGTGTGTCTGTGTGTGTGTGTGTTCCTGTGTCTGTGTGTGGTTGATCCAACCCCAAACCTGCCAGGCTGGAATCCATCTTGGAGGGAGGAACAGCTAAACCTGCACCTGCTGGCTCATCCAGCAGGAGAGAGTGGCTGGACAACAACAGCTTGAAATCTGTCAGGGAACAGGTGTCCCAATCCTTGGAGCAGGTTTATTTTGGGATTCACTGAGGTCACACCCTGTTGTGCTGCGGGGCATTGTCTGCTGCCCTGTTCCCAGTGCTGGCCACCTTTTTTTCTGGCAGAAAGGCCAGAGCTGTGTTTAAGATTTGGAGTTACTGGGCAGCATGAGGCAGGGCTGCAGGAGGGATAAGGGCAGGGCAGAGATAATGGGTCTGCAGCTGGAACTTCACAGAACCCAGCCAGAGTTAGTTTAATCTCTCACAGCAGCGAGGAGGTGGCAGATTTGGGGGGAAATGCCCACTGGTTTTATTGAAAAATAGAATTTATCTGTTTTTAGGGTGGCCTGAAAGAATAGCGTGTTCCTTTAGGTTCCTGAAGTTGGATGGAAGGGCTTCTTTGCCTTGCCTGGTTCCTTTTGCCTTTAGTGAGTTCCTTGTGGAAGGACAGAAGAGAAAATCTTGTCTGGTAGGAGGATGTTCATGTATGGCAGTTCAGCTCGATGCAAGTCTCATGCTCCTCTCAAGTTCAGACCAGTTTATTTCCCCCACATTTAGTCCATCCTGTCTGTTACCCTGTGCATGACCCAGGTGTAAGAAATCAAAGTCCCTGGAACCTCTTAAGTTTCTGTTTTCAGGAAAAGAGCAGACCATGGCTGTGGTGTGGTGGGATATACAGAAAGGTGCCCTCTCTCAGGTCAAAAACCGCTTCCCTTCCCTGCTTCCCTTCCCTGCTTCCCTTCCCTGCTTCCCTTCCCTGCTTCCCTTCCCTGCTTCCCTTCCCTGCTTCCCTTCCCTGCTTCCCTTCCCTGCTTCCCTTCCCTGCTTCCCTTCCCTGCTTCCCTTCCCTGCTTCCCTTCCCTGCTTCCCTTCCCTGCTTCCCTTCCCTGCTTCCCTTCCCTGCTTCCCTTCCCTGCTTCCCTTCCCTGCTTCCCTTCCCTGCTTCCCTTCCCTGCTTCCCTTCCCTGCTTCCCTTCCCTGCTTCCCTTCCCTGCTTCCCTTCCCTGCTTCCCTTCCCTGCTTCCCTTCCCTGCTTCCCTTCCCTGCTTCCCTTCCCTGCTTCCCTTCCCTGCTTCCCTTCCCTGCTTCCCTTCCCTTCCTTCTCCCCCCCTTCCTTCTGTGGAAAACCATAATCCAGGGTTGGATTTTGATTTGACTTGAGAGGAAAATCTATTTCTCTAGGCTGGATTAATTTACCTCAAGACTATTGACTAAGAGGAGGTGAAAATGATTTTCAAAGGAGCAAACCTGACATTAAAAACTTTTCTGAAGCTGCTGCACAGCAGCTGCTGTGCTCCATGTGCAGCTTGCCTGTGGAATGCTGGGGGTGGAAATGTTCCAAGGAGCTGATTTTGTGACACCTCATTTGGGCAGGAGGTTCATTCTCAGAGAGAGAGAGCCCAGGCTGGCTGGGAGCTGGTTCACAGCACAGTGAGCACAGCACTCAGCTTTGCTTAGCATGTCACAAGGTCACAGAGCTGGAATGCCTGAAGGAATTCCTAAAAATGCTGACTTCTCCAAGCTTTTGGTTTATTTAGGCATTCCTAACTCCTGAGAGGAGTTAGTTTGGGTTTGTATTTTGGAGCTTTGCCTTCCAGTGATGACTCATTTTTTTTCCCCCTTCTTGTAACTGTGATGCAGAAAGTTTTGGCAGTGGCATCCTCTTGTCACTGGGCTTTTCCACCTGCTGGAATGAGCAGGTTTTCCAGCAAAGGTGACATTCTTCTCTTTCAGCTAAACCACTATTTCTTGTTTCTCTTGGGGATTTTTCTCCCTCAGTTTCACGGTTTCCATTCTTTATCCATTGAGTTTTCTCTGTCCCTCCAAGGCTGATTTCAAGGATCCCACAGGATCTGTGGTGACTTTCAGAACCATGTTCCTCACCTGTTTTTTTTGCAGTTTAGATGCCTTAACAAGGCACTGGTGGATTGGTGTTTCCACCTCTTCTTCTGCTCCTGGAATGAGAAGGAAACTTGAGGAGGAAGTCAGAAAGTCTGAAATAAATGACAGTGAAATAAATAGATAGTGAAAAACCTGGAGGTGAAAGAACGAGGAGGAGCATTTCTGCCTTTAGTGTTAGATTTCTTTTATCTTCTTGTTTTCTTGCTCCTTGTTTTAAGCACCATCATAATTTCAGTGATTGAAGGAATTTGTGAAGACATCAGAGCACTTTTTTAAAGGGCATTGTCAAACAGTTAAATCTTTTATCTATCCTGCTCTCAGAATGTAGATAATGTTTGGAGATCAACAGATACTCTTATCTGGGAACATTAAGAATACTTAAAAAACGCCCACAGCTTTCATATCTCTTGGGGCTGTTTCCATCCTCAGACTCCCAGCCTCATATTCCCGAATTTCCAGCGAGTGGAAGTGCAATATTTTCTCAAGCAGGGATTGAAAAGAGCCCCAGAGCCTCTTTTTCTCCACTTCAGACTGTGAAAGCTTTGTGCTGTAGTGTGACCATGGTCAGGAGTGCTGAAAGCAGCTCTGGGGGCAGGGAATGTTGTCCTCCTGTTCCAGCACCTTATCCAGGCTGTTCTCTGGGGTGAAGGAACTCACCTTGGAGCTTTGTCCAGCAGTTCCATGTGGGATTTTGGTGCTGTGGCTCAGGCCAGCACATGTGGCCTTCAAGGCCTTGATCCCACAGCCCTGACCCTTATCTTTGGCTTAACACAAGCCCTACAAGTGCCCTTTCTCCCCCAGCCTCAGGATGGGGAGCTGCATGTCTGCTTTTTCTTGCTGAAATCCCTTGGATCTGTAGCTTTGCAGCAGGGGGTGTTGGTGCAGTGTCTCTGGGAATAGTGGGCAGCACTGAGGTGCTGTGAGGTGCAGTTGGGTTTGTCCCCAACCCTTTACAGGTGTTTGGATTTGGAGTAGGTTGTGCAAAGTCTGTGTCTGGAGACAAGAAGCAGCTGGGTGAGTTGCTGGTGAAGCTTAATCCTGAGGGTGGGAGGAGGATGGGGACACAGAGCCATGAGGCAACTGGAGGTTCTTAACTTCCAGCCTGGAGTATTGGGGGTAGCAGGGAATTGCACCCTGCGCTTGGACAGAAATGCTGGTAAGAAATATTATGCATTTCACTGGAGGTGTTCAGTTATTGCTGGGCTGCTGCCCTTGCAGGTGGCAGTGCTGGCATCACGGAGTGTGGGCAGTGAAATTCCTGCAGCCCCTGGGGATCGGTGGAGGGGAACTCTGGGACAGAACCTGGAGAGACAGCTCTGATCTCTGCTCCCTGGGACAGGGACAGCACCAGGGAACGGCTGGAGCTGGGCCAGGGCAGGCTCAGGCTGGAGAGCAGGGAAAGGTTCTTCCCTCAGCCAGAGGGTGCTGGGCACTGCCCAGGCTCCCCAGGGAATGGGCACGGCCCCGAGGCTGCCAGAGCTCCAGGAGCGTTTGGACAGCGCTCCAGGGATGGACAGGGGGATTGTTGGGGGTCTGGGCAGGGACAGGGCTGGAATCCATGATCCCTAAGGATATTCTAACTCAGGATATTCCATAATTCTATCCATGTCCATGGTTAATGCCCTGTTGGTGCAGCTGGGCAGGTCCTGGAGAGGGACACAGTCACAGTGGTTGTGACACTGGGGCTGGACCCTTCTGTACCTAGTTTAAAGAAAACAACCACAAACCAAACAAAAACGAAAATAAAACCACCCCATACTAAACCCCTGTGCCTCTGCTTTCCATGCTACTGAGGCCTGTGCTGTGTTCCCAGAAATTTATGATTCATTGGCCCCATGAATTTATGATTAACCGGCAGCTGGGCAGTACTGGCTGTTTGGAATAATGTTTGGGTTGAGTTTTTCAGTTTCCCCAGCGCAGGCAGCATTGGAGAGGGGAGGGGCCGGGATGGAGAGGGGAGCAGTGGGGCCAGGATGGTGATGGTGCTGCAGCAGCTTCCCTGGCACTTCAGGAGAGCTCAGGGCAGGGCTGGGAGCAGACCTGAACAAGAGCACAGGGAAGGGTCAGACATTGCCAGTTCTGTGCAATTTCCTGTTCTCTCCCCAGGTGTGTGAGAGGTGTGAGTCCCAGAGCAGGCAGAGTGCTGCCTGTTCCTGTTCCAGTGCAGGGGCAGTGGCAGTGTAGTGCAGGGGCAGTGCAGTGCAGGGCTGTCCTAAGGCTGTGCAGTGCCAGGGCTGTCCTAGGGCTGTGCCAGGGCAGTGCCAGGGCTGTCCTAGGGCTGTGCCAGGGCAGTGCCAGGGCTGTGCAGGGCAGTGCAGTGCCAGGGCTGTCCTAGGGCAGTGCCAGGGCTGTGCAGGGCAGTGCAGTGCCAGGGCTGTCCTAGGGCAGTGCCAGGGCTGTCCTAGGGCAGTGCCAGGGCTGTGCAGGGCAGTGCAGTGCCAGGGCTGTCCTAGGGCAGTGCCAGGGCTGTCCTAGGGCAGTGCCAGGGCTGTGCAGTGCAGGGCAGTGCCAGGGCTGTCCTAGGGCAGTGCCAGGGCTGTCCTAGGGCAGTGCCAGGGCTGTGCAGGGCAGTGCAGTGCCAGGGCTGTCCTAGGGCAGTGCCAGGGCTGTCCTAGGGCAGTGCCAGGGCTGTGCAGGGCAGTGCAGTGCCAGGGCTGTCCTAGGGCAGTGCCAGGGCTGTCCTAGGGCAGTGCCAGGGCTGTGCAGGGCAGTGCAGTGCCAGGGCTGTCCTAGGGCAGTGCCAGGGCTGTGCAGGGCTGTGCAGGGCAGTGCAGTGCCAGGGCTGTGCAGGGCAGTGCCAGGGCTGTCCTAGGGCTGTGCCAGGGCTGTCCTAGGGCTGTGCAGGGCAGTGCAGTGCCAGGGCTGGGCAGGGCAGTGCCAGGGCTGTCCTAGGGCTGTGCCAGGGCTGTCCTAGGGCTGTGCCAGGGCTGTCCTAGGGCTGTGCAGGGCAGTGCAGTGCCAGGGCTGGGCAGGGCAGTGCCAGGGCTGTCCTAGGGCTGTGCCAGGGCTGTCCTAGGGCTGTGCCAGGGCTGTCCTAGGGCTGTGCAGGGCAGTGCAGTGCCAGGGCTGTGCAGGGCAGTGCCAGGGCTGTGCAGGGCAGTGCCAGGGCTGTCCTAGGGCTGTGCAGGGCAGTGCAGTGCCAGGGCTGTGCAGGGCAGTGCCAGGGCTGTGCAGGGCAGTGCCAGGGCTGTCCTAGGGCAGTGCCAGGGCTGTCCTAGGGCTGTGCAGGGCAGTGCAGGGTGCTCCCCACCGTGCCGAGCTGGCTGCAGCTGGGGACGGCTGATAACGTCTCCGGCTTTGTAAAGCGGAGCAGGACCTGTAAATACCCGTAAATATCTCTCTGCCTTCCCTACCTGTTGCTGCTGATAAACCCAGTTCTCTGCTGCACAGATGGTTGCTTTTATCTTAATATTTGCCTTGTCTGAGGGGGATCAGTTTTCTTAATTTGTCTAATTCATAATCCCATCTCAGTGGGATCTCTGTGCCCTGGCTGCTGGAAGAATTGCTTTTGTTGATGATGGGCAAGTCCTCCCCTCCTCCCTGCTCTGCTAAATTGAATATTGGTCTAACTCCTAAGTCCTTTGTAAGAGGGCTTAGCAGGATTATTTTCATACTGGATAGGGTCAATTTTAATAAAAAACAGGGAATGAATAAATGACTCTCGTTCTAAACCACTGCTTGTTCTTTTTAAAATTCCAACCTGCAGAACTGCATGAGAGTCACTTAAAATACCTTTTTTTTCCTTCCATTGCAACTGACAGCCTTCCCTGAGGAAAAATTCATTGTCTTGGCAGCCTGTTGCATAATTCAGTGCAGATGATTGCTGCTTGCTAAGCCGTGTGTTGGTTGGTGAAGCACTTGACAGAACAAAGCCCCCCGTTAGCATCTGTTAATATTGGCTTTTGGGTTTCCCTGATATCTGTAAATAGATCTGGAATCTCCGTGTGAGGTAAACATCTCTCTTCTCTTTGTTTCTGCTGATGGTACAGAACTCCCAGTTGGAAATGTGGTGCTTTTGCTGGGGAAAGATCAAACTGGAGGGGACAGAGCTGGGGTTGTTTGTGCCGGAGCTGGGGGTGTGCAGGAGATAGTGAGAATTTAAATGTTTTGTGACTCTTGTGTGTGATACACTGCAAAATCCAAAAGGTTTTGGGGTGCAGTTCCCCAGGACTGTGTTGGTGAAGGTTTTGTTTTCCTTAGGAAAGGGGTAGAGGAGAACAGGGAGGGAGACAGGGAGGGGCTGGATGAGCTCAGATCCTTGGAGCAGGGAAATGTTGTTACAGACCCAGGTGTGCTGGAGCTGCTGCAGGTGTGAGAGAATCCCAGAGTGGTTTGGGTGGAAAGGGATCTCAAAGCCCATCCAGGGACACCTTCCACTGTCCCTGGCTGCTCCCAGCCCCAGTGTCCAACCTGGCCTTGGGCACTGCCAGGGATCCAGGGACAGCCACAGGGCTGGGAACTCCATCCCAGCCCTGCCCACCCTCCCAGACAGGAATTTCTTCCCAAGTAGAAATAAAGGATGGGCGAAGTATGGCCTTGCAAAACAGAGGCAAGAAAGAATGAGCAGAACAGAGTAATTCCCAGCCTTAGCAATTCCATGATTTTCTTTTCAAGGATACAGGAGATAGATTTCTACAAGGTGTGGAAGGACAGGACACAGGGAATGGCTTCCACTGCCAGAGGGCAGGGCTGGGTGGGATCTTGGGAAGGAATTGTTCCCTGGCAGGGTGGGCAGGGCTGGGATGGAATTCCCAGAGCAGCTGTGGCTGCCCCTGGATCCCTGGCAGTGCCCAAGGCCAGGCTGGAGCAGCCTGGGACAGTGGGAGGTGTCCCTGGGTTGGCACTGGGTGGGATTTAAGGTCCCTTCCAATCCAAACCATTCCATGATGCCATGATTGGAGCTGTGGCTGCAGAACATTTTGTGTCCTGCACTGTGTGGTGTTGTCTTGGGAAATGGGAAGTGCTTAATTTCAGCTAAAATTCAGTTTAATCAGTTTGTGCTACTTTCTGTTCAAAATTCCTTGCAATGGCATGAGGTGAGTTGCTATTTCTGCACTGTGGCAAGAGCAGGAGAAAAAAAAAGCTGCATTTGAAGAAATACGGGAATGATAGAAGCTTAAAAAAATTGCAAGAGACCTGATGTTTGTTGATGTTTATAAATACTGGAGAGCAGTGGCTTGGCTTTCACCCCCTGCCCGGTGCAGATGGAGGAACAGGTTCATCTGTGTTTGGGAATGATTGTTGCTCATGGGAGTTATTTTGGGATTGCAGCAAGGGGAGTATGGGACAAGGTCCTTGCTTTTATCCTCGAGCAGCCTACGCTGTGTGCAGGGTGTGAGGAGAAATCCTGTCAAAATGAACCTGAAAAAGGATTCGTTTTGTAAACAAACAGGTCTTTGTTGAGTTGAGGAGGAAATGGAGAGCGTAGCTTTGTGCTTGTGCTTCAAAGCAGCACACCAGAGCTGTGAAATCACTTACTGCTGCTTCCTCTGCAGCCAGCTGATCTACTCATCTACTCCTCAAGTTCAGCCTTACATCTGCTGCTGGAGCTGATATCAGTCAGGATATCGAATTTGATACCAGAATTGATACATTGAAATACTTGGTACCAGGGCATTGAATTTGGTGTCAAATCGAGGTATTGAAGTGGTTATCAGGATATTTTATTTGATATCAAGGTATTGAAGTGGTTATCAGGATATTTCATTTGATATCAAGGTATTGAATTTGATATCAAATCAAAGTATTGAAGTGGTTATCAGGATATTTCATTTTATATCAAGGTATTGAATTTGATATCAAATCAAGGTATTGAAGTGGATATCAGGATATTTCATTTGATATCAAGGTATTGAATTTGATATCAAATCAAAGTATTGAAGTGGTTATCAGGATATTTCATTTTATATCAAGGTATTGAATTTGATATCAAATCAAGGTATTGAAATGGTTATCAGGATATTTCATTTGATACCAGTCAAGGTATTGAAACAGATTCCAATCAGGATTTGTCACCACTGATATAGAGGAGAGATGCCCATGTCTGATGGTTCTTGTTTGTTCAGTGATCATTTCAGGCAGATTCAGGTTCTTTTCATCTTCATTTCCTTGGGTTTTATCGCAGCCTGAGGCAAGGCTCATTTCGTGGTTAATTTGCTGTGAATATGCTGCTGTTTCCCCTGGGAGTTCCATCCATCCCATCCAGAAGATTTGCTGGGATATTGTTCTCTTGCCGAGAGAGGAGGTGATCCCTGCTGGAGCTGTTCCCAAAACCCCTAAATAATGGGAGTTCTGGAATTGTTCCCGTGCCCTCTGTGCCCTGCAGAGCTGGAGATGTGGCAGTCCCAGCCCCAGGATGGCTCTGTCCATTCCCGGGAGCTTTTCCCACCCCCTGGGCCCTCCCTGCCAGCAGTGTTCCCAAAGAACCCCTGGAGCAGAAGGGACGGGTGGGAGCTCCTGAGCTGTCCCATCCCTGTTTTCCTGTCCCTGTAGCAGCAGCTCCCACTGGGAGGCAGGAATTTATGCTGGCAACTCCCAGGTGAACTCAGGAAAATGTTTGAATCATTATATTTCCCTTCTCTTTAGTTTTTTCTTTATATTTCCCCCTCATTTGATTTTTTTCATGTGAGTGGAGAGAGTTTGGAGAGTGTCAGTGTGAGTGTCTGGTGTGTGGGGGGTTCCTGGAGTGGGAGGAAAATCAGGAATGGGGAGATGGAATTGTTTCCTCAGCTTTCACCTTGGTGATACAAATATTTGGATTATATCAGTTGTGTTTAATGTTTGATGCCTGATAGAAGGAAAATGGTTATGGTTTATGTTTGCATTTTATACTTACTTTAGTCATGCTTTGCTTTGTTTTGTTCTTTTTTTGTTTCTTGTTTTTTTTGGTTTTTTTAATTACAGCAGCTGTTGCCGGGTAAAAAGTTTTGGGAATCTGATGATTCCAGCAAAGATGGACCAAAAGGGATATTTCTGGGAGATCAGTGGAGAGACAGTGCTTGGGGAACATCAGGTAGCTCAATTATTTCCTTAATTTAGTTGGGGTTGAATACAGAAATGTGCAATTTATTTACTCAGTGTCACTGTCCAGGCTGGATGACACAGCTCTGAAGAGATTTAAAAACCCATCTGGTTTATATAATAAAAAACAAATAGAAAACCTCATATTGCTTTGTGATAAAATTAAGATGTCTGTGGATGTCAGAACATTGTCTAATGTGAATATGTGTAAATTCGAGTTCATCTGCTTAAAAATCTTTAGTTGCCCTTAGAAATTTGATTTCTGAAGTGTTTTCTGCCTCGGGATGGATCAGCTGAAATTTTGAACAAAGATATTGAAGAACAAGATGAATTAAAAAAACCCTTCATTTTTTAAATGCTAAACCAACCAACCAAAACCCACCATTCAGTTAAAAAAAAAAAAGATGTTTTGAATTAGTGTTGTTGAATCTGCCAAGGATTTTGTTCTTGTCCTTGATTTTGGATTTGAGGGGAGAGCAACATTCAGTTTAAAAACAAAAAAAAGGAGGTTTTGAATTAATATTGAATTTTATCTGCTAAGGATTTTGTTCTTGGCTCAGAGACTCTCCCTGATTTTGAACTTGGGGAGAGAATATTTAGGTCGGTTTTTGCCAGAAGAGAATTCCCTTTCCCCACTCCCTCCTGCCCAGCCAGGGATTTTTGCAGAGCCCAGAAGGATTTGGAGACTCCGAGTCTGTCCTGGTTGGATCTCAAAGCTTCAGGATCCAGGGATGGCAAAGGGCTGGGGTTGGTGCAGGGGGATGAGGAAGAACAAATGAACTCCTCAGAAACCTTTTCTTGAGGAAAGAGCAGCCAAAAAAATCTCTGATTGTGTCGTGAACACAAAAATTGATGGAATAAAGGACACAAGGCTGGTGGAGCAGCAGGACCATGATTTAAATGAAGTTCCAGAATTTGTTTTTCACTGTATAAATGCAAGAATTTTACTAAAACTAAAAATTAAAACTTTGGGTTTTTAGTTTCAAACTTTTTTTAGTCTTAAATTTCTGAAATTTTACAAATCTAGATTTTAAGCGTAGCCGTCACTTGCAGGTTGACATACTGTAGTATTTAAAAAATGAAAAAGCCATCCTGGTTTTACTAATGACCATCAGCAGAGTCCCAGAGTTGGCACTCCTTAGTGCAAATAAGCCCCTGGGGACTACATATTGAATGATTTAATTTGCCTCCTTTGAATAGCTGGATGTGCTTGTGAGAATTTCCCATGTTTTTGTCGCAGATCACTCTGTTTCCCAGCCAATTATGGTTCAGAGAAGACCTGGGCAGGGCTTCCATGTGAACAGTGAAGTCAACTCGGTGCTGTCCCCACGCTCAGAGAGCGGAGGGCTGGGAGTGAGCATGGTGGAGTATGTGCTGAGCTCATCTCCTGGAGACTCCTGCCTAAGGAAAGGAGGATTTGTAAGTGCCTCATTCCCACATTTCTGCTCTTTTCTCCCTTTGCTGCTTGATTGGTTTGGTTGTGAATCATTCTAGGACAGAGGTTTTTCTCTTTGCTCTCAGTTTAGCTCTTCCCTCAAACAGAGCAGGTTTAGTCCTTGGCTTGGGATGGGAGATGGGAAGGTGCTGCCATTCCCTGATCCTTGGGAGAGCCCCCCAGCAGAAACACCCCATCCAAGCTAATCCTTGGAAAAGCTTTCACAAACCTCCACAGCCTGTGCCTACCTTGGTCGCGCTCAGAGCAAAACTCCCTGTGATGATCCCAGAAATGGGACCCCACTCTTTACCTGATGATAACTGTCATGGCATAATGTTTATCCTTGTCCTGGATGTTTTCCTTACACTGTTTTTTGGGATAACCTCCTCCCCCCAATAAATCTATTGGTCTCACCCAGCCTTCCCTGGAATTCTTGCTTGCTGTATGGATGTTCTACAGCTGGGATTGCTGTTCCCCATGGGGAAAAGGCAGCACCCCTATGTTTTGGGGGGCGGGGAAAGAGCACAGCCTTGAATTTAAGGATGTGGGGAGAGGTGGGTGGCATCAAGCCCAGACTGTAGTGAGAAGGGCTCCAGAAATTGTGGAAAACCATCCTGTGGATGCTCTGCTTTGCAGCTTCCCTCAGCCCTCCTGGGATTGCTGGCCCTCATTAGGGGATGCCCAGGAACCTGGGAGAGCCCCGAGCTGAGCAGGGAGGATTTTTGGGATGCGAGCGTCAGGGCAAGGAGCCAGTTCATCCCAGCTGGAGTCAGGGAGGGTTTGCTCCTCAGCACAGTCAGGGTGACAGTGGTGACCCAGCTGGCACTGCTGAACACCCCCTTGTTTGGGGGAATATTGCTCCAAAGCTGCATTTACAGGGGGCATTTCCAAGTAACAGTAAGGAAACACAATTTTATTTTCTGTTAGAAGCAACACCAACAGATTTTTGCATTCAGAACAGTTTGTTTTTTTTTTTCTCCAAATACAAGGGAAAATTCCCTCCCTCCAGTCAGAGAGAGTGAGAAAAGGGTTCAGTGGACAGAGGCAGAAATGTTGTGTGCAGAGCACTTCTCCCTCCAGTCAAGTGCAAGGGTTTGGATGTCTGTAGCTGTGACAGCACCAGAGCTGCCTCTGATAAATATGTTTATATGCCCCTTGCTGGTTTTTATCATAAATTATGTTGTTTTTCCTCTCCCTTTTGTTGTTCAAAACACTGCCCTAGGCATCATCACCCTTTATTCTCCTCCCAAGTGAAATAAAATGCAGACACGCTGCAGATGTAACACCACTCATGAAATGCTCAACAGAACAGAAATCCTTTTATTTCCTCTTTTTTTCCCCCCTTTTTCTCCCAAATAAATGTGCTTCAGGATTATAGGAGCTAATGGTTGAGGCAGTGATTTATTTGAGTGTTTTTAAATGAGCTGTGCCTTGGAATTCACTGTTGATGCCCCCAAAACTGAGGTGATTTTCCAACACTTGACCAGTCAAGAGCTGTCTCTGACCCTGAGCCAGGCACTGATTCACTTTATGCCCCTGCAGCATTTGCTGGTGTTGATTTTGAAGTGCTTAAGTCCCATCTAGAAAGAGAATTCCATAAAATCATTTTGGGATGGGATTTTTAGAGCCTATAAAAGCAAATCTTGAGTTACTAAATGGAAGAAGCCTGAATAGATGAAACCCCTCTTGAAAGAATGGGAAGTAATTATCTTATTTCTTTGTTTATTATTACTGAATATTTTGTATTTTTACTTTTTTTTGGTAGGAATTAATGTTTGCAAGTGACTTCTTTCATTGTGACATGCATCTTTGATTTGTTACTGTCTGGGGGTAACAGGAAAATTGATCTGAAAACTCAGTTTATTAAAACAATGTCTCTTTTGCCCAGGGGCCAAGGGATGCAGAGAGTGATGAGAATGACAAAGGGGATAAGAAAAACAAGGGCACGTTTGATGGAGATAAATTGGGAGATCTGAAGGAGGAGGGGGATGTGATGGATAAATCCAATGGTTTGCCTGTTCAGAATGGGATCGATGCTGATGTCAAAGACTTCAGGTATGTGCACTGCTGGCTGTTAATTAATCAGTTAATAATTAATCAGTGTTGGGGTCTAATCCCAGCCATCAGCTCAGCCCCTCCAGGCTCTGGCTCCATCCTCTGCAATGCCATGGGGGGAGAATCAGAAGGGGAAAGGTGGGAACTCGTGGGCTGAGATGGAGACATTTTAATGGGGAAAGGAAAAAGTGGGCATGGAAGTGAGGCAAAGCCAGGAATTCATGCAGCACTTGCCAAGGGAGGCTGCTCAGCATTCCCATTCCCAGGAAAGCTGGCCTCCACAGGGGGGACAGGGGTGTCCCAGGGCTGCAGCATCTCCAAGGCTGAGGGAGCTCCTGGGCAGAAGCCCCAGCTGAAAGGGACCCTCAGCCCTGGGGTGTCCCTGGGTGTGTCCCCCGGTGTCCCAGGATGTCCCTGTGTGCAGTGCCAGGCTCTGCTCCGGGCCCAGCAGTGGCACCAGAGCCACGGGCAGGGGCTGAGCCCAGGAGCTGCCCCTGCACAGGAGGCAGAACTTCAGCCCTGAGCAGAGCCCAGAGAGGGGCTGGAGTCTCCTCCCTGGGACATTGCAGGGCCAGCAGGACACACTGCTGTGCCTTGAGCTCTGGGATGGCCCTGCTGGAGCAGGCGGTGGCACCAGTGACACTGGGATCCTCCCAGCATGACCCAGTCTGGGATTCTGTGACAGGCATTGGTGAAGACCATCCACCATCACTCCAAACACTCTCCCCTTCCCTCTTCCCTCAGCTCTGGGTGCTATGTGGCTTGGGATGTTGCAGAACCCCTGAATGGTTTGGATTGGAAGGGATCTTAAATCCCACCCAGTGCCACCCCTGCCATGGCAGGGACACCTCCCACTGTCCCAGGCTGCTCCAGCCCCAATGTCCAACCTGGCCTTGGGCACTGCCAGGGATCCAGGGGCAGCCACAGCTGCTCTGGGAATTCCATCCCAGCCCCTTGCCACCCTCAGTGTGAGACACTCCTTCCTTTATCTGATCCAGATGATTTTATAAATAAGTTATAAAATCTCTTCTATAAATCAACAGCTCAGTTGGGATCAGCTGTACCAGCTGTGTCCCCCCACGTCCCTGTGTTCCCCCAGTCCCTCACTGCTGGGGTGAGGAGCAGAACAGCCCCAGCCATAACGGAGGCATCCCTGTGGAATCAGCCCAGTTCCAAACCTGCACATGCACTCAGTGTTTTTGGGAAGACTTTTCTACGCTGTAGTGTCTCCAGGATGTTCTGAGTCCTCAGGGAAGCAGTGGGAGAAGCTGGGAACACCTGGGAACTCAGGGCTGTGTGTGGAACCCTGGGTTATTTTCACACCTGGTTTTAATCCCTCTATGTGGGATCCCTGTGGAAACCCCCATGGGAAGTGATGGCTCTGCTCCTGTCCTGGTCCAAATTACAGCTGGGGGTTTGGATTTGTGCCTTGCAGCTCTGCAGGGGTGAAAACTTCCTGAAATTGTGGCCCTTGATGGAACTGATTTGTGTTCCTTGCTTATTTGTGTATCTGTTGTGGTTCCTGGTGGCCTGTAGGAAAACTGGAGAAGCCAAACAAATTATTTTAAAAAATGTAAGAGCCAAACAGAGTGCTTGGAAATGTCCATCCCTGGCTCCTCCATGGATATGAAGCATTGCCATGGAGTCCAGTCCTTACTTTGGGTGATGAAGAGCCCATGGCAGCTGCCTTAGAATGTGTTAAGTGAGGTTTGGTGCCAGAGCTTCACACAGTTCAAAATCACCAAATACCTCCATCACATGTAACTGTCTGGGGAGGTTCTGGCTTGTTCTAGCTCACTCTCATTTGAGGAGAAAACAGAAACTGAATTTTTTTTGCATTTTTACCGTAACAGGTGTTTGAGGCCGGGGACTGGGAGTTATGGGTTATTTTTTATTTGTTTTTAAAATGCATTAATTTCTATGTAGAATTAACTCGGGGAATTATTTTAGACCATGTTTTTTACTTATTCCACCTTTATTACTTCTGTTACTTTTATTAACCACCTCCAGGCGGTTCTGGTGGGTTTGATGCTGGGCTGGAGCATTCCTACATTTTTACAATACATCAATTTCTATGTAGAATTAACTTAGGGAACTATTTGAGACCATCTCTTTATTTTTTCTTCTTGTCTTCTACAATGCCTCCAAGGAGTTCTGGTGGGTCTGGGGGTTTGATGTTGGGAGGGAGCATTCCTGGTTTTTTTATTTTTTATTTTTTTTATAAATAAGACTGATTTCTTAGTAGAATTAACTTTGGGAACTATTTAAATACACCAATTTCTCTCTAGAATTAACTAAGGGAACTATTTCAGACCATCTCTTTATTTTTTTCCCCCTCTTCTGCAACACCTCCAAGCAGTTGTGGTGGTCTAGGGGTGTGATGTTGGAATGGAGTGTTCCTGGTTTAATTTTTTTATTTTTTAAATACACTGGTTTCTCAATAGAATTAATTAAGGGAACTATTTCAGATCATCTCTTTATTTTTTCTTCTTGTTTTCTGCAACGCCTCCAGGGAGTTCTGGGTCTGGGGGTGTGATGTTGGGCTGGATCATTCCTGATTTTATTTTGTTTTTTGTTTTTTTTTAATAAATCAATTTCTCCATAGAGTTAACTTGGGGAACTATTCAAATACACCAGTTTCTCAGTAGAATTAACTTGGGGAGCTCTTTCAGACCATCTCTTTATTTTTTCCCCATTTTCTACTTCCAGGGAGTTCTGGTGGGCCCAGGGATGTACTGTTGCTTTGATGCTGGGCTGGAGCATTCCTGGCTTTATTTTTTGTTTATTTTTAAAAATACATCAGTTTCCCAGTAGAGCTCACTCAGAGAACTGTATCAGATCATCTCTTTATTTTCCCCCTGTCCTCCACCCCCCTGGTTCTGGAGGGTGCTGGGCAGGAGCGTTCCTGGCCTCTCTCCTGACGTGTTTTTCCCTCCCTGTGCAGCCGCACGCCCGGGAACTGCCAGAACTCGGCCAGCGAGGTGGATCTGCTGGGCCCCAACCAGAATGGCTCCGAGGGCCTGGCCCAGCTGGCCAGCACCAACGGGGCCAAGCCCGTGGAGGACTTCTCCAACATGGAATCTCAGAGCGTGCCCCTGGATGCCATGGAGCACGTGGGCATGGAGCCACTGCAGTTCGATTATTCCGGCACTCAGGTCCCTGTGGACTCGGCTGCAGCCACCGTGGGGCTCTTTGACTACAATTCCCAGCAGCAGGTATGGGGCTGGTCCTGATCCATCCCAGAAGGGGTCAGTGTGGGGTGGGATGGGCCCTGATCCATCCCAAAAGAATCCCTGATCCATCCCAGAAGGGGTCAGCGTGGGGTGGGATGGACCCTGATCCATCCCAAAAGAATCCCTGATCCATCCCAGAAGGGGTCAGCGTGGGGTGAGATGGGCCCTGATCCATCCCAAAAGAATCCCTGATCCATCCCAGAAGGGGTCAGCGTGGGGTGGGATGGACCCTGATCCATCCCAAAAGAATCCCTGATCCATCCCAGAAGGGGTCAGCGTGGGGTGGGATGGACCCTGATCCATCCCAAAAGAATCCCTGATCCATCCCAGAAGGGGTCAGCGTGGGGTGGGATGGGCCCTGATCCATCCCAAAAGAATCCCTGATCCATCCCAGAAGGGGTCAGCGTGGGGTGGGATGGACCCTGATCCATCCCAAAAGAATCCCTGATCCATCCCAGAAGGGGTCAGCGTGGGGTGGGATGGACCCTGATCCATCCCAAAAGAATCCCTGATCCATCCCAGAAGGGGTCAGTGTGGGGTGGGATGGGCCCTGATCCATCCCAAAAGAATCCCTGATCCATCCCAGAAGGGGTCAGCGTGGGGTGGGATGGACCCTGATCCATCCCAAAAGAATCCCTGATCCATCCCAGAAGGGGTCAGCGTGGGGTGGGATGGACCCTGATCCATCCCAAAAGAATCCCTGATCCATCCCAGAAGGGGTCAGCGTGGGGTGGGATGGGCTTGGGATCCTGTCCTGGGAAGAGGGATGGAGGAAGGCTGGATGAGTTCTCATCATCCTCGTGCTGTGTGTGTCCTTGGGAATGGGAGCAGGAGATCTGCTTCCCATGGCTCTGGCAGCTGGAATAAATACAATTCCCCCAGCAATTCCTCTCTGATGATCCTGGCTGTGTTGAGGAGCTGGCATTGAAAAAGAGCTTTAAAAGTAGTAAAGAGTACTAAAAAACCCCAACCAACCACCCTGGAACCCAAGAAGTGACTGAGAGCAGACACCTGGTCAGTCCAGGTGTGAGCCCTGCACTGGGCTTTGCTGAGCCCTGCGTTGGGTTTTGTTAAGCCCCACGTTGGGTTTTGTTAAGCCCCACGTTGGGCTGGGCTGAGCCCCACGTTTGGCCCTGCTTGAACCCCACACTAGGCTTTGCTGAGCCCCACGTTGGGTTTTGTTAAGCCCCACGTTGGGCTGGGCTGAGCCCCACGTTTGGCCCTGCTGAACCCCACACTCAGCTTTGCTGCCCCAGCCAGAGCAGCCTGAGGCAATTACAAGTTCAAACCTTCTAGCTGAGCCTGGTTTAAACCCTAAGGGCAGAGTCCACTACTACAAACCTTTATCTGAGCCTGGCTTAGGTTTGTTTGACCTTTCTCCCACACAAGCCCAGACTCCCTCATCCAGAGCCTCCCTTGGCTCCTGCTGAATGCTGGGCCTGGCTCCAGCAATCGACTCCTGCTCTGCTCCTGTTCCTGCTCGTTTGGGTAATGATTGTGAACTTTATTGCTCTCCCTTTGCAAGTCTGATATCCCTCAAAGAAGAAGGGAATCCTTTGTTGTAGCTGATTGCAGGGATATATAACTCTCCCTGGCTTCCCTAAAATATCTGATTTTTTTAGCTGAAGAGGCCTGGCACTCTGGAGTCAGGAAAACCATTGCCAAGTTTGTGCTGAGTTATCACAGTCTTAAAAGCAATGTAAATATCTGTGTTGGAGCTCAATTGGCTGCTCTGTTCTACAGCATCTTTGGGAGGTTAATGATGGAAAATTTAATGATTAAACAAAATAGCTGCTGTAGAGTTCAAAAAGGAAAAAAAAAAAAAAAAAACAGATAATTCCAACTCTGTCTTGCTCTGGTGTAAGGCCTGGGATGCCAGAACTACTTTTAAACCAGGCAAGTTGTGTGTTTTTTAATACATTAGGGCTCCACAAGTGAGCTGCTGCTGGAGAAGTATTAGAGATGGGAGTGGAGCAGCAGGAGTGGGAAGCCTGGAATTTAGATTTTGTCAGGGTTTTCTATTTAAGTGAAAGCTAATTTATAAGTTCGAGGAGTTTTTATTTGTTTCTTTCAGCCTTTAAAAATTAAGATTTCAAATTTGGCACATCTGGCACTTCACTAGTGGAAATAAACCCTCCCAAAGGAAGGCAGAGCAGGGAAGGTTCCCCATTTTGGGAGCGATGCAGTGCAGATTTCTGGCTGGGTTTGAGTTTTTTGTCTCATGCCAAGTGGATGGGCACTGTCCACATGGAGTGATGGCACCTCTGTGTCTGGGAATTACTGAGCCTGGAAAAGCCCTCCCAGAGCATCCACTCCAAGCTGTCCTGATTCCCGCCTTGTCCCCAGCCCAGAGCTCTGAGTGCCAGAGTCCTTCCTTGGACACCTCCAGGGATGGGGACTCCAAACCCCCCTGGGCAGTTCCAGTCCCTGAGCACCCTTTCCATGAGGAAATTCCTGCTGCTGTCCACCCTGAGCTCGCCTGGCCCAGCCTGAGGCCGTTCCCTCTGCTCCTGTCCCTGTTCCCTGGAGCAGATCCCAAATCCCCCCGGCTGTCCCCTCCTGGCAGGGAGTTGTGCAGAGCCACAAGGGCCCCCCTGAGCCTCCTTTTCTCCAGGCTGAGCCCCTTTCCAGCTCCCCCAGCTCCTGGGGCTCCAGCCCCTTCTGAACTCCATTTCTCTGTTGTGGAGCCTGAATCCCCACTTTTCTCTCCCTGATTTTGGGGGAGCAGTGGGGACACAGCTGCTGCCCCTCAGTCCCACCCAGGCCCTGCTGGGCTGTCAGACAAGATCTGTTATTTTCACTTTTCACCCTTGTTGCAGCTTCCACCTGCAGTGCAAGCAAACAACAGCCTCTTGTCAGCCCGAGGTGCTGTAGTAAAGATCAGGAATCATTCCCCAGACACATGTGCCCTCTCAGGGCAGGTCTGTGTAAATCCAGGGGTCTTGGCTCACTCCTGTGCCCATTTCCATAATTCCTGATCCCCAAAACCAGGGGTCCTTGCTGCCCACTGTCACTGTCAGCCTGGATGGAAGGAATTTGTCTTTTGCCATTCTGTTGTCAGCAGGAAATGTGTCCTGAACAGGAATCTCATCCCTAGAAGTGCCTTTGGGGCTGTGGGAAAGCATTCCATCCTTGGAAGGATTACAGGATTGGCAGCATGAGGAAGGGAAGGTTTTACCCACGTGTTCTGATTAGAGATGTCACTGTTGATGTTGCAGAACAAACTGGCCGAGGGAAATCTGACTTCCCAGAATTGCTCTAACTGTGGGGTTCTGCTTCCTTGGAATTCCCTCAGTGAGCTCCTCCACGTGCTGGAAATCATCCTTCATTTGTCTGCACATGGAAGAGCCTCACTGAAATGTTGGATGAGCTCCCTGAACTCCTCCAAAACCATGTCAGGGCTTTGTAGCTTTTCACTCCAAATGCATTTTCCAAGAGCATGAAATGCCCCAGGTGCACTTTTCTGATACCTTTGTAAATTCAGGTTAATATTCCTGTTGCAGAGGTTCCTTGCCTCTTTTCCGGTCCCTCAATCCCACCTTTGAACAGTGGTCTGTAGGTTTGGAATGTGGGGCTGTGCTGTCAGCAGATGGAGACAGCGCAGCGAGGCTCTAACAGCTCTTCCTAAATACACGGAGTTGCTGATTCCCAGAGCTCCTGTGGCTTGTCTGCCTGAGGAAAGCCTGCACTTGGGATGGTTTTTTTTTGGCTCAGCTTCCTTGGACAGGCTACAGGATGAAATCTGCAGCTGCAGAGTTGGAGCTGGGCTGAGTTTCTTCTGAGGGAGCTGAGCAAGGCTGTGAATTAAAGTGAGGAGAGGGAGAGGTCACAGAATCCTGGAGTGGTTTAAGGTGGGAAAGGACTTTAAAACTCATCCAATTCCAACCCCTGCCATGGCAGGGGCACCTTCCACTGTCCCAGGCTGCTCCAACCTGGCCTTGGGCACTTCCAGGGTTCCAGGGGCAGCCACAGCTGCTCTGGTAATTCCATCCCAGCCCTGCCCACCCTCCCAGGGAACAATTCCTTCCCAAGATCCCATCTAAATCCCTCCTCTCTCATTTTAGGGCCATCCCCCCTTGTCCTATGCTGTAAAAAGTCCTTCTCCAGCTGTCTTGCAGACTTTTTATGTCTGGTGTGGATTCCATTTTCCCAGTTCTTCAATCTCCATGTGGATCATTGAGTTGCATTTGGGAGGTGTGGAAGTCCTCACATGTGTAAAGTGATTACAAGAAGTGTTTCTAGGAAGATAAATCATTTTTGTGCCCTCAAGACAAGGAAATAATAACCCAACCATTTCCTCTCTGCTTTACTGTGATGGAATCCACATCAACAGGCTGGAAAAGCAGATCCCAGGGATGCAAAAGCCTGTGAAAACTCTAGGGTTTGGTGACATTTTTCAGCTGAAGAAAGCTGAAAAGCAAAAATTGCTGAACTAATAAGAAAGCAGACCTCAAAACTGAGGCTGTTCCAGGGGAATCCACACTTCAGGAAGCAGTTCAGGGGATTTATATGAATTTTTCCCATATTTGCTGATCAGTGAGATGTTGCTGGTCACTGCCACAGAGCCACTATCCCCGATCCCATGTTCTGCAGCTCCTGTTGTCTGTGATCTTGTTGTTTTGCACTCAGGGATGTCAGTGGAGCTTTGGCCAGCTCCTGGTGACAGGTGGCAGCTGAGCAGAGAGCTGCCAGAGCTTTGTGTGACCATGAATGGCACCTTAAAACAACAAGAACGGCAGGAAAAGCAGGTGTGCTGTGCACCCAGACTGCTCGGGGTGTTTTATGGCCCAGGGAGGCAATAAAGGAACTGTAGATCTGATAATTTCCTCCACAAGGAACATTCTGATACCCCTGGTCTGTTTGTAGGAGCCCCAACGTCCTGAGGGGTGAGCAAACAAAGCTGTTGTGAGGGTTTGGCACACAGCAGGTTAATGCTGGCTCCCCTAAATGCTGCATTTCTGCCTCATAAACCTGATGCTGATCCCTCAGATGTGTTTTTTCCATCTCAGCTTGTTAAAAGACAAAAATAAAGGTGGATTTTCTCACAATGCTTTGCTCACCCTGCTCTCAGGAGAGCCAACGCCAGTTTTTGTCTTTAAATAAAATAGCTAATAGAGTTTTCTTGATGTTTCTGGGCTTATTCTTGGTGATTGTGGGTTTCTGCCAAAAATTCAGGCAGAATTATTGCTGCTTCTGCCAGCAGTTCACTTGTCTGAAAGGAGGGCAGGATAATAGGTGTGAAAATTGTAGGCATTTGGGCATCCAAGTCTTTTCTGGGAGAGTGGAGGGAGAAAACATTTCTCACAGTGGTTTATGCTTCCCACCTCGGAAATGATTCCTGGAAGTGATGGGGGATGGACATGCTGGGTAATCTCAGAGGAGATGCTCAGCTGGTGTGTCCTTAAATTTTTTAATTAGAGCTGAAAATGGGCAAATGAAGCAGTTTCCTTTAGGGAGAGGCAAAAGAAGCTGGGAAAGAAACTTTTAGTGAGGCACCAAAGAAAGAAAAAAATCCCCAAACCCTCAGCAAAAATACCTCAGGGGAATTCTGGTTTTTTTCTTAGTGAGGAATAAATTCTCAATAACCTTGAGAACTGAGTGGAGGGGCTGCAGGTAAAGGAAGTGTTTGGTCTGGGGTTTGTGATCCTGAGGCTGTGTCCCCTCTGGTGGCTCTGAAGGTGTCTTGGATGTCTCAAACGTGGCTCTGCACCCCACTGCCTTCCCACTGCCATCCCATTGTTAACCCACTGCCTTCCCATTGTTAACCCACTGCAATCCCACTGCCTTCCCATTGTTAACCCACTGCAATCCCACTGCCTTCCCACTGCCATCCCATTGTTAACCCACTGCCTTCCCATTGTTAACCCACTGCAATCCCACTGCCTTCCCATTGTTAACCCACTGCAATCCCACTGCCATCCCATTGTTAACCCACTGCCTTCCCATTGTTAACCCACTGCAATCCCACTGCCATCCCATTGTTAACCCACTGCCTTCCCATTGTTAACCCACTGCAATCCCACTGCCTTCCCATTGTTAACCCACTGCCTTCCCATTGTTAACCCACTGCAATCCCACTGCCATCCCATTGTTAACCCACTGCCTTCCCATTGTTAACCCACTGCCTTCCCACTGCCTTCCCATTGTTAACCCACTGCAATCCCACTGCCATCCCACTGCCTTCCCATTGTTAACCCACTGCCTTCCCACTGCCATCCCATTGTTAACCCACTGCCTTCCCATTGTTAACCCACTGCCTTCCCACTGCCATCCCATTGTTAACCCACTGCCATCCCATTGTTAACCCACTGCAATCCCACTGCCTTCCCATTGTTAACCCACTGCCTTCCCACTGCCTTCCCATTGTTAACCCACTGCAATCCCACTGCCATCCCATTGTTAACCCACTGCCTTCCCACTGCCATCCCATTGTTAACCCACTGCAATCCCACTGCCTTCCCATTGTTAACCCACTGCAATCCCACTGCCTTCCCATTGTTAACCCACTGCAATCCCACTGCCTTCCCACTGCTATCCCATTGTTAACCCACTGCAATCCCACTGCCTTCCCACTGCTTTCCCATTGTTAACCCACTGCAATCCCACTGCCTTCCCATTGTTAACCCACTGCAATCCCACTGCCTTCCCATTGTTAATCCACTGCAATCCCACTGCCATCCCATTGTTAACCCACTGCAATCCCACTGCCTTCCCATTGTTAACCCACTGCAATCCCACTGCCTTCCCACTGCCATCCCATTGTTAACCCACTGCAATCCCACTGCCTTCCCATTGTTAACCCACTGCCTTCCCACTGCCATCCCATTGTTAACCCACTGCAATCCCATTGTTAACCCACTGCAATCCCATTGTTAACCCACTGCCATCCCATTGTTAACCCACTGCAATCCCACTGCCTTCCCATTGTTAACCCACTGCAATCCCACTGCCTTCCCACTGCCATCCCATTGTTAACCCACTGCAATCCCACTGCCTTCCCACTGCCATCCCATTGTTAACCCACTGCAATCCCACTGCCTTCCTACTGCCATCCCATTGTTAACCCACTGCAATCCCATTGTTAACCCACTGCCATCCCATTGTTAACCCACTGCAATCCCACTGCCTTCCCACTGCCATCCCATTGTTAACCCACTGCCATTCCATTGTTCTCCCACTGCCATCCCATTGTTAACCTACTGCCATTCCATTGTTCTCCCACTGCCATCCCATTGTTAACCCACTGCAATCCCACTGCCATTCCATTTCCCTCCCACTGCCATTCCATTGTTCTCCCACTGCCATCCCATTGCCACCCCACTGCCATCCCACTGCCATCCCATTTCCCACTTCAGCCACATTGGGAGGGTGTAGTGTTGTCCCTGGTGTCACTGCCAGCACCCGGGAGTGCTCCTGGCTGCCCCTGGTGACACCCAGGCTGCAGCTGGGATAAATCCTTCAGGATTGAGAGGGAACAGCAGAGGGAAAGGTGGGCCTGGGAGGGGCTGTGCTGCAGAAATGTGGGCTTTGTTCAGGTGGGTTTACACAGACCTTTGATCCCAAATGTGTTCAGATCCTTTTGAGATGTAGAATGGAGTATGTGAGGGGGGAAAGGAAATGAGTGAAGGGATTGCTTGAAAAGGAAGGAGGTGCAGCTTTTTGAGCCTGAATTTAGGCAGTGTTGGTGTTTGTGCCTGGTTTAAGAGTGGTTGTACATGATTTAATTGGTGTGTGTTCCCAGTTTAAGGGCTGTTTGTGCCCCATTTCAGGGGTGTCTGTGCCCTGTTTAAGGGCTGTTTGTGCCCTGTTTTAGGGCTGTTTGTGCCCCGTTTCAGGGGTGTCTGTGCCCTGTTTAAGGGTTGTCTGTGCCCTGTTTAAGGGCTGTTTGTGCCCTGTTTTAGGGCTGTTTGTGCCCCATTTCAGGGGTGTCTGTGCCCTGTTTAAGGGCTGTTTGTGCCCTGTTTAAAGGCTCTTTGTGCCCCATTTCAGGGATGTCTGTGCCCTGTTTAAGGGCTGTTTGTGCCCTGTTGTAGGGCTGTTTGTGCCCCGTTTCAGGGGTGTCTGTGCCCTGTTTAAGGGTTGTTTGTGTCCAGTTTCAGGGCTCTTTGTGCCCCATTTCAGGGGTGTCTGTGCCCTGTTTAAGGGCTGTTTGTGCCCCGTTTAAGGGCTGTTTGTGCCCCGTTTTAGGGCTGTTTGTGCCCCGTTTCAGGGGTGTCTGTGCCTTGTTTAAGGGCTGATTGTGCCCTGTTTAAAGGCTGTTTGTGCCCCATTTCAGGGATGTCTGTGCCCTGTTTAAGGGCTGTTTGTGCCCTGTTGTAGGGCTGTTTGTGCCCCGTTTTAGGGCTGTTTGTGCCCCGTTTCAGGGGTGTCTGTGCCCTGTTTAAGGGTTGTTTGTGTCCAGTTTCAGGGCTCTTTGTGCCCCATTTCAGGGGTGTCTGTGCCCTGTTTAAGGGCTGTTTGTGCCCCGTTTAAGGGCTGTTTGTGCCCCGTTTTAGGGCTGTTTGTGCCCCGTTTTAGGGCTGTCTGTGCCTTGTTTAAGGGCTGATTGTGCCCTGTTTAAAGGCTGTTTGTGCCCCATTTCAGGGATGTCTGTGCCCTGTTTAAGGGCTGTTTGTGCCCTGTTGTAGGGCTGTTTGTGCCCCGTTTTAGGGCTGTTTGTGCCCCGTTTCAGGGGTGTCTGTGCCCTGTTTAAGGGTTGTTTGTGTCCAGTTTCAGGGCTCTTTGTGCCCCATTTCAGGGGTGTCTGTGCCCTGTTTAAGGGCTGTTTGTGCCCCGTTTAAGGGCTGTTTGTGCCCCGTTTTAGGGCTGTTTGTGCCCCGTTTCAGGGGTGTCTGTGCCCTGTTTAAGGGCTGATTGTGCCCTGTTTAAAGGCTGTTTGTGCCCCATTTCAGGGGTGTCTTTGCCCTGTTTAAGGGCTGTTTGTGCTCTGCCTGCAGCTGTTCCAGAGGCCCAACGCGCTGGCGGTGCAGCAGCTGACAGCAGCCCAGCAGCAGCAGTACGCCCTGGCTGCTGCCCACCAGCCACACATCGGTGAGTGAGTCTGCCTCTCCTCCAGCCCCCTGCACTGCCCTGCTCCTGACCCTTGGGGAAGACACAGGGGGAGAAGGATTGGGAGGGGTTAAAGTGTGTTTTGCATGTGACAGTCCACGATGCAGGGGAGGTGCATCGTTAAAGATTTGCTTGTGGGTATCTCTTGCACAGTTGAGAGGCTTTTAAAGGAGTTCCCTGTCTGGCAGGACTGATGCTCTCACCCTCTTGAGAGTGCTGGTCTGTCAGGAGAGGCTTTGGAAGTCTCTGAGTTAAACATAAATCAAGGTGACAGCACAGTGAAGTGAGGGGAAATGCACAATTCAATGTCAGCTGAATGTGCTGCCTGGGGTCTTTCTAAGTAAAAATGTAATTTATGCAAATACGTGATTGATATTAATAAAAATTATTCATAAAATACATTTATTAACTGGGAATAAAACAATCGTGTAGAAACCCAGGAAGACTTCAGAAGGGCTGCTCCTGGATTATTAAAGTTAAATGTTTCTAGCACAGTAAGAAATTTTTGGTAGTTCTCTGCCCAAAACCCCAGTATAAATGTGTTAGGGCTCTCCCAGCTTTGTGCTGTGCCCTTGTGTGCTCAGTGGAGTTCAGGGATTGAAATTATTCAACTTTATAACTTCCTCCCCTTCACCTCTGCTGCACACCCCTCTCTACCCACCTGGACTTTCTCTAATGATTAAACTGTCCCTTGCAGAGGGAGGGAAGGAAGGATTCTCCCCTCCTGAGCCCTGTCCAGACTGACAATACTGTGCTGGCCATGGAGCTAGGAATGGACTGGTTTGGGTCCTGATTTACTCCCTGTAGGAAATACAGAGTAGTAACAAGATCCAGTGTCCTCAACAGGGTCTGTGTGCCCTGCAGAAACACCTGAGCTGTTGGTTATAAAGCATTTCATCGCTTAAGGAGCATTAAATCCTTGGAATGAGGGTTTTTTATGCCAGATCTCTCCTCTGCCCATCAACTCTCAGTGTTTGTTCCCTCCCTGTAGAAAACCACCCGTAAAAAGCTTAAAAACACAAACAAGAGTTCGATGTTGCCCAGGCAGCAGCAGGGGGGTTGGGTGGGGGCAGTCCTGTTGAGTTTGTTTGTACTGACAGGAATGTTTCCAGCAGGTTTAGCCCCTGCTGCCTTTGTTCCCAACCCCTACATCATCAGCGCGGCGCCTCCAGGGACGGATCCCTACGCGGCCGGACTGGCAGCAGCTGCCACGTTAGGTGAGAAATGTTTCTGTATGTTAGGTGAGAAATGTTTCTGTATGTTAGGTGAGAAATGCCAGCTCTGCCTGCATCCCCTCCATGTGTGCATCCCCTCCATCCCCTGCTCCAGAGCTGCTCTGCATCACCACTGGGAGGGAAATGTCAGCTCTGCCTGCATCCCCTCCATCCCCTCATCCCCTGCTCCACAACTGCTCTGCATCACCACTGTGGGAAGGAAACATCAGCACAGCAGCATTTTTGGGGAGGAGAGTTGATATCATGGTGTGGCTGTGAGCAAAACCAGAATTTGTCATTGGAACTGGAGGTGAAATGGAGTAGTTTTTGTTTAATGTTCTGGAGATTCAGACTTCCAGAGCAGATGGGAAGGGAGCCACTCACAGACACAAATATTGCTCCATTTTGGGGGTGTTTTGTTGACTGACAGTAGCAAGGAAAACCTCTGCAAACAGACCTATGAAAGGCTAGAAAGATGCAGGATGTGTTTCCTGCCAGGAAAGTTGTCTTTCCTTTCTGTTCAGCTCATGTGCATTCTGCAGACCAGGTCTTCCCTGAGATTCTGTTGGGAATTTCCACTTCCCAGGAGGTGAACACATCCATATCTGCTGAGGCTCATGCTGGGAATGTGCCCTTTTCCAGATGGTGGTGAAGATGGAGCCTCTGCTCTTCCTGCAGGATCTTCCTCCAGACATTTGTGTATCAGTTCCCAAATTCCTCCCAGCTGTCACAGCCAGAACTGGGGATTCTGGAGGTGACAGCTCTGTGCCACAGCTTATCAGACACTCTGGGGGACATGGTGAATGTTGGACTTCTGCTGGGGGTGCCATAAAGTTCTTTCCCGAGCACTGGAGACAAAACAGGAATGTGCTTTTAGGAGAGGATTTTAAGGAAGAATGTGCTTTTAGGAGAGGATTTTAAGGAAGACCATGCTTTTAGGAGAGGGTTTTAAGGAAGAATGTGCTTTTAGGAGAGGATTTTTAAAGTAAGAATGTGGAGGATTTTTAAAGGAAGAACATGCTTTTAGAAAAGGATTTTTAAAGAAAGAACATGCTTCTAGTGGAGGATTCTTAAAGGAAGAACGTGCTTTTAGAGGAGTATTTTTCTGACCATGTCTGGCTTTCCTTGAGCAAGGCAGAGGGAATGTTGTGTGCTGCAAATAAACACTGCTCCTTTGGAGTGGGGAAGTTTGTGGAGGCTGTCACTGCTGCCATGCTCCACTTAGAACTTGTACACTCACTTCAATGTTTTTTTTTTGGTGGCTTATCCCAAATCAAGCCTACCGACCTGGGTTGTGTGTGGAAGTGACACTCTGTGGCTTGGGACACGACTTTGGTCCAGCTCTTACATAACCCAAGCCCTGCTGAGCTTTTAAGCTTTGAGGCCGGTGGGGTCAGCTCTGAAATGGGAATTCAGCAACTGCTGCCCACTTGGATGAAGTTTTTAGTGGATCATGCACATGCGTGTAAAGAATTTGGATTGTAATTTGGGTTTTGGCCTGGGCTGCTGGGAATTTCGTGCTGGGATTGTGCAGTGCCGTGGGGAGATTGGGTGGAGACAGACAAGTGACACCGAGATTCCATGGGACAGAGCCAAGGGCAGGAGCACGAGCACATTTCTGCTGCTCCAGGAGTTGATAAACCCTCCTGTGAAGGTGAATGGAGCAGGGAATGAATGAGCTGAGCTGCTCTTGGCCAGTACCAGAGGGAAGTTCAGTCAGCACTCGGCAGGGAGGAGGTCCCAGAGCGTTGGCAGCCCCGGTTCCAGGCAGAAGAGGAGATTTGTGAATGATTCCTGTACAAGGAGGTTCCTGCACCACCTCAGGGCCTCCAGAGCTCATTTCTGGCTAACACCAGAGTGCAGAGGAGCAGCAGGTCAGCAGCTTGATTTCCTAGAAAGACCACATGGAACCGGGCCACATTTCCAGGAAGTACCAAGTGTTGGCCACGATTTTTTTGCTTTTTCTCAGCTCTACTGAAGCTGCAGCTGCCTGAGTTTTTGCAGCCTCTGACCAGGACAAAACTCCATCTAGGCTGTGCTTAACTCATGTTTTAGACATTTGAACTGGAAATAACACCCCAGGGGTACCTAAAGCATCCCAAAACTTGGCATCATGGCCTCTACTTTTAAATCTGTGACTCTTAAAAGAAATAGAACAACATGTCACGTGCTGGGTGTATTTATAGTGTTACACCACTGAGACACAGGAGTTGTTTTAACCCTCTCATCAGGCTTTGGACCCTAGAAGTAACAAGATCAACTTCATGTTGATTAAAAACTTCATGTTGATATTTTTCAGAAAAGCATCTTTTCTGTCTATAAGCCTGAGCAGTTTTGAGAACCCTTTTTTCTGTCATGACTGAGAGCAGCACTGGAGGGACATGAGACAATTTAAATGTTTATAAAAAGCCAAAAAGCCTCCTTGATGTGCCTTGTGGGAGTGTTAAATTGGGAGGACTTGGAGAAGCTTCTGAGATGGAAGTAATGAGTTTGGAGTTATTGGGAGTTTATTGCTCACAGTTACTCAGAGCAGAGAGGAAACTTTGGTGTGTTTTATGGCAGAGATAATCTGTCAATTCAAGTTCTGCCATTATGGCAGGTTTGTCATGATTGTGAGACTGGCAGCTCTGGGATAATGCTCTTCCCAACAATAGCAGCATTTTAAAGAACAAATTTAAATGCAGAGGGAAGAACTTCCTAGAAAAGATACCTCATTTAGATTTTAAACTGTGGGGAAGATATTGCTGCCTTTGAATTGCCTTCCATCGTTTGAGAAAGGTGTCACTCAAAAAACTGAAAACTTGCCTTTTTTAAGGCCAAAATTGGGAAATTATTCCCTTTGGGGTGGAGTGTTCCAGGTAGAAAAGTCTTCCTGTTCTTTGTGGAGAGGTGGATAAATGCTGGGACAACCTGGATACAGGAAAAGCAGAGGCTCCCACAGCAGGTTCTGGGATTTTCAGCCTTGGGTGGTGGGAAATGATTCTCTCTGAGGTGAAATGTTCAAAGTGAAGTCCTGTTCTTTGTGGAGAAGTGGATAAACGTTGGGATAACCTGGTTACTGGAGAAGCAGAGCCTCCCACAGCAAAGGCTGGGATTTTGTCAGCCTTGGTGAAATGATCAGGCCCTGGGTGCTGAGCTGGAGCAGGTGTGGATGTGTGCACACACCTGCCAGTACTGGGGTTTGGGAGCATCTGCAGCTGGATTTATCCCAGCCCTGCTGCATCAGGGCAGCACCTCTGAGCTCAGTTTCTCACTGCCATCCCTAAAAAGCAGCTCTGGGAATTCTGAAGAGATCACCCCACAAATCCCTGGGAATTGTTGGTTACAGCCTCTCTTGGAGCTCCCTGAGGAAGCTGGAGCTGGTGTCCCTGCTCCTTATCCCTGTTCCTAGGATGTTCCAGGGCTGTTCTGCAGGAGAGGTTGGAGTGGGCAGGCTGAGATGAAAGCACAAAGCCTGTTCTGAGCACACTTCCAGCTGGATTTGCTGATGTTCCTGGAAGGAGCAGCTGTGGGTGTCCAGGGCCTGATGTGTGAGACTCAGCATGGGGAATATTTGCTTTCAGAGGCGCTGGAATGGTTTGATTTTCCCAGGAATGCCCAGCTGTAATGAGTGCAGCATCTCCTGGAGTCAGGGAGCAGCTCTGGGTGCTGCTGGGGTCTGGCAGTGATGCCACACTTGCCCTCACTGAGAACTCTGTTCAATAATGAGCTTCTCTCCTGTGCTCGGAGCAGCTGAGCCAGACTCGCAGCCCTTTTAAGCCCAGCTGCCTGCAAACTTCAAAGCTTTTGTGTCTCCTCTGCTTTTAAACACCTAAGGCTTTGCCAGCAACCTCTGACTAGGAGGAAAAACCCATCTAGGCTGTGCCTGGTTGATAATTAGAGCTGAGACTAAACTATCCCAGAGTGATGCCCAAATTTTGCCCAAATAAAGAGCATTGCAGCAACTTCCAGCACCCTGAGGGCAAATGCAGGTTAATGAGTTGCATTAAGAAGGAGCAATTGCAGCTCTTTCCCTGTTGGGTGCAGGAGAACCCCAAGAGTTGGGGTCTGATGTGCATTTAGTGATTATAAACAGGTTAAAATCACTCTCTACTTACCTGTCTGTGCCTGCTGAGGCACCACAGGCACCACCTTCATGGCACTGATTCATTTGCTGCAATTTTTGTCTTATTTTAGCAAGCACTGTTCATGAATTCCCAGGTTGGAAGATAAGAAGTGAGTGGTTGCTGCTCCAGATCTGAGTAGGAGCAGCAGATCAGCCTCTCTGACTCTGTAAATCCAGCAAGGATGGGCTTTGGGGCAGAGCTTTGGGGTGAGATACAAATCCAGATGTTCTGCAGCTGCCTGGCATTAGCCAGCACCTCCCTGCTGTGCACAGAGCTGGGCACCTAAATCCTAAATTCAGGGAAAGCACAGTAGTTAAAACCAGAAAAATACAAGGAGAGTAACTCTTGTATGTTTGAGATCTGAATTTAATATTTGGCACAGAACATGGAATGAATATCCTGAAGTGTGGATGTGGGAGCAGGAGCTCATCCAGATCCTTGGCATTCTGCAGGAGTTCAGCTGAGCCTGTTCCTGTAAAAAAATCAAGAAGAAAGGAACAAAAGCCAGAAGGAAAAGGGATTTCCAGGATTGTCCCCCTTTATCACAGCCAGGCTAACACTGAGCACTCAGCACTGTGTTTGCACCTCCCTCATTTTCCACGGAATGACAGACTTGGGCAGAGCCCAAGTGTTGAGCATCTCCCTTGGGAAAAAAAAAAAAATCCCTGTTTTGACTTCAGCCATAACCAAGATTCTCTAAAGATTTGTTTATTCCAGTGTCACACCTGACTCTGGCTCTGCCTCATTTGTTCCTGCTGTGGGAAAGGAACCCTTGGGGTGGGGGATGTTTTTGGGAATCAAAGGGAACACTTCTGCTTTTCTGCTGCCCTTTCCTGAAGATAATCTAGCAGTCATATTAAAAAATACTATGTTCCCATCCATGTTATTTGGAGGGAAGTGCTTCTCCCTCCAGCACTGAGAGCTTCCTCAGCGTTATTCCAACTGGGATTATTTCTATATAATGGGATTATTTAAGGAGAGAGGCTGCCATTCTGCTATCTCCAAATTCCTGTGGTGTCCTGAGACGTGATAAAAACAAGAATTCTTCAAAAGGGATGCTTTTTCTGGTGCTTCCAAGATTATTATTATTATTATTGCTATTATTTTTAAGCCTCTTAAGTTTGAGGAGGGAATTTGGGAAGGGACAGAATTGTGCAGCCTCTTTTAGGGGAGATTTGCAAATGCAAAGCAGGGCTGGAAAAAGAACATTTTAACACTTGAAAGTTGATGCACTCCAGCTGTGAAGAGGGTTTGGTAATTTCTTGAGGAGCTGAAGGTGGATGGCAGTGAACTGTGAATGTCAGCTGGGATGAGAAGTTGTGCTTGAAACAAGGTTCCTCTGTTTGGCTTGGAGATTTTTGTTCCTTCCTTGTAAAAGCAGGGCACACCAGTAAAACCACGGAATCACCGCTGGCAGAGTTTGACCTCGTGCAGTGATGAAATCCCAGGTCTGACTCGAAACTTTGGGAAATGTGTGACACAAATGCCAAGTCCCTCTCTGTTTCCAGAGGGTTTCACACAGGTCACATTAAAGCAGCTGTGTTGAGCAGGTGTTTTTGGGGTGCTGGGTGCCCCGTGCCCCCCCAGGAGCTCACCCTGCCCGTGCTGTGTTGCAGGTCCAGCTGTGGTCCCTCACCAGTACTATGGAGTCACTCCCTGGGGAGTTTATCCTGCCAGCCTCTTCCAGCAGCAAGCGGCCGCCGCCGCCGCCGCCACCAACTCAGCCAACCAGCAAAGCACGCAGCAAACACAGCAGGGCCAGCAGCAGGTAAGGGACAGGACAGGGACACCTGGGACAGGGACTGCTGGGACAGGGACTGCTGGGACAGGGACACCTGGGACAGGGACACCTGGGACAGGGACTGCTGGGACAGGGACTGCTGGGACAGCAACACCTGGGACAGGGGACACCTGGGACAGGGACTGCTGGGACAGCTGGGACAGGGACACCTGGGACAGGGACTGCTGGGACAGGGACTGCTGGGACAGGGACACCTGGGACAGGGGACTGCTGGGACAGGGACACCTGGGACAGGGGACACCTGGGACAGGGACTGCTGGGACAGGGACACCTGGGACAGGGGACACCTGGGACAGGGACTGCTGGGACAGGGACACCTGGGACAGGGGACTGCTGGGACAGGGACACCTGGGACAGGGACTGCTGGGACAGGGGACACCTGGGACAGGGGACACCTGGGACAGGGACACCTGGGACAGGGACACCTGGGACAGGGACTGCTGGGACAGCTGGGACAGGGAACACCTGGGACAGGGGACTGCTGGGACAGGGACACCTGGGACAGGGGACACCTGGGACAGGGACTGCTGGGACAGTTGGGACAGGGACACCTGGGACAGGGGACACCTGGGACAGGGACTGCTGGGACAGCTGGGACAGGGAACACCTGGGACAGGGGACACCTGGGACAGGGACTGCTGGGACAGCTGGGACAGGGAACACCTGGGACAGGGGACTGCTGGGACAGGGACACCTGGGACAGGGGACACCTGGGACAGGGACTGCTGGGACAGGGGACAGCCGGGACAGGGACACCTGGGACAGGGACACCTGGGACAGGGACTGCTGGGACAGCTGGGACAGGGGACACCTGGGACAGGGGACTGCTGGGACAGGGACACCTGGGACAGGGACACCTGGGACAGGGACTGCTGGGACAGGGGACACCTGGGACAGGGGACAGCCGGGACAGGGGACAGCCGGGACAGGGATACCTGGGACAGGGGGCACGCAGCCTTTGGGTGGGGAATGTGCTGAGCTGGAGATCACCACCCGGGAACCACGGATTCCATCCCCTGGCCCTGCACAGAGCCCTCAGCAATCCCACCCTGTGCACCCCTGGCAGCACTGTCCAGACTGGCGGCCTCAGGGCCCTGCCCATTCCCGTGCCCATTCTCATGCCCATACCCATTCCCATACCTATTCCCATGCCATTCTCATGCCTATTCCTTCTGTGGGAAAACCACCGGGCAGAATTTCTTCCCAGAAAGGGTGATAGGACAGTGTCATCAGGTGCCCCTTGTCTGGGGGTGTTTAATGAAAGCCTGGATGTGTCACTTTGTCACTTGGTGCCATGGGCTGGGTGACAAGGTGGTGTCAGGTCACAGGTTGGACTTGGTGATCTCAAAGGTCTTTGACAACCCAGATGGTGCTGTGTGAAACCCAACCTAAGCCTCCCTTGACACAGCTCCAGCCATTCAAAACTCTGATTTTTCTCCATGAATGATCCTGACCTCAGCTCTGAGTAGTTATAAATGAGGAGAAAGCTCTCTGGCCGCCCCTAAAAACAAAGGGAGAAGGGCCATCTGTAATTTGTAATTTGATTTCTTCATCATGCACGTGAACAGTGGCACATGCATATGGGTGGTGGTGGATTATTGAGTGTCAGTGCTTTGGATAAAGCCAATGGATCGGGTTGGGAATGGCCTGAGCTGTGCAGCAGCAAACCTGGGGTGCTGTTGGTGTGTGAGGGGGAGTTGTCAGGAGCCAGAGCTCGGCTTCAGTCCCCTCAGCAGCTCTCCTGTCTGGACCCTGGGTGATGGAGGTGGCAGAATAAAGAGCAGCTGGCAGCTGAATTTTTCAGCTCAGAAGCTGCATACCCTTTGAAAACCAAACCCCAGGCTCAGGGGGTGTTCTGAGGCCTTTACAGATGCAGCAGGCGTAAGCTGAGAGAGCTTCTGCAAAGGCTCAGGCTATTAAAATAAAATATCTCAGTGCCAGTGGCCTTTATGGGATGTTTCATTGCTTTTATGGCTGTGGAGCAGGCATCAGTGGGGTCGGGAGCGGGGTTTGCAATGAGGGGATGCAGCAGGGAGTGTTTGCATTAAAAGTGCTGAGGCAGAGGCTTTGGGAACCTGGAGCATTGAGTGTGGACACTTGATTTGTGACCCTTGTGACATCTTCATAGTGTGTTAATCAAACCCTGCAGCATTCCAGTGCTGCAGCCTGCACCCCCTGGGATTCCTGGCTCCCAGTGCAGCACTGCAGGCTCGGGGGGCACATCCCAGTCAGGGAACCTCGGGATCCTTCCCAGCCTCTCCCTGCACAAAGTCAGATTTTCCTGTTAATGACTCCACCAGGTGATGATGCCTGGAAAGGCTGACCTGGAACAGAGACTAGACAGAGCAAAAGGAATAAAATAGTTATTTATTGAAAGGATGCACCTTGGGCAGTGCAAGAGCCTGGCTGGGGTTACGCCCAAGTCATATCCAAGATGTGGATATCCTGTGATACCGACATATATATATGGATATCCTGTGACCAGGATCCACATTTTTGTACTTTTTTTATACCTTTTTTACACGTTTTTTGTACACTTTTTATTTACACTTACAAGTTTTGGTTCATCTACATATTGGGGTAAACCATCCAACCACAGCCCCTTATGAAGTCCCAGCCCCCTGGCTGTGCCCCTTTCCCCTTTTTGGGTACTGGTTGTCCTTGATTCTCCTGCTGGGAAGGAATTGTTTTGTTTTACCACCCTGTGAAGAGAACTTACTCAGACCTAACGTGAACTTCCAGAGTTACACACCAAGCAGCAGAGAGTCTGAAAAATCTAAAAGCTAAAACCCAAGGCATCACTTGCCCCTTTTAGAGGCTTGACAAAGCCTTTACCACCATCAGTGACACCCAGGATTGTCACCTTTGTACAGGATGTGCTGGGGATATGAGGATGGCTCATTTAATGAGCTGAGCTTGCAGATTCCTGCACAGCCTCTGAGTGAGGCTCTGACAAACCAAGCCTGTCCCAGGTAATGGCAGGAAAGGCCACTCTGCCATTGTCTCTTCTGAGGGACTCCCACCACTGCAGCTCGTCCATACAAACCCCACTGTGGGATCTGTGGCCATGATTTCCTGTGATTTCAGTCTTGTGTCACCAGGTCTCTGCTCTCTATGGGGGCTGGTGGCTTGGAGACACCCAGGTCACCTTCTGTCACCCATCCCCAGCTCCTGAATTGGGCTTTGTACAGTTCCTGCTCAAGAGGGCTTTTTGTGGGGCTGTGGTGACAGAGACCAGACCTTAGCTGGGCTGGCTTGTACACACCTCTGACAGAAGATGGGTGTCGGGGCTGGGATCAGGGAATCAGAAAGGTTGGAGAAGTTCTCTAAAGATCATCAAGTCCAAACAGTAACCCAGCCCTGACCCCTGTTCCAGGCACCACATCCTGTGTGTTTCGAACACTTCAGGGATGGGGACTCCACCAGTGCTCTGGGCAGCCAGTCCCAATGCCTGACCACTCTTTCAATGAAGGAATTTTCCCTGCCGTCCACCCTGAGCTCCCCTGGCCCAGCCTGAGGCCGTTCCCTCTGCTCCTGTCCCTGTTCCCTGGAGCGGATCCCAAATCCCCCCTGGCTGTCCCCTCCTGTCAGGGAGTTGTGCAGAGCCACAAGGGCCCCCCTGAGCTTCCTTTTCTCCAGGCTGAGCCCCTTTCCAGCTCCCTCAGCCTCTCCTGGGGCTCCAGCCCCTTGCCAGCTCTGTTCCCTTCCCTGGACACACTCCAGCCCCTCCATGTCTTTTCTGAATGTGAATTGAGAGCAAAGGAGAAAAGGTTTTCCCCCCAGTGCTGCTCCTGCTACTGCTCCTGCCTGGTGACAGTGGCTCTCTCCTGGATCCCAAATAACCCAGTGGCTGTTGCTGTCCTCTCCAGGTGCTCCGTGGAGGAGCCAGCCAGCGTCCCCTGACTCCCAACCAGAACCAGCAGGGCCAGCAGACAGATCCTCTGGTGGCCGCCGCCGCCGTCAACTCCGCGCTCGCCTTCGGCCAGGGGCTGGCAGCAGGAATGCCAGGTACAGCATTGCCAGGTACAGGGAGAGCCTGGGCACTGGCATCTCCTGGGGCTGCCTTTTCCTGCCATCAGCAGGGCTTGCTTGTGTTGGTTTGGGGGCTCATGCAGGGGTTAATGCCAGGGTTGGGTGTGTCCCCACCTGGACAGCACTGAGGGGGTCACAGGTAACCTTGTGGCACAGGTGACAGGAATGTTACCTCCCTGTGGCTGCACTGGACTCCAGGAATTGATGGCTCTTGTGGGAAATCGCCTCCAGATTTTTCTGTGGATAGTTGAAGCTTATGGGATCTATATTTTTTAAACCTCAGAGGTTTCTTAGTCTTGTTCATTATCTTAGCTCTCCATCCCTGCCAGGTGCTTGACTTAACAGGGGCTTCCTTCCATAATTGCTCTTCCAAGAGGCTTAAAAACAGGGAAAGAAAAGGGATAAAAGGGAGCAGGGTTTAGTTCTCATTTCTCGCTCTTCATTGGAGGAGCTGCTCTAGGAATTCTGATCACTGAGGCTTTGGGGTAAAATGCTGCTGAAATTCAGTTATTCAGAATATTATTGTGATGGCAGAGGACAAACCTGAGCTTGTTAGAATAACCTGGAGATATGTCCGATATGTCCTGCTGGTCACGTGTAAGGATAAAAGGGATTATTTGGGTTTCAGGTCTCCTTGCTGGCAGTGTCATGTGGTTGTTAATGGGTTTTTTTAATTGTTTAAGAAGAGTGTTGCAGTATTAAATTACAAAGTGAACTGTGCAGATTTCATTTCATCTGTTATTTGAGTTGTATTTGCAAAACAAATACACACATATATACAATTACACATATATACAATTACAGATATGTGTTTGCACCTGTATTTGCAAAGCAGATATTCACAGGGAACATTCTCTTAGTGACCCCCACCTCAGAGAGTCACTGCATTTAATTTTAATGTTTTTGTTTAATGTAGAATTCCTTAATGAGTTGCCTAAAACACTATATTCTGTCAGGCTGCTGCTGTGTGTATCACCAGCATTTATGAGAGTTTATTTAGATGCTTTAAAGAATATTTTATGGTACAAACCTTCCAAAATACAGAAGTGGAAGTTCCCTGTGGGTGCACCCTGGCAGCCCCAGCCCTAAGCAATCCCAGCACACTTTGTACTTACTGTGGAGCAGAAATGGTGCTTTTGTATTTTAAACCATTGTTTAGCTGAGTTTTCACTGATGACTGTGTAATATAAACGATTCAGGAGGCAAAAAGTCCTTTCCACCTGAAATTCTTTGTATAAACTCATGGACTTTTTTTTGGGAAAAGCAAGGCTGTTCTTTTTTTTTGTGTGTGGTTTTTTTTTTTCCATTCAGATTTTCTTTTAAAAACTCTGTTCCACTGCACTCACCTGGACACGAGTGATGTGTTTGTCATCTGCCCTGTCACCTGTGTTTGCCTCTGCAGGTTACCCAGTGCTGGCTCCTGCTGCTTATTACGACCAAACCGGAGCCCTCGTGGTCAATGCCGGGGCCAGGAATGGCCTGGGGGCTCCTGTGCGCCTGGTGGCCCCTGCCCCCGTCATCATCAGCTCCTCTGCAGCCCAGGCAGGTGAGTCCTGTCCCTTCTGTCCTGTCCTCAGACAGGTGAGTCCTGTCCCTCCTGTCCCCTCATGCTCAGGCAGGTGAGTCCTGTCTCTCCTGTCCTGTCCTTAGGCAGGTGAGTCCTGTCCCTCCTGTCCCCTCCTGCTCAGACAGGTGAATCCTGTCCTTCCCTGCTCAGGCAGGTGAGTCCTGGCCCCCCCAATGCTTCACACAGGTGACTTCTGGTCCCCACCCCTCCGTGCTCCACTGGCAGTGATGACAAACTTGCCCTCACTGAGATCCATCCAGGGGTTGGTGTTGAGAATCATCCTCTGTGCTCAACTTGGGCTGAGCCACCGGAGCAGCCATGGAGGGGGGAAGGGGCAGGAACTTGAATTGTCTTGTAGAGTTTCACAGCAAGTATTTAGGTTTGTCCCCTGGCACCAGCTTTCCCACCTGCTAGAGCCTTCAGAATTCCCAGTGGCTCCAGGGAGAGCTCAGAGCCCCTGGCAGGGCCTGAAGGGGCTCCAGGAGAGCTGGACAGGGACTGGGGACAAGGCATGGAGGGACAGGACACAGGGAATGGCTTCCACTGCCACAGGGCAGGGCTGGGTGGGATCTTGGGAAGGAATTGTTCCCTGGCAGGGTGGGCAGGGCTGGGATGGAATTCCCAGAGCAGCTGTGGCTGCCCCTGGATCCCTGGCAGTGCCCAAGGCCAGCTTGGACATTGGAGCTGGAGCAGCCTGGGACAGTGGGAGGTGTCCCTGCCATGGCAGGGGTGGCACTGAATGAGTTTTGAGGTCCTTTCCAGCCCAAGCCATTTCATGATTTGTGCCTTATGATGTCACTGTGCCCAAAATAGCCTGTGCCATGAGTTGCTTTGGCATTTATTTGGGTTCCTTGGGAGTTCAAGGCTTTTAAAAGGATTTTTCAGCCAGAATCCATTGGTGTGAGCAGCCTGGCAGCACTGGGATCAGGTTATGAAATAGGTCTTTTAATTGTTTTCTCGTAGCTCTTGTTTATTTTGCTTTTTCTTTAACTTTGGAACTGGCTGAAAACCAGAAGTCCTTGGGTTTGATGTTCTTGGCACCGCAGGTTTGTGTTTCATCTGCTGAGGGATCATTTCAGTTATTTCAAAACTCGAGTTTCTTAATTGGCCCTTGGGAGTGTGATGCTGCACTGATTGGACTCATGGATCTTTGGAGAAAGAACCATTCCTGGTTTTAATCTGTGCGGCTCCAAGAGCACGAGAGCAGCAAGAACAGCTGGGCATGGCTGGAGTCTGGGAGCTGTGGGCAGCTCAGATAGAAAAGCCAGAGATTTTTGCAGAGTTTGATCCTGAAAGAAAAAAGCCCGTAGCAATTCAAAGCCACCTGCTGCGTTTTAACTTCCAGAAGTGTGACGAGAACAGATTTTTTCAGCGGCTTTTGCAATTTTTCCCATTTCTGTGTCCCGCAGCGGTGGCAGCGGCCGCGGCGTCGGCCAACGGAGCAGCGGGAGGGCTGGCGGGGACCACCAATGGCCCCTTCAGGCCCCTGGGCACGCAGCAGCCCCAGCCCCAGCCCCAGCAGCAGCCCACCAACAACCTGGCCTCCAGCTCCTTCTACGGCAACAGCTCCCTGAGCAGCAACTCTCAGAGCAGCTCGCTGTTCTCGCAGGGCTCTGCCCAGCCCGCCAACACCTCCCTGGGCTTCGGCAGCAGCAGCTCCCTGGGAGCCACGCTGGGCTCGGCGCTGGGCGGCTTCGGCACCGCAGGTGAGAGGGGGTGCAGCCCTGCCTGGGGCTCGTGGGGTAGGGCAGATCTGGGAGGAAACCTCTCACTGGAGTCCCTCTAGGAAACAGATTCAAGCAGTCCCTTCTCCAGCTGGTTCAGGGAAATACTTCCTCAGAGAGAAGTAGAAAAGAAATGTTTTAATAGGCAAAGCGCTTAATTTAACAGGCAAAGTGCTTCCCCAGCACAAAAATGAACAATACTAAGCAACGAAACCTCTCGCTGCTCTGAAGAGATGTGTCCTGGTTTAGGGCAATTGTAGGGAGAAAATCTCTCAATGGGGTCCCTCTAAGAAACTGATTCAAGCAACTTCTCCCCAACTGGTTCAGGGAAATATTTCCTCAGAGAGAGGTGGAAGAAAAACCTGTTTATTTAATAGGCCAAGCACCTCCCAGCACAAAAATAATCAATACTAAACAGCAAAACCTCTCGCCCCTCCAAAGAGATGACAAATTCAGCAGAATCCCTTCCATGGGTTGCAGCCCCTCTCACTCAGGCTGTTCTCAGTCCCTCCGGTGCTGGGAAATGTCACAGCCCAGGTGAGCCACAGGTTTGAGCTCCCGGTGCTCCTCTGGGTTTTCAGTCCAGAGCAGGTTTGAACAATTCCAAGAAAAAGGAAAAATGAAAAAAACAAAAACCAAACCGCAGTCCAGGGAGCTTCTGTGCCTCAGCTAGGCAGAAAAACTAACCAAGAGCAAAGGAGAGCTCTGAGGTACACATGGTGGTGTTCCACCTTCCTGCAATACTCACTGTGTGCAGCAGAGGAGGGTGAGAGCAGAGCCCCACATTTCAGGAATTTGTGCTTTGAGCTGAGCCCTCCTCATCCATCCCAGCCTAACTGGGAATTTTCCTGGAGGGACTGCTTCAGGCTTTTAAAGTCTGCAGCAGTTCTTGGCAAAAATGCATTTAGTAAGTGCTAATTAGCAGTAGCACAGTAATTAACTTGGTTTGTTACACTGTTATCAGTCAGCCCTTTGGTGATTTTCCCTGCATGTGGAGTACTGGGCTGGCAGGAATTGGTTCCAGAGTGTATCAGCCCCTCTTAGCTCGGGGTGAAGGCTGAGGCGCTCCCCATGACTTTAAAAAAGCTGATCTGAGGTGGTTTCTGTGCTTTATTCTGGGAATTGTTCCCTTCACACACCAGGAGAATCCCTCTCTGTGGTTGGGAGCCACCTCCCACCCATGTTTGATGTTGTTTGAAACTGCAGACCAAGGTTCCTTTGAGAATCAAACCCATCCAGAGATGTCTGTGGTTTTTCAGTTTTGTTTTTTTCTCTTAAGTTTGTGGTATTTTTGGTGAGGGGCAGGTTCCAACCTGGCTCCATCAGAACAGGCTCAGGGAGGTGCTGTCACCTCACAGAGGAGTAGTTTGCAATAAAAAGTTATTCTAAATATTTCTCTTCAACCCAGCCTGAGAATTGGAACCATCTTGATTCCAGGTAAACACAGCATTTGCTTTTCTCACCTCAGTTTATTTAACTAATTGAATTCCATGAGTGGTTTGCTTAGTGCCAAGATGCACAGAGTTGTTTTCCCTCAATCAGTGCATAAAAGTCTGATCCTGCTGCTTCTGGAGCCCATGTGCACTCATGAAAAATGATCAGTTCATTGAAGTTAACAATTTCACTATTTATTAAACAAGATTTTAATGCAAAATTGATTTTTTTCACCTCAAGTTGACAGTACATTTAAAGAGTTTGTATTTGCCTATCCAGACAGCTCTTAAAAGCCACGGGAGTTAGGAGGGAAATTGAGTTCTCATTTCCAGCTCCATAAAGCTGGGGGCAAACGGGAGCTGATTTCTGTTCTGATGGAAGGTGAGCACAGGGATTTCAGAGAAACGTGCACCAGGCTGGGCAGGCTCCTGAGCAAACACACAGAGAGAAAATCCCCTGGGGCTTTGCTTCAGCTCTGATGGCCCCGATGGAATGAACGGGAGGGGGAGTTCAGGGGTCCTCATCCCGGGAACGTGAGGGGAGCAGCTCTGGGGAGCTCAAACCTTCCTCTGAAGAGCCAGAGCAAAGGGCTGAGTGTGTCCCCAAGGGTGTGAGCCTGTCCCCAAGGGTGTGAGCCTGTCCCCAAAGGTGTGAGCATGTCCCCAAGGGTGTGAGTGTGTCCCCAAAGGACTCGGTGTGTCCCCAAGGGTGTGAGCCTGTCCCCAAGGGTGTGAGCGTGTCCCCAAAGGTGTGAGCCTGTCCCCAAAGGTGTGAGCATGTCCCCAAGGTGTGAGTGTATCCCCAAAGGTGTGAGTGTGTCCCCAAGGGTGTGAGCGTGTCCCCAAGGTGTGAGCCTGTCCCCAAGGGTGTGAGCGTGTCCCCAAGGGTGTGAGCGTGTCGCCAAGGTGTGAGCCTGTCCCCAAGGGTGTGAGTGTGTCCCCAAGGGTGTGAGTGTGTCCCCAAAGGACTCGGTGTGTCCCCAAGGGTGTGAGTGTGTCCCCAAGGGTGTGAGCGTGTCCCCAAAGGTGTGAGCGTGTCCCCAAGGTGTGAGCCTGTCCCCAAGGGTGTGAGCGTGTCCCCAAGGGTGTGAGCGTGTCCCCAAGGGTGTGAGCGTGTCCCCAAGGGTGTGAGTGTGTCCCCAAAGGACTCGGTGTGTCCCCAAGGGTGTGAGCCTGTCCCCAAGGGTGTGAGCGTGTCCCCAAAGGTGTGAGCATGTCCCCAAGGGTGTGAGTGTGTCCCCAAAGGACTCGGTGTGTCCCCAAGGGTGTGAGCCTGTCCCCAAGGGTGTGAGCCTGTCCCCAAGGGTGTGAGCGTGTCCCCAAAGGTGTGAGCATGTCCCCAAGGGTGTGAGTGTGTCCCCAAAGGACTCGGTGTGTCCCCAAGGGTGTGAGCGTGTCCCCAAGGTGTGAGCCTGTCCCCAAGGGTGTGAGCCTGTCCCCAAAGGTGTGAGCGTGTCCCCAAGGTGTGAGCCTGTCCCCAAGGGTGTGAGCGTGTCCCCAAAGGTGTGAGCGTGTCCCCAAAGGTGTGAGCATGTCCCCAAGGGTGTGAGTGTGTCCCCAAAGGACTCGGTGTGTCCCCAAGGGTGTGAGCGTGTCCCCAAGGTGGGAGCCTGTCCCCAAAGGTGTGAGCATGTCCCCAAGGGTGTGAGCGTGTCCCCAAGGTGTGAGCCTGTCCCCAAGGGTGTGAGCGTGTCCCCAAGGTGGGAGCCTGTCCCCAAAGGTGTGAGCCTGTCCCCAAGGGTGTGAGCGTGTCCCCAAGGGTGTGAGCGTGTCCCCAAGGGTGTGAGTGTATCCCCAAAGGTGTGAGCGTGTCCCCAAAGGTGTGAGTGTGTCCCCAAGGGTGTGAGCGTGTCCCCAAGGGTGTGAGCGTATCCCCAAAGGTGTGAGTGTGTCCCCAAGGGTGTGAGCGTGTCCCAAGGGTGTGAGCCTGTCCCCAAAGGTGTGAGCGTGTCCCCAAGGTGGGAGCCTGTCCCCAAAGGTGTGAGCGTGTCCCCAAAGGTGTGAGTGTATCCCCAAGGGTGTGAGCCTGTCCCCAAGGGTGTGAGTGTGTCCCCAAAGGACTCGGTGTGTCCCCAAGTGCTCAGTATGTCCCCAGAGGACTCGGTGTGTTTCCAAAGGTCTCACTCTGTCCCCAAGTGTGTCCCAAGCCAGCGTGGTCCCTTCCTTCAGAGATTTTCTCCTCTGACCTTTGTTCTGAAGGATTTTTTGAGCTGTTTCTACCCGTGCACTCTCAGAATAAATGCTCCAAATTAACGAAGGCAAAGACAGACGTTTGATCTTACAGACGTGATTGTAACGACTGGAATTAGTTTCAATGCCTGCATTTCCTCCCTTTATCAAGCACCAGCCTGGAGCAGTGGAGCTGTGGCTCTCAGGTTGGGCTGGCTGGCATCTCTGGATTTTCCCGATTTTCCTGTTTTTCCAGTGGCAAATTCCACCACGGGCAGCGGCTCTCGCCGGGACTCGCTGACGGGCAGCACTGACCTGTACAAGAGAACCTCGAGCAGCCTGACCCCCATCGGCCACAGCTTCTACAACGGCCTCGGCTTCTCCTCCTCCCCTGGCCCCGTGGGGATGCCCCTGCCCAGCCAGGGCCCCGGGCATTCGCAGACTCCTCCTCCTTCCTTGTCCTCCCACGGATCCTCCTCCAGCCTCAACCTGGGTAAGAGTCCTGTTCTGCTCCTCCTCCTACCTGTGCCTGGGTCAGAGCCCTCCTGAACCCGGGTCAGAGCTCTCCTGAACCTGGGTCAGAGCCCTCCTGAACCCGGGTCAGAGCTCTCCTGAACCCGGGTCAGAGCTCTCCTGAACCCGGGTCAGAGCTCTCCTGAACCCGGGTCAGAGCCCTCCTGAACCTGGGTCAGAGCCCTCCTGATCCCGGGTCAGAGCTCTCCTGAACCCGGGTCAGAGCTCTCCTGATCCCGGGTCAGAGCCCTCCTGAACCCGGGTCAGAGCTCTCCTGAACCCGGGTCAGAGCTCTCCTGAACCTGGGTCAGAGCTCTCCTGATCCAGGGTCAGAGCCCTCCTGATCCCGGGTCAGAGCTCTCCTGAACCCGGATCAGAGCTCTCCTGAACCTGGGTCAGAGCCCTCCTGAACCCGGGTCAGAGCTCTCCTGAACCCGGGTCAGAGCTCTCCTGATCCCGGGTCAGAGCCCTCTTGATCCCGGGTCAGAGCTCTCCTGATCCCGAGTCAGAGCTCTCCTGATCCCGGGTCAGAGCTCTCCTGAACCCGGGTCAGAGCTCTCCTGATCCCGGGTCAGAGCCCTCCTGATCCCGGGTCAGAGCTCTCCTGATCCCGAGTCAGAGCTCTCCTGAACCCGGGTCAGAGCTCTCCTGATCCCGGGTCAGAGCTCTCCTGATCCCGGGTCAGAGCTCTCCTGAACCCGGGTCAGAGCTCTCCTGATCCCGAGTCAGAGCTCTCCTGATCCCGGGTCAGAGCTCTCCTGAACCCGGGTCAGAGCTCTCCTGAACCCGGGTCAGAGCCCTCTTGATCCCGGGTCAGAGCCCTCCTGAACCCGGGTCAGAGCTCTCCTGAACCCGGGTCAGAGCCCTCCTGATCCCGGGTCAGAGCCCTCTTGATCCCGGGTCAGAGCTCTCCTGAACCCGGGTCAGAGCCCTCCTGAACCCGGGTCAGAGCCCTCCTGATCCTGGGTCAGAGCCCTCCTGAACCCGGGTCAGAGCTCTCCTGATCCAGGGTCAGAGCCCTCCTGAACCTGGGTCAGAGCCCTCCTGATCTCCCTGGAACATCCCTGCTTCCCTGAGGCAAGAGTTGGGTAGGGTCACACAACCATTTGGGTGGAAAATTCGAGTCCAGTCCTTCTGGTTTTTTTCAGCTGGGAGGAGGTTTACATCTTATCCACGTCATTTCCATCTTTCCTCCTTGTTTTTTCAGCTCAAAATTGGGGTTAATATTCCCAAGTGTTTAAAATACAGTGTTTTCTTCCATAGGTCTTGGTAACAGTAGCAGTGGTTTGTGGAATAAAATAGATAAGGAGGGTTGATCTTCAATTTAAATGGTATTAAAGGGGATGTTTTAAAATACCCATTAAATTGGGAATAATGAGCTTGGAATACAATTCCTCCTTTTAACCAATATTCCCTGGAGCGGTGCTCAGCTTTGAGCTGAGGATTTGCTGATTTTACCTTGGAAAATTCCCCATCAGTGTAGCCTTATCAAAAGCACGGGAGGAATAATTTCGGGAAGATCCATGACTTTGTGCAGCTGAATCTTCTCAAAGAGCTTCTGCCTGGCCCACAATAAAGTAAATCTTAAAAATAAATAAAGCAAATATTAAATAATAAAGCAGTGCTTATCTGAACCTCCTGAAGTGTTCATTCCCTCGTAAACAAACCAAAGAGATTATTTGTTGCACCTGCAGCAGGTAATTTAATATTTCCTCCAGAAATTCACTTAGTTTTGGTTGTGTCATGAATCTGCTGGGTTTAACAAAACTTCTGCTTCTCAGTGCAGTTTCCCCCCTCAGCAGACACTGTATTTATCATGTTTATTCCATGCATGCGTGATAAATCCACTGCTGGCTCTAGGTTAGCAGGAATAGTCATAAATATGATTTTTGGAGATCAGGTTTAGATTTACCATCGTGCCTTGTTCAGAGCTTTAATAGAACTGGAAGGATTTTAACTTGATTTATGCAGTTGTGGAGGCCTTGGCTGACAGTTAAATGGCCACAATAAATTAGTCGTGAGGAGGAAGCAGATTCCAAACCTGGCAGTAGGAAAAAGTTGTTTGCCCCTGCTGAAAAAAAAAAACAAAAAAGAAAAAAAAATCTTAAAAGTTCTTTGGAATCAAAGAATCTGAAGAATTCCTGTAGATCGGAGGAAGGTGGATCTGCTTGGGAGCAAACTATGGAAAGAACTTGGAATTAGCAGCCCCAGAACTGGATTGTGCTCCAGAGGATCAGTGTGGGGCTTCCCATCTTCCCAAAAATTCCTGTCCTTGTAGCCTTGTCCCCTGTGTGGGTGATTCCATGCTGGGTGATGCTGAAGGTCAGATCTCACCTGGGATAGCTCTGGTTCTGGGGGATTTGACCTTGAAATCCATGAAAAGTCACTTTATCAGTAGTGGAGGGCAGTCAGAAGGGCAGGTCTGGTTTCCTTTGGTTCTAAAACAATTTCTAATGGAGGGAGAAGGCTCCAGGGAGAGCTCAGAGCCCCTGGCAGGGCCTGAAGGGGCTCCAGGAGAGCTGGACAGGGACTGGGGACAAGGCATGGAGGGACAGGACACAGGGAATGGCTTCCACTGCCACAGGGCAGGGCTGGGTGGGATCTTGGGAAGGAATTGTTCCCTGGCAGGGTGGGCAGGGCTGGGATGGAATTCCCAGAGCAGCTGTGGCTGCCCCTGGATCCCTGGCAGTGCCCAAGGCCAGGTTGGACACTGGGGCTGGAGCAGCCTGGGACAGTGGGAGGTGTCCCGGGGGTGGCACTGGATGGGATTTCAGGTCCTTTCCAGCCCAAACCATTCTCTGATTTCTCTCTAGTCCCACAAGCAGGTTTTGGGAATGTTGCTGGCATGTTCCCCATGGACTGGGGCTGGATGTGCCTGGCTCTGGCTTTCCCAGTTTGGAATGGGGATCAGTGGATAAATGATTCTTTTAATTTCATTATACTCTTGCAAGAGCTGCCTGGGAGAACTTTCCCTTGCTGTGGCCAGCCTGTCCTTTACAGGGCAGGATGGGTGTGAGGGACAGGATACAGACATGTGGAAAATGGATTTTTTTGGGAGAAGTGGCTGTAGAGTTGATCAGCAGTGAGCTGGACTGGCAGGGGCACAGGTTGGGCAGTGGCTGTGCAGGGACAGCAGCAGGGGTGGCTCTGCCTGCCACAGAACCATCATTCATCTCCCAGGCTCCTGTTGTTTGGGCAGCCTTCGCAGCAGGAGCTGCTGCCTTGCAGAGCAGTTCCAGGGCCTTGTGGAAGTTCTGCTTTAGAGGAGCTTTGGTTCAGACAGTGCCTTTTGTGTTTCTTTCTCCTGTGTTTTGCCTTTGCCTCATCCTTCCATTGTCTTCCTTCTCCTGCTGGAATTAGGAATTCTCCCATCTTAGAGTCTGTCCCAGCAAGCGCTGGGATGAGTTCCCAGTTTAGAACAGGAGCTGCTCAGTTGTTGGAACTGTGGAGTGAGTCTGAGCAATGGAATAGTTTGGGATGGGAGAGACCTTAAATCCCACCCAGTGCCACCCCAGGGACACCTTCCCCTGTCCCAGGCTGCTCCAGCCCCAGTGTCCAGCCTGGCCTTGGGTACTGCCAGGGATCCAGGGGCAGCCACAGCTGCTCTGGGAATTCCATCCCACCACCCTCACAGAGAGAAAATCCTCCCCAGTATTCCATCTAAACCCATTCCCCATGAAGAGCATTCCCTGTGTCCTGTCCCTCCATGCCTTGTCCCCAGTCCCTGTCCAGCTCTCCTGGAGCCCCTCAGGCCCTGCCAGGGGCTCTGAGCTCTCCCTGGAGCCTTCTCCTCTCCAGGTGAGCACCCCCAGCTCTCCCAGCCTGGCTCCAGAGGAAGGAGCTCTTTCATTGTAGTTATTGGTAAAATCCTGCTGGTACAGAGGAGCTGGAGGCACCCGAAGATTTCAGGCCTTTGGTGGAGTTAAGAATTGTGATTTAGGAAACTTGTTCCCCGCAGGATCTCTGTGTTCCTAGGATGATGTTGAGCCTGAGCTGCAGTCAGCATTGCCATCAGGAGGGACAAGTGGGGGAAAAGTGGAGTCACTGTGAATCTCCAAGGCTGGGGCTTTCTCAGGAAACCTCTGACAGATTTTCTGTCAGAAATTGAGATTTTCTGAATGTGCTGTTAACTAGGAGATAACAGCCTGAGTGCCAAACCCTCCCCTTTCCCATCAGGATCTGTTTTCCACTTCAATCCCTGCTCTTACTTTGCTCCAGGCTTTGAAACAAGAAGCGTGAATTTTGAGAATTCCAGATGTGTGGGAAGCATGGTGCTCAGCTTGTCCCTCCTGGGTTTCCTTCACCTGGAAAGTGCTGTACTCATCCTGTGGAAATCCTGGTCCCTTCAGGAGACAGGAATATCAGGAATATCTCCTGCTGGCTTTTGGGAGTTGTTGCTCAGTGTGGGAGCTGGGGTGCAGGAGGTGATGGACACTCCATTGCAAGGCAGCACAAGGAGCTCGCAGCTCTCCTTTTCCTTGGGGGAAAAAAGGGAGGAAAAAGAGTCTTGCCTTTCTTTGGGAAAGAAGAGTTTTGGCAGCAGCTCCAGAGAAATTTGCTCAGCTCAGAGATGTAGAATCACAAAATATTCTGAGCTGGAAGTGGGCCACAGAGGTCATAATTAATAATCAGGCTTTTACCTGATCCACAATTCTCATCCAGTTTCCTGCATGGAAGCTTCCTCCTGGTGTCGATGGCTGAGGAGTGCAGCTCCCTCTGCCCTGTTTTTATGGACTATTTTAATTCCAGCCCAGCTGCCAGCGGCTGCTTGTCTGCAGCCAGCCCTGCCAAGGTTTCCTTGGAGCTCTCCCCTCCGTGGCAGAGATTCCTGCAGCTTCATTTCCCTGGGATCCCCCCCTGCCTCACCTTGGCCCTGCAGGTGCCTCTGTGATCAGGATGTGTTCCCTGGGAGGAGTTGTTCCAGCCAGGAAAATTGGTGCAGGCTCCTTCTGCACCAGCAGAGGGATCCCAAGCCCTGCAGGAAAGGCAGAAATCAAATCCTCTACCAGGTGCTGAGCTACATCCTGAAAACTTGCAGACAGGGAAGCAGCGTTGGAAGGTTTAAGTTTGTTCTTGTTAAAGCTTCTCTCTGTGGGATGAAACATCACTTGTCCCCATATTCCTGTTTTTGGGTAACACAGTTTCTCTATTAATGTGGCTGCAGATATTTCAGCCATTTGTAAGAGCACAGCAGTTTAAAATCTTAATTGGTTTTAATTTATTGTTATTTACCTGGGTTTAATAGTGATTTGTGTTTTTATCTCCACATTTTTTATATTTTTCTATCCCCCACCTCCAGCACACTTCTTTTAACTCTGTCCTTGCCAGGGCAGCAGGAGAGGTGGGAAAAACCTGAGGATGGAGGCAAAGGCAGTAGAAACAACAAAAAAGCTAAAATTTGGGAGTGTTGGGATTGCCAGTGGTCTGGTTCAGCCAGTTTGGACACAGCAGGAGGAACAGAAGTAGTTTCGCTCTATCAGAAAGTCACAGTCACAGATTTGATGTCACTGAGTAGAGGCAGAATCATAAATCATTCCATCTAAATCAAACCTGATTTAGAAGGGATCATCAGAGTTCTTTGCTGGAGTCTGTAGATGTTCCCAGCCCAATCCAGCAGTGCCACAGACACCTGGACACATCCCCGTCTGAATTCCTTGGAGGGCAGCTCACACAGCTTAGTCAGGGATCACAAAATGGGATCATTGGGGTTGGAAAAGCCCTTTGGGGTCATTGAGTCCCTGTGACTGATGAACCAGCCCAGAGTGCTGAGTGCCATGTCCAGGAATTCCTTGGACACCTCCAGGGATGGGGATTCCAAACCTCCTCGGCCGTTCCAAGGCCTGAACCTCATCACACAGATCATCAAGATTGGAGAAGCTCTCCAAGGTTTTCAGGTCCAACCTGTGACCAGTCTCCACCAGAGCACCAAGTGCCACCTGTTCATTGCTCTGACAGCTCCAGGGATGGGGACTCCAAACCTCCCTGAGCAGCTCCAATGCCTGAAAACCTTCCAGTGAGGAAATCCTGCCTAGAAATCCCAGCTAGAAATTCTTCTTACAAAACACACCTGAAAATCATGCTTAGCTGAATGTCAGGCCCCCCCCTTATGATGGAACAGAACTCAGGAATCCAGTGTCACATCCCTGTGTCCCCATGAGGCTCAACCATGCCTTGTTCCCTTAACCCATCCATGCCTCTTTCCCTTATCTCCATCCATGCCCTGTCCCTTACCCCTCCATTCCCTGTCGCCATGTCCCTTCCCCATCCATTCCATGTCCCTTCCCTCTCCATGCCCTGTCCCTTCCCCATCCGTGCCCCATCCCTTCCCCATCTATTCCTTGTCCCTTCCCCCTCCATTCCCTGTCCCCATGTCCCTTCCCCATCCATTCCCTGTCCCTTCCCCCTCCATTCCCTATCCCCATGTCCCTTCCCCATCCATTCCCTGCCCCTTCCCCATCCATTCCATGTCCCTTCCCTCTCCATGCCCTGTCCCTTCCCCATCTGTGCCCCATCCCTTCCCCATCCATTCCTTGTCCCTTCCCCATCCATTCCCTGTCCCCATGTCCCTTATGCCATCCATGCCCTGTCCCTTCCCCATCCATTCCCTGTCCCCATGTCCCTTCCCCATCCGTGCCCCATCCCTTCCCCATCCATTCCCTGTCCCCATGTCCCTTATGCCATCCATGCCCTGTCCCTTCCCCATCCATTCCCTGCCCCTTCCCCATCCATTCCATGTCCCTTCCCTCTCCATGCCCTGTCCCTTCCCCATCTGTGCCCCATCCCTTCCCCATCCATTCCTTGTCCCTTCCCCATCCATTCCCTGTCCCCATGTCCCTTATGCCATCCATGCCCTGTCCCTTCCCCATCCATTCCCTGTCCCCATGTCCCTTCCCCATCCGTGCCCCATCCCTTCCCCCTCCATTCCCTGTCCCCATGTCCCTTCCCCCTCCATTCCCTGTCCCCATGTCCTTTATGCCATCCATGCCCTGTCCCTTCCCCATCCATTCCCTGTCCCTTCCCCATCCATTCCCTGTCCCTTCCCCTTCCATGCCCTGTCCCTCCCCCCCCATTCCCTGTGCCTCATCCCCATCCGTTCCCCATCCCTCACCCCTCCATGCCCTGTCCCTCCCCCCCCATTCCCTGTGCCTCATCCCCATCCGTTCCCCATCCCTCACCCCTCCATGCCGTGTTCCCTCGCAGGGGGGCTGACGAACGGCAGCGGCCGTTACATCTCGGCGGCGCCGGGAGCGGAGGCCAAGTACCGCAGTGCCAGCAGCGCCTCGAGCCTGTTCAGCCCCAGCAGCACGCTGTTCCCGTCGTCGCGCCTGCGCTACGGCATGTCCGACGTCATGCCCTCGGGCCGCAGCCGCCTGCTCGAGGACTTCCGCAACAACCGCTACCCCAACCTGCAGCTGCGCGAGATCGCCGGCCACATCATGGAGTTCTCCCAGGACCAGCACGGCTCCAGGTGGGCTGGGGAGCCTGGGCACGGCTGCCCCTCGAGGGGGTCTCACACATCTTCTGTGGTTGTGTTCTCATTGTGTTCTGTCGTTGTGTTCTCATTGTGTTCTGTGGTTGTGTTCTCCTCTTGTGTTCTGCACTTGTGTTCTGTCGTGTTCTGTGGTTGCGTTCTCATTGTGTTCTGTCGTTGTGTTCTGTGGTTGTGTTCTCCTCTTGTGTTCTGCACTTGTGTTCTGTCGTGTTCTGTGGTTGTGTTCTGTCATTGTGTTCTGTAGTTGTGTTCTCATCGTGTTCTGTGGTTGTGTTCTCATTGTGTTCTGTAACTGTGTTCTGTGGTTGTGTTCTCATTGTGTTCTGTTGTTGTGTTCTGTCATTGTGTTCTGTGGTTGTGTTCTCTTGTGTTCTGCACTTGTGTTCTGTCGTGTTCTGTGGTTGTGTTCTGTCATTGTGTTCTGTAGTTGTGTTCTGTGGTTGTGTTCTCATCGTGTTCTGTGGTTGTGTTCTCATTGTGTTCTGTGGTTGTGTTCTGTCATTGTGTTCTGTAGTTGTGTTCTGTGGTTGTGTTCTCATCGTGTTCTGTGGCTGTGTTCTCATTGTGTTCTGTAATTGTGTTCTGTCATTGTGTTCTGTGGTTGTGTTCTGTCATTGTGTTCTGTCATTGTGTTCTCCTCTTGTGTTCTACACTTGTGTTCTGCTCTTGTGTTCTGCTCTTGGTTTCTGCACTTCTGTTCTGCCATTGTGATCTGCTCTTGTATTCTGCACTTCTGTTCTGTACTTGTGTTTTTCTGGTTGTGTTCCGCAGTTGCATTTTGTGGTTGTGTTTTGTGCTTTTGTTCTGCAGTTCTGTTTTGTAGTTCTGTTTTGTAGTTCTGTTTTGTTGGCTGCATTTTGTGGTTGTGTTTTGTATCACTTCCCAAAGCTGAGGCAGAGCAAGAAGTAAGTGGGAAGAGCCAAGCCAGTGCCGCAGTCAGGATCCCCCAGGATTTTCCAGTCCAGCTCCTGGCCCTGCCCAGATACCCCAACAATCCCACCCTGTGCATGCCTGAGAGCATTGGCCAAGGTTGAGGACAGGTGCTGGCAGCAGGAATTCCTCCTCCCAAAGGAGTTTCCCTGCTTTGTGGTTTGCTCACTCATCCCACTAGCACAGCTTAATTCACTTGAAAAGCCAGCTGGACATGAGGCCATCCACCATGACTCCATGGGGATCTGCTTTGCTTGGAATGAGGATTCCAGCATGTGGCCATAGGCCTCCTGTCCATGACCACCCCGAGCTTTCAGATGGCTGCATAAAATGTCTGTGTTGGCAAGAGCTTTGCAAGTTGTGGATCACTAAAATGTCCTCAGTTTGGAGATTTAGCTTGTAACGGGACGCTCAGGTTCATGAAAGTGCTTCATCTTCACGTAATAGGATTTTTCATGGTGGTTTCTGGAACACACGGGTGAGGCTTTGGGAAGGAGTTGAATGAACAGATGTGCCCATGGCGTCATTCCAAGGCCTGTTTTTCAGGTTTATTCAGCTGAAACTGGAGCGTGCCACCCCGGCGGAGCGTCAGCTGGTGTTCAATGAGATCCTGCAGGCAGCCTATCAGCTCATGGTGGATGTGTTTGGGAATTACGTCATCCAGAAGTTCTTTGAGGTGAGTCTGCCCTCCTCTGCAGGTCTTCTGGGGTTCCTGCTGTGCTGAGGTGTTGGATGAGCCTGGAAAACCCTGTCTTGAGGCTAAAATCCTGGGTAACTGTCAGCACTGCCACCATCTCCTTCCCACAAGCTGTTGGGTCTTTCCTGCTGGGCTGACTGAGGGGTGAGACTCAGATTTATCTGAAAACACTTGGAGAAGCAAAATGTGTTGGGGTAAACAGCAAGGAATGCAGGAGATGTACATTTCCAGTGGAAAGTGGAAGGGGGTTGGAATGAGCTGAGCCTTAAGGTCCCTTCCAGCCCAAACCACTCTGGGATTCTGCAGATACAGCAGAACTTGTCCAGGCTGCTGCTCTGAGCTCTCAGTGCTCCAGGACCTAGGGACCAGGGAGAAACTTCTGCAGTGACAGCAGCTGCTGGAAAAGTGTTGCATCCCTCCACCCCTCTCTCTTGACACTGGTCTGGTCCTTCACCAGGTATTCCTGGTACTTCTGCCCAGTAATTGAGAATCAGAATCACAGAATCTCCTGAGCTAGAAGGGATCCACAAGGATCCAATCCAACTTCTGGCCCTCGCCAGACACCCCAACAATGTCACCCTGTGCATGCCAGAGGCGTTGTCCCAGCACTCCTGGAGCTCTGGCAGCCCTGGGGCTGTGACCTGTCCAGGGTTGGTGGCCTGGCAGGTGTCACCCTGGTGGCTCCAGCCCGTTTGGGGTGTGCCAGGCAGGCACAGAACATGTCTGGCTGTGCCACTTCACCCCATTCCCATGGGGTTGATCTCTCATCCTGCTCAGTGGGCAGCTTCTGTCCCCAGGGTGGGAGGGCAGTGCCAGTGGCCAGAGGAGGGGTCTGTCCTTGCAGTGACTGTTTGTCCTGTCCCAGTTTGGCAGCCTGGAGCAGAAGCTGGCACTGGCAGAGCGCATCCGTGGGCACGTGCTGTCGCTGGCCCTGCAGATGTACGGCTGCAGGGTGATCCAGAAGGCCCTGGAGTTCATCCCCCCAGACCAGCAGGTAATTGTAAGTTTCAATTTTAACTTTCTTCTTGATGTTCCTTGTTCCTGAGCTGTCCCCAGCTGTCCCTCTTGTGCCTGGTGTTCTCTTGTTTTGTTTCCTGGCGTGTTTGTGGTGTTCCTTGTGTGTGACAAGTCTGTGCCACCGTCCTTGGTTGTCATTGTCACCTCCTTGTTCCCCTTCCCTGGCCGTGGGACTCCTTCTCTGTTAATTCCCTGGAAGCAGATCGTGTGTGTAGGGAAAACTGAGAGTGAGGGTGAATTAAAAGAGATTTTTAAATCTCTTGAAGAAAGAGTTTTGCCTTTAATATTCACTGAGCTGTTGCTATGTGGGTCAGCATCCTGCGCTCCTGCAGGGAGATGGATGAGGAGCTCCTCGTTCTGGCTTGGGGAGATGTGGCTGATAGCCCCACTCAGAGCTCATTAATAAACCCTTCCTCAAGGGTTTTAAGAACAATGAATTAAGATGAAAAATACGCTGGGCAGGCTGGCTCAGGAAGGGTTGGGAATGGTTGTAACAGGAATCTCAGTGGAGGTTATGAAATTAAAAATTTGAAAGAGGCTTTAAGAGTGGTCCTTTCCTTTAGGCTGAGCCTGAGCCAAGTGTGTCAGCAAGGCAGTGCCCAGACTCCAGCACTGTTGCTCCAAGGATTTACTGTCTCCTCCAGAGTGGCATTTTTGAGTCCTCAGTGCTCCCAAAATTCCTGGGTTTGATTCATTTATAAAACAGAACTCACCCAGATTTTGTCAGACCATTAAAATGCCCCAAAGTGTCGTTTCTGTTTGTGAGTGAGGCTTCAACCCTGTACGTGGGGTACATCAGTCATGTCTAAACTTCATTAATTCCTTAATTATCACCTCACTTGTGTAAAATCCCAGCAAGTTCTGAGCCCAGAGCTAACCCTGTTTTAGTGACACGTGACTCTGATACCCAAAGAGTTCGTGAGCTTCGTGCATTTTAGATTTGGCTCTCTTTGAGGGGAGCAGAGGAAAATGGGGTCTGCACAGGAAAGCTGTGGCTCAGTTAGGATTTCTTTAATTTGTGTTCTTGAAAGAGGATGCTCATCAAGAAGGCAGGCTTCATCTTCCTAGAATCCCCGGATGGTTTGGCCTGGAATGGAGCTCCAAGCTCCTACTCCAGGGACTCTCCCACCAGGCCAGGGATTTCAGAGTGGGATTTTCCCCGCTGGCTTCTGTCTCCAGCAAAGCCTAATCTCCTGGCCATTGGAGCACCCCTGATCCTGTGCCATTCCTGCCCAGGCCAGCTGTGCCAGCTGTGCCTCTGGGAGCTGGGGATGCTGGTGGTGCTTTCTGTTTGTGCTCTGTCCTCCTGTAGAACGAGATGGTTCGGGAGCTGGACGGGCACGTGCTCAAGTGCGTCAAGGACCAGAACGGGAACCACGTGGTGCAGAAGTGCATTGAGTGTGTGCAGCCTCAGTCCCTGCAGTTCATCATCGATGCCTTCAAGGGACAGGTGAGGCCCTGCCTACCTCCTGCTCCCTGCTTGGAACAGCCTCAGAGTGACTGGGGCTTCAGCTCCTGGGAGGTCTCAGTTTTAGCAATCATTGCTTGCAAGGTTGATGCAGCCACGTGAGAGAATCCAGAAACTCCTTGGTCACATCCCTGTTAGCATTTCTGGGCAGATCTGTCAGAGTAAAACCTCCTTGCACAAGTCTGTTCTCCTGGAATATTGAGTGGTTTTGAGTGATGAGGGGAAACAAGGCTCTTCCTAATCTATCTTCCCAGTGAAGGTGGTGAGCAGAGTTTTGTGCTGCTGAGGTACCTTAGTCATGTCTAAACTTCATTAATTCCTTAATTACCACCTCAGTTGTGTCAAATCCCAGCAAGTTCTGAGCCCAGAGCTGTTGCCCATTTAGTGACAGGTGACCCTGATAACCCAAAGAATTTGTGAACTTTGTGCATTTTAGATTTGTTTCTCTTTGAGGCAGCAGAGAGGAAAATGGGGGATGCACACGAAAGCAGAGTTTCATTACAATCCCTGCCTGTGCAGGTGGCTTAGAGGAATGCTGAATGCTGATTCCCAAGGGCCTCAGAACAGGGAAAAAGCAGGAGTGTCATCTAGAAGTGGGCAATGGTCCTTGACTCTCTTCATTTTTTGCTTTTTAATTGGTGTCCTCTCCTGAATTGATGTCCTGGGTATCAGTTGTGTTTGGCTTTACTCTGCCTGCCTCAGCTCCCAGTACACAAATTCTGCTTTTTGGGTGTTCCCAACCTCAATTTAATCTGCTTTGTGGGGGCACTTTGAAGTTTTGAGGACTTCAAAGTTCTCAAAGGACTTCATCACCCCAGGGATGTGAGGACAGCCAGGGGCTGTTCCAGCAGGAACCAGGAGCTGGGAGTCCTGGGAAAGTGGGGATTTGGTTGGTTGGTTGGTTGGGTCAAAACAAGCAGGATTCTGGCTGGAAACTTGCTCCTGGTGAGAAATTAGGCTTGGATTTTCCACTGGGAGTTTGGGAAGGCAGAAACATCTCTGGGAGCTCAGCTGATGGCACTGACATTTCCTTGACCAGTTGTCCCAGTTTTATCTGAACCTTCACATGGCAGATGAAACTTAGCACCTCCAGATGATTTTTCTGCAGTTAATTGCACTCCAAGCCCTGTCTCCCTGCAGCATTTACTCACCAGTTATTAAAAATGTGTGACTGTTGATTTAAACTTCAGTGCTTGGATTTGCTGCTGTTGTTAAATCAAAGCAACCAAATGGGACTTTGTGCTTCAGACAGAAAAGGGAGCAGCAATAACAAAGTGTGTCATGTTCTCACCCACAGATCTGCTAATCCATTAGAAATGAGAAAGATTCTTTGTTGTCACTTCTCCTAAGCACTGTTAAGGCTTTTAACCAAATCCAAACAGTTGAAGAAAATCCTTTGCTGGCCTGTTTTAAACTTTTCTTGCTCATAGTATTTCTTAAACAGCTCGAAATTTGTGCTGTTGGGCAAACAGTGTGCTGGAATGATTCGGGAAGAGTTACCAAGCTTCTAGCAATGCTTGGTTGTTCCAGGGTTTGGTTTTTTTTATGAATCAAGAGGTTTTACCTCTTGTTCTTCATGGATGGGGAAGCTGAGGTTTCCCCAGGTAGGGATGGGATGTGTCTGGGATCCCAGTGGGTGTTTCCAGCTGCAGCTGGTGCTGCCTGGAGCTGGAACGGATCCTGGCAGGTTTCTGGGATTCCCAGGGACTAAGGGAATGTTGCTGCCTGTCGTTTGTCCTTTGTCGCCAGGTGTTTGCTCTGTCCACGCACCCGTACGGCTGCCGGGTGATCCAGAGGATCCTGGAGCACTGTCTGCCCGAGCAGACCCTGCCCATCCTGGAGGAGCTCCACCAGCACACGGAGCAGCTGGTGCAGGTCAGTGGGGAAGGGACTGCAATGCCCCCAGGTCATTGCTGAGTGCTGGGACAGCTCCTGCAGAGGCCGTGTGGGAACATTCCCACCTGGAAAAAGGATGGGAATGAGCACGGCAGGCAGGAATTCCCTCAGCACCGCCTGCTTTGGCCACGGGCACAAGTCCAGGGGGTGCCAGGGCTGTTGTCCCCTCCCCTTGAGGAGGCCTCGTGTCCTGGTGCTTCGCTCCAGTGCAGGGAAGAGCAGGAGGGATGGCAAGGGCCGGTTACTGCAAAGGAAAGGAGGTGCCAAGTCACTGCAAACCCAGTCCTGGTGCAGTTCCCAAATTCCCACTCAGATCCCAAGGCACAAGCTGGGGTGAAAAATGAAGTGGTGCAGTTCCCAAGTGCTGTGTGCTCAGTGCTGGGAAATGGGAAGAGATTGGCCATGGACATGAGGCCATGCCTCTGGTACCCTGAACTGGAAAATACATAACCTGTGCTCTGAAAATTCCCAAATTCAGAACAGTGTCCCCTAGCCAGACCCATGACTCACTCTTCCGGGACATGGCATTTGGTAGGTTTGAACCTGGAGAGAGGGGAAGAACTGGGACTAAGCAGAATATTGACATTTCCTGTGCAAGAATATAATTTTGAGTTCTACGAATAATACAGTTTCTACAAAAATGCATAATTTTACCACCTGGTACCACCCTAGAATGCACATTTTTGCAGAAACAGAAAATATCAAGCTGATTTGTATAGTAAATACTTCAGTTGAACTTTAACTCTGAATGCACTTTGGGAATCAGTTTGCTAGGAATGCTACTAGTCTATTTATGCACCTTTTGTGTGCATTGCTGCTGTCTCCCACCCAGGACCAGTATGGGAATTACGTTATCCAGCACGTCCTGGAGCACGGCCGGCCCGAGGATAAGAGCAAGATCGTAGCAGAAATCAGAGGCAATGTGCTTGTGTTGAGTCAACATAAATTTGCCAGGTAGGAATTCCTTCCTTTAATGGTGTTCAGACACATCCCAGAGCTGCAGGAGACTTAGGAGTGGGTGTAGGGAGGTGAAAATGACTTTTGCTTCATAAAGAAATGTTATTTATAACAGTTATAAACTGGGCTGTGTCAGTCAGGTGAGTCTGTCATGGAGGAGGATGGAGATGTGAAAGAGTAGCTCTGATCCAAGCTCCTGAATTTAACCAGGAATTGTGTGTTTTGGTTTATCTGATTTGTTTAAGTTGTCACTACCTCTTGGATAATAAGAACATTCACTGCTCTGGGATGCCTTGTCCAGCCATGGGGGATTTAGGAAATCAGTGCAGCAACAATCCGTCCCAATTTTCCCAGAGGAATTTCCACTCACAGCATCATTCCCAGCTTTTTGCTGTGTCCCTTTTGAGTCACACCCTCCAAGGGGAGCAACAGCATTCCCAGATGCTGCAGAGCCACATGTGGGTGAAACACAGTCCAGGTATTTATGGATGTCAGGACAAAGCAATGCTTCCCACGTGTGTGAATCCCTGCTGGATGTGCTTCCAGCCCCTGGAACATGAAGGCTGAGTTCTTCAAAGGCTCAAAATTCCCCCTTCCTCTGATGAGAATTCTCATGGACACGAAGGAAGTGGAACATTAATGAGAATTAGGAGAGCGTGGTCTTCACGTTGTTATTTCAGGTTCTTCCTCACTGCTTTGCCTGGCTTTTTCCCAGTCTTCTTTCCAGCTGGAGCATTAATTAGTGGAGGGTCCCCCGAGCTGAGCAGAGCTGCTGGTGATGCTGTGAGTCAGGCAGGGCTGTGGGATGAGCCCAGCACAGCTCTCAGTCCCCTTTCATGTACCCTACTTCTGGCTCTCCAGAGAGCTCAGGCTGCTCTTTAATATATTCAGGAATTTCAGAAATCCTCTGCTTGGCTGAGATTTTTCATTCCTGAACGAGCACTTCCATGTTGTTCTAACCTTGGATGTCCATTCCCACCGTGTTCCAGTGTGGAGAAAATCAAAACAACAACTTGGCTTCTCTTTTATGAGAGTGGACACTGACCTGGACTGATCCATTCCCAAATTCCCACCGAGGTCCCAAGGCACAAATTGGGATGAAATACGAGCTGGTCCAAATCCCAAATTCCCACTGAGATCCCAAATCCTGTTTGACATTGCTGAGCTGTGCCACCACAAAACCCCTGCCCTTGTAGCAGTACATGAGATCTTCTTAGAGTTGGGAGAAAAGCTCTGAGGAGACATTCCCTGTACAGTTCCCTGCTCCATTCCCAGTTCCCTTCACAGTTCCCTGCTCCCATTCCCAGTTCCCAGTCCCACTCCCAGTTGCCATTTCCTGTTCCCATCCCATCCCATCCCATCCCATGCCATGCCATCCCATGCCATGCCATCCCATCCCATGCCATGCCATCCCATGCCATGCCATCCCATCCCATGCCATCCCATCCCATCCCATGCCATCCCATCCCATGCCATGCCATCCCATGCCATGCCATCCCATCCCATGCCATCCCATCCCATCCCATCCCATCCCATGCCATCCCATCCCATGCCATCCCATCCCATCCCATCCCATCCCATCCCATCCCATCCCATCCCATCCCATCCCATCCCATCCCATCCCATCCCATCCCATCCCATCCCATCCCATCCCATCCCATCCCATGCCATCCCATGCCATCCCATGCCATCCCATCCCATCCCATCCCATCCCATCCCATCCCATCCCATCCCATCCCATCCCATCCCATCCCATCCCATCCCATCCCATCCCATCCCATCCCATGCCATCCCATGCCATGCCATGCCATGCCATCCCATCCCATCCCATCCCATCCCATCCCATCCCATCCCATCCCATCCCATCCCATCCCATCCCATGCCATCCCATGCCATGCCATGCCATGCCATCCCTGACGGTGCCGTGCCGTTGCAGTAACGTGGTGGAGAAGTGTGTGACGCACGCGTCGCGCACGGAGCGCGCCATGCTGATAGACGAGGTGTGCACCATGAACGACGGCCCCCACAGTGCCTTATACACCATGATGAAGGACCAGTACGCCAACTACGTGGTGCAGAAGATGATCGACGTGGCAGAGCCGGCCCAGAGGAAGATTGTCATGCACAAGGTGAGGAGGGACAGCCTGGCCCTGCCACGCTGAGCCTGGAGGGAAATGGGGCTGAGGGTGGAGTGATGGCAGAGGGCTTAGAGTGTTCCAGTGGCTGGAAGATGGGAAATACAGAATGGTTTGGGTTGGAAGGGACCTCAAAACTCATCCAGTGCCACTCCAGGGACACTGTCCCAGGCTGCTCCCAGCCCCAGTGTCCAGCCAGGCCTTTGACACTGCCAGGGATCCAGGGGCAGCCACAGCTGCTCTGGGAATTCCATCCCAGCCCTGCCCACCCTGCCAGGGAACAATTCCTTCCCAAGATCCCACCCAGCCCTGCCCTGTGGCAGTGGAAGCCATTCCCTGTGTCCTGTCCCTCCATGCCTTGTCCCCAGTCCCTGTCCAGCTCTCCTGGAGCCCCTTCAGGCCCTGCCAGGGGCTCTGAGCTCTCCCTGGAGCCTTCTCCTCCCCAGGTGAGCACCCCCAGCTCTCCCAGCCTGGCTCCAGAGGGGCTCCAGCCCTGCAGCAGCTCCCTGGATTCCTCTGGGCTCTCTCCAGCAGCTCCAGGTGCTGCTGGTGTTGGGGGCCCAGGGAAGAATTCCTTCCTGGTATCCCACCTGTCCCTGCCCCCTGTCTGAGTGAAGCCATTCCCCCTTGTCACAAATCCCTCTCCAGCTTCCTGCAGGGACACAGAGCTGCCCCTGGGCTTCAGCTGCAGCTGCGTGCTGGCAGCATTGCCCGTGTCCCAGTGACCCAGTTCTGCATGGAGCAGGTGCCGCGCTCCTGCCAGCGCTGGGCTGGGCTCCTGCAGCCTGAGCCTGTGTCCCCATCCCTGTCCCTCTCTGTCCTCTTCCTGTGTCCCCATCCCTGTCCCTCTGTGTCCCCATCCCTGTCCCTCTGTGTCCTCTTTCTGTGTCCCCATCCCTGTCCCTCTGTGTCCCCTGCCTGTGTCCCCCTGGCTCTGTCCTCCTGCATCCCCCTGGCTGTGTCCCTGCAAGCTGTGTCCCTCTCTGTCCCTGTAGCTGTGTCCCTATGGGCTGTGTCCCTGCTGGTTGTGTCCCTGTGTTCCCCTGCCTGTGCCCCTTTGCCTGTGTCCCTGTGCCCGTGGCTGCCAGCCCTGCCTGTCCCTCCATGTCCCTCCCAAGACCACAGGCCTTGCCTGGTGCCTCCTCTGAGCCCGCAGCCATTGATCAGATCCTCTGTTCTTCACTTCTAAATGAGTTTTGATGGGACACCTCCCAGAATCCCAGGATCCCTGAGGCTGGAAAAGCCCTCCAAGGCCACGAGTCCAGTCTGTGCCCCATCCTCACCTTGTCCCCACCAGAGCCCTGTGTGCCACCTCCAGGAATTCCTTGGACAACCCCAGGGATGGGCACTCCAAACTTCCCTGGTTTTGACTTAAAACCCTTCCCATGAAAAAAAAATCTTCCTGATATCCTAAACTTCCATGGTTTAGCTTTGCCCTGTGGATGCCCTTGTGAATGCACAACCATCCCAGGAGTTCCTATTTATCCAAAATTAAGATGTTTGGAATGAAATCTGCTTTGCTGCCATCCCCAGGGCCCTGTACCTGCTGCTCCAAGGGCAGGGAGCTCTGGAAACATGGAATATCTTCATTTCCCTGCTTTTAAAGGTCACATTTGCAGGGTGTTAGAATGGCAGTGGATGGAGAATAACAGGCTTTAAATGGGGGGTGGGACTGAGGGGATTTTAATTTTCCTCAGTGACATTTTTTGGGGTTACTTGATGAAAAATACCAGGTATAGCCAGAAAAATGAAATCCTGACTGACCCAGGCATGGAAAAGCCAAGACTTATTTATTTTGAATAATGTCAGGTATTCAAATGCTAATGAAGCATTTTTTTATTGTATTTAAGCATCCTTGACTAAACCAGACTTGATTTTTCTGTAAGAAATGGAAATTTGTGTGAGGGAGCTGTTTTGACCTGCACACATGCATGGAATCAACACAAGCAGCTGGAATAATCCTCAGGGATGTTAATTCTTAGGTTTAGGAGCCACTCACAGTCATTCTTTTAACCCCAAATCTGTTTTAGTCCACAAGAAATGCTAAAGATAGTTAAAGATAACTGGCAAGGGATACACCCAGTTTATCTGTGGCAGAAGAGCCATGGATTTGTCAATCCATAACAGAGAGTTCTGTATTAAAAAAAAAAAAAACAAGAAAAAACCAAAAAAAACCACCCCAAATTATTGTTCCTGACATTCCTTACTTTCTTTTTCCCATGGAGCAAAGACTTTGGAAGAAAATGCAAATTAGATTATCAGTGGGGCTGTCAAAAATAGCTCAGGGTTGACAGCTAAATGGGCCTGAGTGAATGTGATTTCAGCTATGATCCCAGGCTGCAGGAAAGCCTGGAAAAATGGAGCCAGGGGCTGCAGGAATGGCTGGGGATTGTGGAAAACAGCAGGTTGGGATGGTGATAAAAATGGGATTTTATTTCCGTTTTTAAAAATTCAGTTGAAAAGTGATTTTAACAGTTGTGTCAGTAAAAGGAAAAAGTGAAAGGGATGAAGCTGGGCAGAGAAGGAATGGTTGGGATTGGAGCTTCACTGCTCCTTTTGCTGGGCACAGGCATCATTCCTGCTGGGAATGGGGAGCCTGGCTTGGATTTGTGGTTTTGGATTGTGGCTCCTCGAGTGGGACAGGAATGGGAGGAGCTGGAGGCTGAGCTGCTGAGGCAGGAGCAGTTTGGGATGGTCAGTGATGGGATGTGGCCACCCTTGGAGCAGGGAATGCTGGACATGCAGGGGCTGTTCCCACTTGGAGAGGAGAAAATGGTGACATCATGGGATCCTGGAAGGGTTTGGGTTGGAGAAGCCTTAAATCTCATCCAGTGCCACCCTGCCATGGCAGGGACACCTCCCACTGTCCCTGTATCCTGTCCCTCACACCCATCCTGCCCTGTAAAGGACAGGCTGGCCACAGCAAGGGAAAGTTCTCCCAGGCAGCTCTTGCAAGAGTATAATGAAATTAAAAGAATCATTTATCCACTGATCCCCATTCCAAACTGGGAAAGCCAGAGCCAGGCACATCCAGCCCCAGTCCATGGGGAACATGCCAGCAACATTCCCAAAACCTGCTTGTGGGACTAGAGAGAAATCAGAGAATGGTTTGGGCTGGAAAGGACCTGAAATCCCATCCAGTGCCACCCCCGGGACACCTCCCACTGTCCCAGGCTGCTCCAGCCCCAGTGTCCAACCTGGCCTTGGGCACTGCCAGGGATCCAGGGGCAGCCACAGCTGCTCTGGGAATTCCATCCCAGCCCTGCCCACCTCCCGGGGAGAATTTATCCCAAATATCTCCACCCTGATCCTCACAGGGAGGAATTTATCCCAAATATCTTCATCCTAATTCTCTAACTGATCAGAGGAGCGAGCCAGGGATTCCCTGAGGAGAGGGCCTGAGGGGATTTGGGGTGAGCAGCACAACCCAGGAGCCAAACAACCCCAAAGCCCCGTTGGAAGGGGCAGCAGGGGCTCAGCCCGGCTGGCCTTGGGCACTGCCAGGGATCCAGGGGCAGCCACATCCCAGCCCTGCCCGCCCTCCCAGGCAACAGTTCCTTCCCAAGATCCCACCCAGCCCTTGGCAGGCAGTGAGAATCCATTGAATGCGGAGCCCCCAGTGCTTGCCTCGTGCAAAATGCCGGTGGGAATTCGGGAGCGCTGCCGGCATTCGCAGGGGTCGCGATGCCAGCGAAGATGTGCGTGTGCGAGCCGAGCTGGGGGGGCGCTGTCACCCCCACCCCCGTTCCTCAATCCCATTTGTGCTGCTTTTCCCGGCAGATCCGGCCCCACATCGCCACGCTGCGCAAGTACACGTACGGCAAACACATCCTGGCCAAGCTGGAGAAATACTACATGAAAAATGGGGTGGATTTGGGGCCCATCTGCGGCCCCCCCAACGGCATCATCTGAGCAGGGGCTGCCTCCGGAGCCGCTCCAGGATCCCGGAATCCGGCCCAGGAATCCAGCCCAGAACCCGCCCGCACCTCCAGCCACGGTTGCTTAAAAAAAAATAAAATAAAATAAAATAAAATAAAATACAAACAAACAAATAAAAACCCACAAAAAACAAACAGAGCAAAGCAGAAAAAAAAAACCACAAAAAAATAGAAGCCTTTGTAAATTTCTTTAATTTTATTATGCATAACATGTACTAATTATTTTTTTTAATTAACTAATTGCCCTGCTGTTTTACTGGTGTATAGAATTCTTGTACATAGGTCTCAGATGTACATGGAAGACCACATTTTTGTTCACTGTTGTATCTATATTCCAAATGTGGAGACTTTCAGGGTGGTTGGTTTGAAGACAACAAACAAACAAAACAGGGAAAAAAACCCCTCGTTTTTAATTCATCGTTTTTTGCAAATACCTTTCTTGGGGGTTTTTTTTTCCTCCTTTTAGCCCAAAAATCAGTGCGAAGTTGGGATTTTAGTTCTGTGACACCATTGGTAGAAATACTGAAAAGAGAAAAAAATTCAACTTGCTAAAGTTTGGTTTTAAACAAAGACGCCAAAAATCCATTTTTGGGACTTTTTAATGGTTTTATTTCTATTTTATTTGAGACTCTGACATGCTGAAGGAGGGAGCTTAGCTGGCGTTTTGAGAAAAACCCAGAGATGATTTTAAAGTGGAGGATTTTTGGGATTTTTTTATGCCCACTCCTCTGTTCACCTGGAGAGACACAATTTGATTATTTAGCATGAGGAAAAACAAAAAAAATCCAACTCGGCTTTGGTCTTGCTTCTATAAATATATAGTGTATACTTGGTGTAGACTTTACATATATAAAAATTTGTAGTATTTTCTTGTTTTGATGTCTGATCTGTATCTATAATGTACCCTAGTAGTGGAACATACTTCTGACTGTACAATTGTACATTTGTAAACCTCTGTAATGTAAATGTGGAGAAGTTTGAATCGACATAAAACCCGTTTTTTGGTAAGAAAACAGGAAAAAAAAAAGAATTTAGCAAAACCTGTGCATTTCAGTGTATATTCACACCTTTTATGGTCGTAGCATATAGTGTTGTATATTGTAAATTGTAATTTCAACCAGAAGTAAATTTTTTCTTTTGAAGGAAATGTTCTCTTTATACAGCCTAGTTAATGTTTAAAAACAAAAAAGGAAGAAAAATAAACTGCTTGGTTTTATTTGTCACCTAGTTGGACGGTAGAGATCCTTTCTAGATGTTCTACAGACCTGATTCAGTTCCAAATAGTGTTTTTTTGAATCTTACAAAGTAATGTTTTGCTTCTTTTGTGACAGTAAGAAACAAAAAGTGCAAAAGTACAGCCCCCCCCTAGTTTTCCTTACAATCAGAGCCCCTTTTCACCTTGTAAAGTGTGAATCACCTCCCCCTTTTTTGTACAGAAGATGAACTGTATTTTGCATTTTGTCTACTTGTAAGTGAATGTAACATACTGTCAATTTTCCTCGTTTGAATATAGAATTGTAACACTACACGGTGTACATTTACAGAGCCTTGTGTATATTTCCAATGAACTTTTTTGCAAGCACACTTGTAACCATATGTGTATAATTAACAAACCTGTGTATGCTTCTGCCTGGGCGACTATTTTTTGTAACTCTTGTGTAGATTGTCTCTAAACAACGTGTGATCTTTATTTTGAAAAATACAGAACTTTGGAATCTGGCCCTGGGTTTCATGGAATTGTTTGTTGGAGTTTGGAGCTTCAGTCCAGGGGCAGGAGGCAGGAAAGGCTGGAGCTGTGATTTTCATGGAATGTTGAATTGGAATTTGGAGCTTCAGGCACAAGGAAGGGCTGTGCTTCTCATGGAGTGTTTAGTGAAGAAGCTGTGCTTTTCATGGAATGTTTAGTTGGAGTTTGGAGCTTCAGACACAGGGAAGGCTGGAGCTGTGCTTTTCATGGAATGTTTAGTTGGAGTTTGGAGCTTCAGACAAGGAAGGCTGGAGCTGTGCTTTTCATGGAATGTTTAGTTGGAGTTTGGAGCTTCAGACACAGGGAAGGCTGGAGCTGTGCTTTTCATTGAATGTTTAGTTGGAGTTTGGAGCTTCAGACAAGAAAGGCTGGAGCTGTGCTTTTCATGGAATGTTTAGTTGGAGTTTGGAGCTTCAGACACAGGGAAGGCTGGAGCTGTGCTTTTCATGGAATGTTTAGTTGGAGTTTGGAGCTTCAGACAAGGAAGGCTGGAGCTGTGCTTTTCATGGAATGTTTAGTTGGAGTTTGGAGTTTCCACCCAGGAGCAGGACACGGAGAAGGGGCTGGAGCTGTGCTGGAGGGCTGGAATGGAGAGCAGGGAAAAGGGATAGTTTTAATGGATTTATTTCTGATCTTTTATTTCTGATTTTCTTATTTTCTGATTTATTTCTGGTGCTGAAGGAGGGAGCTGAGCTGGCGTTTCTTTGAGGGGGAGAAAATACCCAGAGATGATTTGAAAGTGGAGGATTGGGGGCCCATCATCCTGCACAGTAAGGGGGAATTTTCCTGAGATCCGACCTACAGAGCTGCCCCAGCCCTGGAACCTCCAAAATCAAGGATTTGGAGCTGCTGGAGTGAGTCCAGAGGAGACCCCGGAGCTGCTGCAGAGCTGGAGCCCCTCTGGAGCCAGGCTGGGAGAGCTGGGGGTGCTCACCTGGAGAGGAGAAGGCTCCAGGGAGAGCTCAGAGCCCCTGGCAGGGCCTGAAGGGGCTCCAGGAGAGCTGGACAGGGACTGGGGACAAGGCATGGAGGGACAGGACACAGGGAATGGCTTCCACTGCCACAGGGCAGGGCTGGGTGGGATCTTGGGAAGGAATTGTTCCCTGGTGCTTCTCCCCCTGCCCCCATGACATCCTGTTCTCCCTTATTCCCCCAATTCCCTATTTAGGGAAGCTCTACCTCCCTGTCTTTTCCCCTCTGTGAACAGGTCCCAAAATCGACCTCTCCTTCCCACCAGTTTCCCCATTGCAGCATCCAGGACCTTCCCTACCCCTTTGCTGCATTTAAAACCCTTTTCCAGGGGACATCTGGGGAATGCTGATGAATCTGGCAATTTGTGGGTGCAGGGTCACGTGTGGCCAAGTGATGGAGGGCAAGAAAAATGCCCATTTAACAGGAAATGACTGATTTTGGTTCAGCACATGGAAAGAGTGGCCTGGACACTTCCCATGCCCCAATTCCCACTCCTCAGCAGGGCCAGCACCCCTGGGGACCCCACACTGGGATTGATCTGGAAACCCCACTTTGAGAATTGGGATTGATGTGGGACCCCACACTGGGATTGATGTGGGACCCCGCGCGGATTGATCTGTTCCCACCCTGGGATTGATCATTTCCCACCCCTGTTGGGGTTAAATTCAGCAGGAGATTTGGGTTTTGACACCGTTTCTGCCAGGGCTGGAAGCCACCCTGTGCCACCAGGGGCACTGGCACTCATCCTTCGGGGTTTTGAGCTCTTTGGGTGTCTTTGAGCTCTTCATCCCCTCATTTATCCGCTGGTGCCTGTGGAGCTCAGCCAGCTGCAGGTTTACATTGGGTGTAAATCTATTTTTTAATCTTTAATTCAGCACTGAGTGTTCGAGTCAGGCTGGAGAGGAAGGGGAGCGTACCCAGAACCTGTGCTTGTTCCCCCAGATTCCTGCGGGTCCGGGCTCAGCCCTGGGCACCCTCCCCACCCCGAGGTGGTCGGGAATGGATCGGCTCTCACCCAGAGCTCCTGGCCCTGCCGGGTGACAGAGGGGACACGGCCCGGGAAGGACACGGGTGCCCCGTGCTGGCCGTGGTGATTGCTGCTGGAGAAGAGATGTGAAGGGACCCGTCACCTCAGCCAGGATCTGCTGTGACACCCCTTGTCCCATCGCACCGCTCAGGACCCGAGGGGACCCGAGGGGACACGAGGGGACGCGAGGGGACGCGAGGGGACCGGGGCTGCTGCTGCCACCGCGGCCGCAGCGGGGACAAGGACCCGGTGGCAGCGCCCTCCGCCCCCCCCGCCCAGGCCCTCCTGTGGGCTCCAGCAAACCCCGACACCCTTCAGGGGCCACCCCTGGGTGCCATCCCTCGGCGGGGACCCGCGGGGACCCTGCGGCCCCGGCCCTGTCCCTGCAGGGGTGGCGGCGGCCGCAGCGGGGCGGTGCAGCCCCAGCAACGGGCCCGGCCCGGGCTGAGACCGGGACCCCTGCGTGGGGACATCCCCGACACCGGGACCTTCTGTATGGGGACATCCCCGACACCGGGACCCCTGCGTGGGGACATCCCCGACACCGGGACCTTCTGTATGGGGACATCCCCGACACCGGGACCCCTGCGTGGGGACATCCCCGACACCGGGACCTTCTGTATGGGGACATCCCCGACACCGGGACCCCTGCGTGGGGACATCCCCGACACCGGGACCTTCTGTATGGGGACATCCCCGACACCGGGACCCCTGCGTGGGGACATCCCCGACACCGGGACCTTCTGTATGGGGACATCCCCGACACCGGGACCCCTGCGTGGGGACATCCCCGACACCGGGACCTTCTGTATGGGGACAACAGCCCCAGGCCGAGAACCTCCCACCCTGGGGATCCCCCTCTGTTCCCGGGACCCCACTGCCCTGTGACACTCCCCGCCCCCGGTGTCCCCAGTGTCCCTGGGGATCCCCAAGCCCAAGCACCGCCCCTGCCCCAAAGCCACCTCCTGTCCCTGGACACCCCCATGGACCCCCTGTATGGGACCCCTGCTGCTCCGGGGCCACCCCACTTTCCCGGGGCTCTCCCCCCGCCCCCGTCCCGGACCCTCCCCAGTGTCCCTGGGATGTCCCCGGGTACTTCTCTTCATCCCCCACTCCACGGACGCCCCCAACCCTGGGAACCCCTCCCCACCTTTCCCTGAGCTTTGCCCCCCCCCTCCCCCCCCCCCCCACTTCTCACTCCTTTTATAAATGCACTTGAAAAAATAATTTGGATTCTGCTGACTACAGGACAACTGGAACCGAATGGAGTCACTCAGGTGGGCGCCCCCCAGAGCCCCCCGCGATGTTTTCCCACCCCCGGATGTTCCCTGAGGTTCCAATCGCAGGGGCAGTGGGAGAATCCTCAGTGGGGGATTTGTGGGGGGCCGTGTCCCTGCTCCCCCCAACCTGAGGTTCAGCTCTGGGTTTGGCTGAATTTGGCTGATTTTCCCTCCTTTGTCCCAGTAAACTCCCCTGCCTCCCCGAGCCCCTTCACGGGGTGTATTCTCAGGGTAAATGAGGGGATTTAGGAGAATCCGAATCTTTCTTTTAGCCCCTTCACAGGAGAGGAGGAATTCCACGTGTGGGAATGGCTCATTCCCATCCCATCCACCTCCTCCCAGCTCATCCACAGCCACAGCACCCCCAGGGCCCCTCGGAGTGACCAAACCCCAAAATTCAGAGCAGAGCCACTCCAGGGACACCGGGCAGATGTGCGGAAGCCACGGTCATAGCCCTCTGATCCCGCTGTTATCCCTGGATTTTGAGCGGGGAAACTGAGGCACGCTGCTGGGGCTGGTTCAGCTGCCGGCCCGGGAGTGGTTCCGGAATGCCCGAAAGGTTTCCCCTCCCATCCATCCCTGGGTACCCCCCGTGTCCCAAACACCATCTTGGGCTCCCCCCATCTAATCCTGGGTGCCCCCAGCTACACCCAGACCTTCTTATCTCCCCCTGGATCTCCCCAGTCTGCCCCAGTTCCCCCCATACATACCTCAGGCTGCTCCCAGTTTGCCCCAGTGCCCTCCTGTACCCATTCCACTGCACCCCATCTATCCCAGCCCCTTCCATCTGCTCCAGATCCTCCCCATCTGTCCCTGTTCGCTCCCCAGTCTGCCCCAGGTCCCCCCCATGTATCCCCCATGCGCTTTCCCATCTGTCCCAGGCTCCCCCAGTTTAACCCACGACCCACCTCATCTACCCCAGATCACCCCGTGCGCCCCCCAGTTCTCCCCTCACCAACCGCAGGGTCCCCCAGTCTGCCCCAGACACCTCCCGTGTGTCCGGATCGCGCCCCCCATCTACTACAGAGTCCCCTCAGCCTGCCCCAGACCCCCCATCTGTCCTCATTGTCCCCCTCATCTACCCCACATCATCCCCCATCTATCCCCGGGTCCCCCAACCTTCCCTAGCCACCCCCCCCGGCTCCTCCTCATCTACCCCAGTTTGCTCCCGATTTTCCCAGACCACCCCCCCCGCCCCCCCGCCATCTACCCCAGGATCCCCCAGCCTGGCCCGGAGCCCTCCCAAATATCCAGGTCCCCTCCCATCTACCCCAGGTCTCCCCTGGCTGTCCCAGGTCCCCCTCGTCTGTCCCCCAACCTACCCCAGCCCCCATCCCGGTCCCCCCAGGCTCCTCCCCCGTCCCCCCGGGCCCTGCCCGTGCCCGTGCGGGGCCGGGGCGGGGCGGCGGCGGCGCGGGGGGGGCGCGGCGGGGCCGGGAGGGCGGCGCGGCGGCGGCGGCCCCGCACCCAGCGCCCGCACCCACCGCCCGCCTCCCGCGGGCGGCGGCAACAAAGGCCCTTCCCCGCCCCCGCCGCCGCCTCCCGCCGCCGCCGGCAGCGTCCTTGCGGCAGGAAGATGCCCGGGGAGGTGCCGCCGCCGGCGCCCCGGGGGCTGCGGAGCCTCCCGCTGCTGCTGCTGCTGCTGCTCAGCGCCCGCGCTGCGCTGGTGAGTGCGGGGGCACCGGCCGGGGGTCGGGGGACGCCGGCACCGAGAGGGGGGCGGCGGGGACCGGCACCGAGAGAGGGGTGAGGGGAGGGATCGGCACCGGGAGGGGGCGGCGGGGATCGGCGCCGGCCCCGCGGAGGAGCTGCCGCGGGCAGGGGGGTGGGACCGGCCCCGGCATCGCGCGTGGATCGGTACCGCGGGGGGACGGGGGTGTACGGGGCGGCATCGGCGTCGTGCACGGGCCGGCCCCGGGCAGCGACCCCGGCCCGGAACCGGCCTCGGTACCGCGCGTGGAGCGGCAGCGGGGGGGCACCCGCAGCGGGCTGGGGGCGCGGGTTCGGCAGCGGTACCGGGGGGGTCCGGCAGCGGCACACCCCGGGGACCGGACCCGGCTTGCGGGGGCTCCGGCACCCGCGCCCCTCTGTGGGGTCCCCCTCCCGAGGGGCTCCGCTCCCCGCACCCTCGCCCGCGCCGGCCCCTCCGTGCCCGCAGAGCTCCCCCGAGCCCGGCGGGCGCTGCCCCCGGGGCTGTCCCCTCCCCTGAGACCCCCCGGGCGATGCCGGGTGGGGTGGCGGCCGTGGGGAGGGGGGCTGCGAGCAGCTGCCGTTTGAAGGTCGTAGGGAAACACGCCTTAAAAATCGCCCCGAGGGGCGGAGAGAGAGGAACCCCCCTGCTGCTGCTCGGGGGCAACAGGAGCTTGCCCCGTACCCTTCCCCTCTGCCTCCCCCTCCATCCCCTTCCCCTCCTGCATCCCCAGCCCCTGATGGGGCGGGGGGCGGCAGATGCAGCCCGGGCTGTGCAGGCAGCGCCCGCGTTTCGCCTTCCATGCGGCTGGAGATAAAGGGGCTGGGGGTCCTCGTGGTGCTTCCAAAACTGCTGCTCTGCCTGGGAGAAGGTCCATGGGATCCTGGGGTCCGTGGGAGCCTTCCTGCAGTGGAGTTCTGGGGGACGGGGGCGCTGCTTTTTGGGGGATGCTCTCTGAGAAGGAGTCAGAGGATGCTGTTCCCTCGCAGCCTGGGAGCAACGGGAGAACCTGATGAGGAGGAAGGCTGCTCCTCCTCCTCATCCTCCTCTCTTTAAGAGGGTAAGAAGCCCCAGGGGCTGGCTGCTGCATTGGATCACCCAGAGCTCACCCTGCTCCTCCCGGAGTCTGGTTTGGGGGTGCCCCAGGATGGCTCCCCCATTTCTGCCCGAGGGGCGTTCTCCTGGCTCTGGGCCTCTGGAAGAGACACAACTTCAGCCTCCCTGAGGGGACGTGAGACTCGTCCAACGCCTCTGGCGGATCCTCACGGCCGCTGGATCCAAGGGCACTTTATTGAGCCCAAAATACCCTCTGCCGTGGATCTGGGGGAGTCTCTTCTGCGCTGGGAGCTCCCCTCCCTGCCTGGCGGCCGCGGTGCTGAGGTGAGTGCGGCTGTGCCCGTGTCCCCAGCACACCTGGCAGTGTGGGGTCGGCTCTGGGGGTGCTCACCCTCTCCAGAGGAGCTTTTCTCCTTCCCCTTTTGGTGATTTGGAGTTGCTGGTTACTAGGTGAGGTTGTTGGTGTTTCCTGAGGGGATTTAGGCCGTTCAGGAGAGGCTGTGGGGCTGTTCAGTGCCGGGCTGGAGGTGATGGGACCGGATGGGATGTAGGACTGTCCTAAGGGCTGGAGGAGCTGCTGCCTCCACCCGGATAGGATTAATGCCTCTCCTCTCCCCCTCTCTTTCGTGGAGCTTTTCAATCCTTCCTTCTCCTTGGACAGACTCATCTCCTGCCTCGGGTCCTCGGGAGGGAAGCAGAGACTTGGCACAGCTCTGCACCTCCATAACGATGGGACAGGGATGGAACTGGGGGTTCCTGTCCCCCCAGTGCCATTTTCTGGGCCCTGCCAGGGAACCTTTCCCTGGAGCAGCGCCCGGAGCGTTCCTGCCCGCTCTGAGGAGCCCGGACGAGCGACTCCAGCCCCGCTGGCACCGCCCCGTGAGCTCCCGGGATGAGTCCTGTGCCCATCCCGGCTGTACAGAGGGACAGGGACGGGGACAGGGCCCTGGCTGGCCGGAGCCTTGCTGGCTGTGACACCTCCCCGGGACTCGATGGCTCCCTTTGATCTGCTGTCCCTGACCACTCTCGGCCGGGCCTTGGGGAAGCTGGGATGGATCCCCTTGGGATCAATCCCTGTAACCCTTTGTGTGCCAGCGTGGGAAAGCTGGGGGACAGGGGCTGCTTCTCCTGGCAGGACCCCTCCCTGGCAGAGGGGTTTTTCCAACAGCATCGTGGACGGGTTTGGGTTTGGCTGTGATTTCCCAAGGCTCAAGAGCTCGTCCCTGGTCCGCTTCATCCCTTCGGAGCTGGATACGGACACAGGGAGCGGCCCGAGGGAGAGCCAAGCTCCTGCATCAGCCGTTCCTGGGGCAGGGATGGGCTCAGCGCCGCGTGGGACAGCCGAGGTTCCCGGGACAGGCTCCGCTCTGTGCCGCTGGGAATGCTGGCTGCTCCCCACCCCCAGACCACACGCAGGCTGGGCAATCGCTGCTTCCTCCTCCTCCGGGCAGGCAGAGCGGGCTGCTGGCAGCTGAGTGGCATGCGGGGACCGCTGGGGACACCTGGGCAGAGGGGGCAGGACAGGCAGCTCTGCTCACGGTAATTAGTGGCTGATGAGCTTTAATCAAGCAGCGGGTTATGCAGGGGGTGCGCGCAGCCGGCCCTGAGTGCCACCCCCGGCTCTGGGGTCCCCAGGGTGGGGCTCAGGATGCTTTGTTGTGGTCCTGGCTGCTGTCGGAGTCCAGCTTAGGGATCAACTCATCCCCTTAATTACCGACAGCGTTGATTGCTCCTAACCTTTCGCAGGTCCCTGGAGCATTGCTGGGGCGGCCGCGTCCTGGCTTTCAGTGCAGGAGATCGGGGGGGATGCTCTGGATTCAGTCCCCGATTGTGTTTCCCTGTGGAAAGGCATCCCTTGCTCCCTGTGATCCCTCTGGGTCTTCTCTCGGCTCAGTCCAGAGGGATAATGAGGAAAGCAAAGGTTCCTCCAGGCCCTGCAGAGTTTTGGGGTGAAGCACCCCCTGCCCTGCAGGGATCTGGGGGGTTCAGGGCTCACAGCTCCGGGTCCCACCAAGGTTCGGGGTTCACAGACAACTCTCATTCCCGTGATGTTTTCCAGTGTTTTGGGCTTGGCAACTCCTTGGGTCCAGCCGGGCACCGGGGCCTTGAGGGAGGGTCTCTCCTGAGCTTTGGGGGTGCTGTGGGGTTTGGTGGAATGAGTTTGCAGGGCTCAGCCCGGCCCCAGGAGTGGATTGGAGCTCCCTGGTGTGAGCTGGGGTCACACGGGGTTCAGCCCAGCTCTCCCAGTCCAGCCGTGCTCAACCCCAGCTCCTTCTTTCATGGAGAGAAAAAAAACCAAACAAACCAACCTTCAATAAATAAAGGAATGAGTCCCCAAGGGTTGCAGGGTCCTCTGGCCACTGTCACCTCCTGCCCCGGCCTATGCACGGTGTGGCACCAGGGGCAGTGAAGTCCCCGGGTGTCCCCTGGGCTCCTTTTCCCTCGGGAGATGCGCGGCAGCCCCGGGAGACGGCAGCGGGGGCTGGGGAATGCCGGGGACGTGAGCCGGGTACCAAACCCTGCCGGGCCCGCCGGAGCTCTGGGAACAGGGAGCTCTTCTCTTCCCGAGCCCCCAGGGGCTTTAGCACAGCTCCGGCCGGTTCTGTCCCCGTGTCCCGGTCCCCTCCTGCCCGGCTCCGGGTGCGCTTTTGCCGCTGTTCTGCTCCGGGACGCCCAGCCCTGGCACTGTCGGAGCTCGGAGATGGGGAGCAGGGATTGGGAGGGAGAAGCCCCAAAGTGCGGCTGGGCCTCTCCTGGTGCCTTTGCCGGGATATGGTCCCGGCACCCTCCAGGATCTCCCTTCCCTCCTCATCCTCCCCACGCAGCCCGAGGCTCCCTTGGCTCGGGAGCTGCTGGAGGAGGATTTCTCCTGCGGAGCCCGGGATGTCCCCGAGCCCCTGGGGGGCAGGAAGAGGCAGTGGCCCGGCTTGGTGTCACCTCGGTCCCTGCCTGGCTCCGGAGCCACCGCTCGCGTGTGGAGGGAGGAGTGGAGCCTTTTCCGTGCTCAATGCCATTCCCGGTGTCCCACCCGTGCTCAGTGCCGTTCCCGGTGTCCCACCCGTGTTCTGTGCCATTCCCCGTGTCCCACCCGTGTTCTGTGCCATTCCCGGTGTCCCACCCGTGCTCAGTGCCCTTCCCGGTGTCCCACCCGTGCTCAGTGCCGTTCCCCGTGTCCCACCCGTGTTCTGTGCCATTCCCCGTGTCCCACCCGTGTTCTGTGCCATTCCCCGTGTCCCACCCGTGCTCAGTGCCCTTCCCGGTGTCCCACCCGTGTTCTGTGCCGTTCCCCGTGTCCCACCCGTGTTCTGTGCCATTCCCCGTGTCCCACCCGTGCTCTGTGCCATTCCCAGTGTCCCACCCGTGTTCTGTGCCATTCCCGGTGTCCCACCCGTGTTCTGTGCCGTTCCCCGTGTCCCACCCGTGTTCTGTGCCGTTCCCGGTGTCCCACCCGTGCTCTGTGCCATTCCCCGTGTCCCACCCGTGTTCTGTGCCGTTCCCGGTGTCCCACCCGTGTTCTGTGCCATTCCCAGTGTCCCACCCGTGTTCTGTGCCATTCCCCGTGTCCCACCCGTGTTCTGTGCCGTTCCCCGTGTCCCACCCGTGTTCTGTGCCGTTCCCCGTGTCCCACCCGTGTTCTGTGCCATTCCCGGTGTCCCACCCGTGCTCTGTGCCATTCCCCGTGTCCCACCCGTGTTCTGTGCCGTTCCCCGTGTCCCACCCGTGTTCTGTGCCGTTCCCGGTGTCCCACCCGTGCTCTGTGCCATTCCCCGTGTCCCACCCGTGTTCTGTGCCGTTCCCTGTTCCCTCCATGCCCTGGGGGGGAATATTTGCTATGGGGAGTGTCCGGTGGTCCCTCCCTGGCCCGGCCCAGCTCCGGGGGGAGCAGTGGTGGAACAGGGAGCTTTTTGTGGCCGCTCCTCTCTCTCTCCCCATTAATAAATTTGACATTTAAGCTCCCGAGCGTCTCGGTGACCTCCAGAGCAGCTCCAGGATGGGAGCTGCTGGAATTCCAGGTGGGAGAGAAGGATGTGGCTGGATCCAGGCAGAGGAGGCTCCTGAGGTGCAGCACCTGCCCCCTAAACTCTGTTTTGTGGTCAGGAAGGAATGGGATGGACCTGGCGTCCTGTGGGATGCTCCTTGTGGCCATGGGAAGGTGAAAGCATTTTTAGAGCTGTATTTTTCCAAGGATTTTGTTAAAATTGACTCCAAAAAGTGAATTCTGGGCTGGTTGAGCCAGCCTTGCACCCAAGTGTGGCTCTGCATGGAGGAGACAGCACTGATCTGGGGGAATCCAAATCTCCTCCTCCACCTCAGCATCCCAGAGCAGCGATCCCAGTCCCTGGGTTAGTCTGGGCTGGGACGTTCTCTCTGCCCTGCCCATGGGCCGGGTGTGTTTACAGCTCTGGCCACCACAAAAGCCTCTGCCTCCCTCAGCACAGCTTGGCCACGGCTCAAACACTTTCTTTCGAGATAAAAATAACAGCAGCAACCTCAGGGCTGCTGCTTCTGCCCCAGCTGGTGGAGAAACAGGGATTGTTTTAGGAAAAAAGGGGGAAAATCTCAATGTGGGGGAGGCTGGACACAAATCCCCCCTGGCTGCAGCCCCAGAGTGGGACCTGGAGTGGGGAGGAGGAGGCTGCAGCCAGGGAAAACTGGGAAAAGCTGGGAAAAACCTCATCTCTCAGGCAGCACGGAGCACAACTTGTTGGCAAAACTGTTTGTTTGCCAAAAAACTGCAGTTTTCTGGAGGAGGAGGGGAATGAGCTGCTTCAGGAGCTGCTGAGGGAAGGGGGGGGGCCTGGCCAAGGGTTTGGGGGGGTGGGGAAGGATGCTCAGGCAGCAAATGTCAAAAATCCAACGCAGGGCTGCATTTTGGGGCAAGGGAGTGGGAGTTTGGGGCCAAAGCAGGCATTTAAAAGAGGAAAAAAAAAATCTTACTCATTTCTCATTTTTGCAAGTTAAGCTGGAAGGGAACAGAAAATCGCTGTGTTTGTCCCTCCCCGAGCAGATTTCCTTTCAGAGGCAGCAGGTCTGGGAGCACACAGGGAACTTTGCTTCCCCAAACGTGATGTTAATTCACCATTCCCAGCTTTTGTAAGCCAAGTTTGGGCTCCTCAGAACTTTTCCAGGTGCTGGGAATGGCCGTTGTGTCCCTGGGGAGCTTCTCCATGCACCCAATGAAAATCAAGCATTAAAAACTGGGATAATGTAATTTTTTCCTGAATTTTAGAGTTTTTTTTTTGGGAATGGCATCAACAAGATTTTCCTTTCCTCTCACCCTCGGGCTCCACTGGCAGGTGAGGGAGATGTGGGAATCTCCTGCAGCCAGGATCAGGGTTTAGAGCTGGAGCTGGGACAGCACTGGGGTGAGCCTGGACTGCTCCAAAGCCCTGGCTCCAGCCCAGTGGAAAATCCCGGAGCTGCCAGAGATTTGTGGATGGAATGGGGGGGATTTTCAGACCCCCCTGGAAGTGGCTCCAAGGGTGAAGTTCCCTTTTGTGGTGAGACCCCTATGATTTTTGGGCTTTGGTGTCATTGCTGCCTTTGTCACCTTCTCCTCCAGAAATAATCCAGGATTTAATAATTCCAATTTCTTGCCTAGCTCCTGAGGCCTGCCCAACCTGGGCTGGGGGGGGGGGCTGATGAGCACTAATTAAGCTCTGATTAGCCCCCTGTGCTGCCTCTGTCAGAGGGTCATTGCAAACACCTTGTGCAAACCGGGGGGGATCCCTGCATTAATTACCCTGGTGTTAATTAGGGAGAGTGCTGATGGGGCCCTGGGCATCCACCAGGGACTCCAGGGCAGGGAACTGGGATGAAATGGGATCCTGGGAGGGGTTTATTGGCCAAGGAACCTCTTCATCCCCCCAGGTTCCTCTGTGATATGGGAATCCCATCCCACTGGGACACCTGGGTTCCAAAAATCCCTGATCCATGGAATTCCTTGGGTTTGTTTTCCCTGAAGCTGGGAGGAGCTGCTTCTCCTCATTTACCAGTAAAGAACTGATTTAGGTGGGAGCTGGGATGGGTTCCCCTGGATCCCGGGATTGCCCTGTGGCCCTGGGACATTTCCTGCAGCACTGGGGGCTCAGGGCTGGGTGAGACCTCTTGGATTTTGGAGGTGTTATCAATGCTGGAATTGGGGTGGCCCAGCCTGTGTCCTCCTGTCTTCAATTAGGGTTAATTAATCTCTGCTCCTCCATCTCAGAGGGCTGGGTGCTCTGCATGGCCAGGAGCTGGCAGTGTGTCCCCAGGTATTCCAAAATGTCCCTGAAGCCACCAGGGGTGGTGCCCAGGGTGGAAGGTGGGAAGATGCTGGCAGGATCTGTGGGTGGGATGCTGGAATGGGAGAAGATCCTGGATTTGGAGCATCCTGAATCCCTTAATTTTCCATGGCAAGAGCTGTTCAACACCCAGGGAGGAGGAGGAGGGAGGGAATGAATCCACTGAATGTGGCACTGCTGGGTGGACATGGATGGACATCCCTGACAGGGACATCCCTCTGTCCATAGGGACACCAGCCCCTGATCCCAGAGGAAATGGGAATTCCAGGGAAGGGAGCAGGCAGGGAGTGGATGAGGCTGCAGGGAACAGCAGCTCCAGGTCCTCTCTCCCACCCACCCCAGCAGTTTGGGGCTAAACTGACTTTTTGGGGCTGTCTGGTCAGGGAGGAGCATTCCCATGTCCTCTGACCAAGATTTGGTAAGAAACCTTTATTTTTGTGAGGGATTTGTAATTTTTTTCCAAGGAGCTTTTTGGCTGCTGCTCCCACCAGCCTGGAGTGAGGCTGAGGGTCTGGATGGGACCATCCCAGAGGCAAGGGAGCCCCAGGAACCCAAATGTGAGGATTTTCCTGCTGATTTTCCTGCTGATCCAGCTCTGACATTCCTGATTGCTCTCACCAGCTCCAGCCAAGGCTGAGTCTGCAATCCCAGTGCCGGAACCCCTGGATGAAAGTATTCCTAAGGCCAAGCCAGGCAGCTGCTGACGCTGCCAGGGATTGCAGAGCAGGAAGGAAGTGGGATTGGGATTGGGATTGGGATGCAGAGGCAGCTCCCAGCGTGTTCCCATCCCTGCATCCATCCCTGGATCGGGAAGTGGCTGCTGCCTCCCCATCCCTCTCCCCTCATTCCCTCCCTCCAGCTGGAGTTTTCCCTGCTGGACTGGGTTAAATCACAGTGTGAGGGGCAGGGGTGGGAGAGGAGCTGGGCTGGACTCTGAGGATTGGGAAGAAGGGACCATTTCATCCCTCCTGCTCCTTGGAGCTTTGGATGCTCCAAGGGGTGAATTCCCCATTCCCAGAAAATGCTTTTGAAGCAATGGGGGCCTGGAATTTTTGTGAGGAGCCACTGAGCAGCAGCTGGGCTGTCCCTGAGCCTCTCAGCCTCATCCTCTTTGCTCTGGGTTCTTCAAACCCCAAATCTGCCCCCAGCCCCTGGCACAGGTGAGATTCCCACACGTTCCTGCTGCAGTGGTCAGGGACCAGCAGGATCAGGGCTGGGGGTGTCCCCCAAAACCCCATCCCTGCTGCAGGCAGGGCCGGATCCCTCCTCGGTGCAATTCCAGCTGCTCCCAAGGTTTCAGCCTGCAGCTATAAATACCTCGGAGTGCAGCAAAGCCCCCGGAGGGTTTAGGCTCTATATTTAGGCTCCTGCAGCACGAAGCCATATTGCACGGAGGCTGGGCAGTGGGATCTCCTTCTAGGAACAGGGGGGAGGAGAGGACAGGACCAGAGGGGTGTGATGGAGTTTTTCCATGTGGAGCTGGGGCTGGGTCCTCCCCCTGCAGCTGCTGTCCCATCCCGGTGCTCCAATCCAGGCGTTTCTTCCCCCAAACCCCAGCAGAAGTTGCTGCCTGAGTATGGAGGGAAAGGGACATCAAACATTTATAGGCCTTGCGAATCATCAAGGAAATGTCTGGCTCTGTTAAAATAGCAGCAGCAATTAGAGGAGAGGAAAAAAATAAGAAGCCAAACTCAGCATCCACGGCTCACGTGTTATCCCAGCGTTTTCCCAGCGCTTCCTGTCCTCAGCCGGGGTCGCAGCTCTGGGGTTGGGCTCCCCAAGCCCATCTGGGGGATGGGAGAAGCTCTGAACCCCCCCCAAACCTGACCTCGTGGCTCTCCAAACACATCCCAACCTCAGTTCTGACCTAAAATGAGAGGGTAGTGGGAAGTTAATTGGGTTCCATCTTCTTCTTTCGGGGTTTTGCAGTGGGGTCAGTGCTTTCCTGCCCAACTCAGGTCACTCCTAATTAAGGAAACACCAAATCTGAGCTTCCCTGGTGCCTCACTGGGATTTATCCTGTGGGGACTTGTCCTTCCCCTCACCCAGGGTGAGGATGGGGTGGGAGGTGAAAGAAAACAGCCAAATCCTGAGGATCGGGGGAAATTTTGCTGCTGCTTTGTTTGACCCGGGATCTTCCAGAGGAAAAATCCACTGTTGCTCCAGCGGGCAGCAGGGCACGAGGGTCACGCTCTCCTGCTCCAGCTTTGCACTTCCCTGCATAAAAATCAGGGCTTTGGTGATATTTCATTATTTTTTTCTCTTTGGTGAAGGTTAGAACCTGAATGAGAAGCAGAGTGAGCTCTGGAGTGAGGAGGAGGTTCAGGATTCAGGACTGGGCATGGATTTGGGCTCTGCCTGCCCCAAGGTTTTGGGAACCAGGGCTTGTCTGGCACAGCTCAGAGCTGGTGTGAAAAGGAGGAAAGGAAATTCCTGGAGGGGAAGAGCAGGGCTGGGACAATCAGCTGGGGGGTGAAGCCCACAGGGACCTGGAGGGACACATTTTCTTTCCTTGCCAAGGAAGAGAAGAACTTATCTGGGGGGAATGAAGGTGGGCCTGGTTGGGTGTGAAAATGATGGCTCAGTTGTTGTTTCAGGCTCAGGGGTTAGCTTTGTTTGCTTTGGGAAAAATGCTACTTCCCAGTGGGATCACCCCAGCCATGGAACCCATTGTGAAATCTTTGGTGTTTCCTTTGGGTGATTCCTTCACCCCTGGGCTGTGAGAACTTCCATGAAAATCTTCCGTTTGTGAGATTTTCCTGCTGGCTCCAGAGCTGGAAGTGCTTTTCCAAGCACAAGGTGGATCCTGCAGCTCTTGGAGTGGAGAATTTGAGGAAAATCTGGTGTGTGCTGGGGGATGGTCACTGCAGGGAGACAATCTTCTCTGCTCCTCCTTACAGAGCCTGGAACATCTCCCTGGAGGAATCAGCTGAGGGTGGGGTGAAAGGAGCAGCTTCTCTTGCTGGTGCCTGCCAGGGAATCCTGGTGCCCTGGGCTCACATTCCCTTGGGATGGAGCTCTCCCTGCTCTCATTTTCTTCCTGCTCTGTTGGGTTGTGGGGTTTGAGGTGGTGAGGCTGGAGGCCAGGCCTGGCTGGGGGGTGTTGGTCTGGGATGCTGGGAGCCATTCCCATGTGGGAATTCTTGTTCCTGGCCCTGTGTGGGGATACTGGTACCATTCCATGGAAATGCTGGTTCCTGTCTCTGTGTGGGAATGCTGGGAGCCATTCCCATGTGGGGATGTTGGTACCTGCCCCTGGGTGGGGTTTTGGGACCCATTCCCAGCAGGGATCCTGGCACTTGTTCCTATATTGAGATGCTGGTGTCTGTGTGGGGATTTTGGGATCCATTTCTATATGGGAAGATCCTGGTGCCCATTCCCATATGGAAATCCTGCCCATCTGACATTCCCATGGAAGGATCTTGGTCTATCTGACATTCCCATCACTGGGATTCTGGTCCCTCTGCCCCCCCAGGGACCCTGCTTTGTTGGGCAGCCCCTCAGCAGAATGAGGTTTCTCCTCCTCCTTCCTCTCCCTGGACGAGCAGAACATTTCTGTCCCTCTTTTTTGTCACTTCCTGTGGTGCTTTCAACCACCTGGCACTGAACCAAACTGCTCTGCCTGGGGAAAGAGGCCTCAGGTGCAGCTAAACCCACTCATAATTTATTTGTTCCTCACCTGCTTCCAGGCTGGATCCCAGAGCTGCCTGAGTTTGGTTTGATTTCCCCTCTCCAACAATAAATTTTAATTCCCCAGCATGACCGGGAGCGTTGAACAGCTCGGGACAAGTGACACTCAGTGTGTCAGGAAGGGACATTTCCACCAGCAGCCTCAGGCTGCTGAACATCCTTGCTTGTTGTAGAAAGAGCAGGAACCTCCTTCCTGACTGGATATTTGCTGAGGGAAACAACAGGTTGGGGAATAAATATTGGCATTTCTCCCCTCGGGGACTTCCCGGTGCTGTCCCCAATGCAGCCCCGCAGGTGGATGCTGCCCGTGAGAGGGAAGACAGCAGAGGTGGGTTAGGGTTGGATCTGCTTTTCGTTGTTTTTTTTTGTTGTTGTTGTTGTATTTTTCCCCTAATGGAAAAAGCCGTGTTCACACAGAAACCAATCGGTTTGTGCGGCCCTGAAAGGCAGGAGCATCCCAGAGGCGCCGGGAAAAGCTCCTGCCTCTCCACTCGGCGTTGGAAAAAGGTTTAGAAAATTAAAAATAAAGCGTGGAGAGCGCGCTTGTGGAGCGCGGGGCTCTTTGCGGAGGAGTTGGAGGGTTCTGGAACGGCAGCGCGAGTGAATCCCCACGGATGCTCCGAGCCCAGCGCCCCGTCCCGGCGGGATGCGGCCGGGAGCAGCCGCGCATCCTCCGGGAGCTGCGGGCCGGGAGAGAGGACGCGGGGATGCTGCACGGGGCTGTCCCGGGGCTGGGTCCGGGCGGTTCCCCGGGCGGTTCCCCGGGCTGTTCCCCGGGCTGTTCCCCGGGCTGGGTCCGGGCGGTTCCCCGGGCGGTTCCCCGGGCTGTTCCCCGGGCTGGGTCCGGGCGGTTCCCCGGGCTGGGTCCGGGCTGTTCCCCGGGCTGTTCCCCGGGCTGTTCCCCGGGCTGTTCCCCGGGCTGTTCCCCGGGCTGTTCCCCGGGCTGTTCCCCGGGCTGGGTCCGGGCGGTTCCCCGGGCTGGGTCCGGGCTGTTCCCCGGGCTGTTCCCCGGGCTGTTCCCCGGGCTGGTCCCGAACTGGCCCCGCGGAGCCGCCGCAGCCCTGGGCGAGCACAGGGCCCCGCCGGGCTGCTGAAAGTAGGTCGTGGCTGTGCTGGCGTGGCCGCCCCGTCCTACATATGGAAATCGGGGCTATTTCTGGCCGCTCCTGCCGGGATCGGCCGTGTCCCCGCTCCGGCCCCTCGGCGGGGCCCCGCCCCGGCCACAGCCCCGCTCCCGGCCCTCGGGAGATGCTTTGTGATGGAGCTGCGCGGTTGCTTCCCGGGGAATCCTGCCCCTGAAACCTTTCCCCCTCTCCTGGGATGGGTGACTCCATCCTGTGGATCCCGCTCGGTTTCCCAATGCTTGAGTGGGTTAATTCTTCATGGAAAAGAGCTTTTCCAGCTGTGTGTGCAAAGCCTGGGGCTTGGCCAGGCTCCTCAGTCCATCCCACGTTGGGTGTCCCCCCCAAACCCACCCTTGGATTGCTCCCATCCCCTCCAGGCTGGACTCCAGCTCGATATTGTGGATTTGGCAGCGTCTTCATCAACCTCGCTTTCCATTTCCATGACAACCCCGAGGAAGGTGGGCAGGAATTCCTTCCTGTTGGGCACACAGAAGCTGGCAAACACCGGGTCCTGCTGCTGGGGCGAAAAAGCACCTCCCTGGATGGAATAATCCTAATTAAACACCAGGAGCAGAGGGAAAAGGGCAGCTTGAGATTTTCCCCAGTTTTGACTCCTGTCTGTGGGGAGGGGGAGCCGGTGTTGATCCGAATCTGCCTGTTAGAGTCTCGAATATATTCCTGATGAATTGTCCTTAGGGGTTTGTTAGGTGTGGCTCAGCGCCAGAACAGATCCTGGGGGGGCTCTCCAGGAATGGGACTGACACCGTTTTAAGGGCAGACAGGTGAGGGTTGGTTTTAGGGAAGTGACAGCTCTGTCCTTTGCCTGCAGCTTAAACATGGCCTGGACCTATCACCTCCCCATTCCTGGGGTTTAATGTGCTTGTGGGGAGCTGGGAAAGCCTGGACAAAAGGAGGCTCAGTGGGACCCTTGTGGCTCTGCACAACTCCCTGACAGGAGGGGACAGCCAGGGGGGGTCGGGCTCTGCTCCAGGGAGCAGCGACAGGAGCAGAGGGAATGGCCTCAGGCTGGGCCAGGGGAGGTTACGTCAGGTATTAGGAAAAATTTCCTCATGGAAAAGTTTGTTAGGCCCTGGCACAGCTGCTCAGGCAATGGTGGAGACCCCATCCCCGGAAATATTTAAAGAATGTGGCACTTGGGGACAGGGGTGAGTGGTGACCACCCAGCGCTGGGTTAATGATGGACACCGAGGTCTCGGGGGGGGGGGGGGGGGGGTGGATTTTCCAACATCCTTGTTTCCAGAATCCTGTTGATATGTGACCTGGATGGGCCTGGATGCTCCCTGCATCCCTCAAAATGAGAGAAAAACCCTTTTCCAGCTTCATGTGCAAAGCTTTTCCAGGTGAATTCAGGGTTGGGACGATGCCTCTGAGGGAACTCCAAGGAAGGAGAACTCACGGGAGGAGCCAGTGGAGATTTCCAGGCTGATCCATCCGGAGCAATTCAGGAAGAATATTCCCACCTGTGGGAATGCTGGGGTTTGCACAAAACACCCCAAAACTTGCTAGAGCAGAGGGCATCCCCAACTCTGTGGGCCCTCCCTGCAGGGACAGGATGTGGCCCCTCCGCCTGCTCCAGACCCCTTTTCCATGCTGGAAAATCCCTAAATTGTGCCAACCCCTTTGCTCCTGGAGCTTGGGGCTGGGGGAGGCCCCGGCTCCTCCCAAACTGCAGCATGGGGAGGGGCTGGGGAAACTGAGGCACGGAGAGAGGCTGGGAGGGAGAGGAGCCGTCGGGGAGGAAGTGTTTGAGGAAAGGGAAATGATTTGTAGGGCTGGAGGATGTTCCCCCTGGGAAATCTGCCCCTGGATCCCTCATCTTCTTTCCCAGCCCATCCCCGGGAGGGGCTCAGCCTTCTCCTCGCCCCCTTAATGACCACAATTAAGCCGAACCCAGCAAATGAAGTGGCTTTTTAAGGAGCCAAATAAAATGGGAAATGCCCCACGATTGCTTTCTGTGGTCGTTAAGAGGTTTTTTACTCCCGCAGCTGCCTCTCCTGCGGTGCGGGGGGAGCGTCCCCCGGCACGGCGACAGCGCCCTGGCTCTCCAAAGCCCCCCCAGCTCCCACGGGGATTCCTTTGGGAGCGATCCCGGTTGTTGCTGATTCTCCTCAGGGGGAAAAGCTGTCCCGGCGCATCCAACACCACGCAGGGTGGGACAGCTCCCTCCGGGCTGGTGTCCCCAGGGCCGGAGGTGGCATTGTGCCGCGGGAGTGACACCGTGGTGGCCCCGGGGCAGGGGGGTTCTGTCCCCTGAGTCACCGCGGCTGGCTCGCGGTCCCTGGGCTGTGTCCCGTGTCCCCAGATCCCCCCCTGGCGCCCACGCCGTCCCCGCCGGGCCTGGGGGCTGAGCCCTGGCTGCTCCCCACGGGAGCGCTCCAGGAAAAGCGGCTGGAGGAGCGTTCCCGGTGCCGGCTCCACCGGGGCGGATCTCCCTGGGGCCAGGGGCGGCTCCAGCTGAAACCTTTCCTTCTACAAACACCATGAGATCATTTTCCTCTCCCCAGCGCACAATGCGCCATTGTCCTGCCCGTTCCACTGGAAATCGAACCGGGAATGTGAGCCCAAGCGCCCTGATCCCTTTCCCGGCGCCGAAGGAGCCGGGATGGGGCTCCCCAAATACCCCAAAGCCTCTCTGGGGAGGGTTTTTCCTTCGCAGTGGCCGAGATCTGTGGGATCTGCGGATTCCTGCTGGAATCTCAGCGCCGGGATCGGATCTGCGGAGCCAGGGAGGGGTGGGAGGGCCGGGTCTGTGCCTGGCTGGCCGTAAAAAAAGGGAATTGCTCTTTTCCTCGCCTTTTCATTGTTCAGCACGAGGCTCGTGTCCGAGCAGGGAGCAGCAGCCGAGATCGGCTCTGGGGAGAGTTGGGAGCGGCAGGAATGAGGCTCAGGTCCGAGGGTTGGGGGACAAAAATCCCGTGTTTTTGTGGAGCTCTGAAATGATGGAATCATGGAATGGTTTGGGTTAGAAGGGAGATTTAGACCTCATCCAGTGCCACCCCTGCCATGGCAGGGACACTTCCCACTGTCCCAGGCTGCTCCAGCCCCAATGTCCAAGCTGGCCTTGGACCCTGCCAGGGATCCAGGGGCAGCCACAGCTGCTCTGGGAATTCCATCCCAGCCCTGCCCACCCTGCCAGGGAACAATTCCTTCCCAAGATCCCACCCAGCCCTGCCCTGTGGCAGTGGAAGCCATTCCCTGTGTCCTGTCCCTCCATGCCTTGTCCCCAGTCCCTGTCCAGCTCTCCTGGAGCCCCTTCAGGCCCTGCCAGGGGCTCTGAGCTCTCCCTGGAGCCTTCTCCTCTCCAGGTGAGCACCCCCAGCTCTCCCAGCCTGGCTCCAGAGGGGCTCCAGCCCTGCAGCAGCTCCAGGTCCTTCCTGGGCTGGGCACATCCCCAAGGTGGGAGCGGGATCTGGCCTGGATTGCTCGGGAAGGGGGAGGAGGAGGAGGTTGGAAAGAGTCTCGGGGGGCTCTGGAAGCCCAAACTCTGTTCCTAGGGTCCTGGGTCCCATCTGGGTCCTGGTGTGCAGTCCACGGTGCTGGCAGGGGTTCCCTGAGCTCCAGCCAAGGGATATTTCTGTCCTATTGGGATCTGGCTTTAGGGAGAACAATCCCCCATCCCCTTACCCACCCCCCAGCAGCACCCACAGCTCAACTGCAGCCTCGTGCGGTTCCTTCTCCTCCTCCCTCTGTTCCCAGCACATCCCGGGACACAAAACCCCTCCAAATCCCCAGCTGGGAGCATCCCCACAGAGCCAGCGCAGATGGGGATGTGCCACCAGCCCATCTGCTCCGTGTCCTGTGCTGGCCACACTTTGCCAAATCCTCCTGAGTCACCCAGGGCTCGTTTTGTGCATCCATTGCTTTGGGCTCCAGTGTTTCCCATCTCCCTCCACAGTTTTCCATGGGGCTTTTCCCCCTTTTAATTAATGGGAACCATCCAGGGTGTAATAATAGGAGCAGGTGACCTCTGTTTGGGATGAGGAGCTGGAGCATGGACACTGTGTCCAGCACAGCACACCTGGCCTGTGAGCCATCAGGGAGAGAAACCTGGGATTCATTAATCCATGAAGGGAATGTCCAGGAGGGCCCAAGTCTGGATCCAGCCCTTTTCTAGCAGCTCCATCACCTCCGTGCCTTGGGGACAGCCCTTAGCCAGGGCTGTTGTGACAGGACAAGGGAAAACGGCTTTAAATTAAAATAAAGGAGATTTAGATAAGATCTGGTAGGAAAAAGATTTGCAATTAGAGTAGTGGGACACCAGAACAAGATTCCCAGAGCAGCTGTGGCTGCCCCTGGATCCCTGGCAGTGCCCAAGGCCAGGTTGGACATTGGGGCTGGAGCAGCCTGGGACAGTGGGAGGTGTCCCTGCCATGGCAGGGGTGGCACTGGGTGGGATTTAGGTTCCCTCCAACCCAACCCATTCCATGAATCCATGATCCCCAGGTGCAGGTTGGTGGGATACACCTGGGCTGGTGGGATTTAAACCTAGACTAGACCGTGCAAAAATTTTCTGCAGCTCCTTCAGGCGTGGAGCTGCTTTTCCTTGGAGTTTCATGGCCTCAGCTCCCGGGTGTGGAGCAGCCTTGTGCCAGCAGCGCCCAACCAGTTCTGAAAATGCACCCAGGGCTGCAGCCTGGGGGTGTTCCTGTGTTTTCTGTGGATCTTTCCTTGAGTTTTCTTATGCCATTCCACAGGGAGGAAGGGATTTAACCCCCCAGGAGCATCTCAGATCTGTCTCAGCCTCCATCCTAAAGCCCATCCCCCTCAAAATCACCAGCTTTCTGTCCCCTGGTTTGGGACACTCATCTCCTGTGGCTTTCCCCCTCGCCAGCTGCTGTCCTGGAGGCTCTGGCCCCCTCCTTGCCCACACGCGAGGGATTAGGATCCCTGGAGCCATCTGGGCCCTGCAGGAGCAGCCCCTGCTCAGCCCCAGGAGCCCAGGGATCCTGCAGTGGGAGCTGAATCCATCTGGGAATGTCCCAGTGCGGGGTCCAGCCCCCAGGGAGAATCCCCCTCAGAACCTCCCCGTGTCCGCAGAGGGTCTGGCTTGGGGGACACTCCTTGTTTTGGGGTCGCTGGGGTGGCAGGGGTGGGTTGCAGCTTTAGGGGCTGAGTTTGGAGCCAGGTGCATCCATGGAAAGAGAGGGAAAATATCCCAAGGGCATTTCCCACCCGTGTTTTGGGAAGGTTGGGGCCAGCCCCACCTGTCATGGTTGGGATTAAGATGAAGGATCTGAGAATGGCTTTGGTGGGAAAGGAATTTAGGGATCATTCTGTTCCAATGCCGACACCTCCCACTGTCCCAGGCTGTCCCCAATGTCCAACCTGGCCTTGGGCACTGCCAGGGATCCAGGGGCAGCCACAGCTGCTCTGGGAATTCCATCCCAGCCCTGCCCACCCTGCCAGGGAACAATTCCTTCCCAAGATCCCATCCAGCCCTGCCCTGTGGCAGTGGAAGCCATTCCATGAGAACAGGGGAACTGCCCCTGCACTCAGCTGGGATGCCCGGGGAAGATTCTCTTGGCCGGACTCTCCTCCCTGGTGCCACCTCTGCTCCTGGTGGCTCCTGGTGGCTCTGTGTGGCTCTGTGTGGCTGCTGTCACCCGTCTGAGCAGGGCCATAATTCCCTGTAATCGCCGCAGCGGCTCCGGCCTCACCTGGAGCCGGGGCTCACCGGAGGGTCAGAGCGGGCAGCGCTGGCACCACAATCGGCTTAGGGGGATAAAGCGAGGGGACAGGAGGGACAGGGGACAGGAGGGACAGGGGACAGGGAGAGAAAGGGACAGAGGGACAGGGACAGAGGGACAGGGGAGAGTGGGACACAGGGATAGGAGACAGGGGGAGAGAGGGACAGAGAGACAGGGACAGAAGGACAGGGGGACAGAGGAACAGGAGGGACAGAGGGAGCTGCTGGCACCTGAGGGTGGGGAACTGAGCCATAGGGGGTGGCCACTGGAGGTTGGGGTGCCCTGGGTGACAGTGGTGTCACACTGGGGGACAGGCTGGCCTTTGCCCACTCGGGACATTCCTGGATTTTTGAGGCACTGATGGATTGCACTGGAGAGGTTTTGAGGTGGGGGAGTGAGTTCTGTGCACGTGAGGTGTTCAGGGCATTTCTGCCCTCTGTGAGTAAGGTCTTGAGGTCCCTGCTCCACCTCATATGCCTGGCATCCAGGGGGAAGAATTTCCTGGAGGGATTTCCTGTAGGATTTTCCTGGAGGATTTCAGGACGCTGCCCCATGGATGTTGTGCTGGGAGCATCACCCCAAGTGGGATGTGAGGGCAGTGGGGTTGTTCCCTGTTCCTACAGCCAGGTCCTGGCAGTGTTTTGGGGCCAGGGAGAGCAGAACCATCAGCCCTTTTCCAGCATTCCCACTCCAGGGTTGGGACGGGAGCCCAAATCCACATTTTGAGCACAGCCCAGTGTGTAAAACCCTTTATTTGGGACAATTGTAGGTGAATGCAGGGGACAAAAAAAGCACTTTATTTTGGGTAGTTAGAGGTGGGTGCAGGGCACAGCGTCTCCTCCACCCCAAAAAGGGGCAGTTCTGTACCCGGGGGGTTGTCCTGCCTGCTGTCCCCGTGCCTCCCCCATCCTGGCATTGATGCACCCTCTGAAACCCGGGAATGCCACCACGAGTCCCAGAGGTCCGCGATACGAGATGCTAAAAATAGGGGATTTCTCCACCAGCACGTGATTGTGCTTTTTGGGAAGTGGCAGGAGGGAGCTGGGATGAATGTGAGCTCTGGGTGCTACGGGGACGTTTTGGGGGTTTTTGGGGTGCTGATGTTTATAGGGAAGAGCAGAGATTCCCGCTCGTTCCAGAGGTGATTCCTGGAGAAGTTGGTGAAGAAGTGACGCGGCCCCGACGGGATTGGCTCCGTGCCTCAGTTTCCCCCTGGGTGACAAGGGCGGTTAGAAATTCCTGGGAAAACCAGGAATTTCTGTCCCATTGGTCAGACAGGGATTGCTCACTCCCACCAGCGGATCTCCCTCCCACCCACCCACGCATGTGCCAGTCCCAGTGGGGAATTTCAGCATTTCGGCCTCCCCAGGTTTTATTACACCCCAAAACCCCATGGAACGCAGAGCCCTGGTGTTTGCTGCGCCCTCCCCCCGATCTGCCGGGAGCCGGGCAGGGCTCTGGGTAATCCCTCCCTGGCACATCCCTGATCCTCACCCTGTCCCTCGCTGAACTGGCCACGGGAGCCTGGCAGGGCCCAAACCCCGCCGGTGATGGGTGAGGAGCGGTGCCAGCCCGGCACCAGCAGGAGAAAAATATCCTGGATTTCGAGGGGCCGGATTGCCGGAGCATCCCCTGAGCGAGAGGAAGGGCTCAGCGCCGCTGGGGTGAGAGCCCCGGGACAGCCGAGTGTCCTGCCCTGAGGAGATCCAGGAGCTGCAGGGACACAATCCCGGGGGACATCCCCGGGACGGTGACACTGGGGCACCTCCAGGTCCCTCCCAGCCCGTCCCAGGCTGTGTTTTCCGCCTGGAATGCAGGGAGAGGGCACCCAGGGAGGGCTGGGCTGTGGCACCGCAGTCCTTTCCCCATCCCAGGGTTTTGATCTCTGTCCCCAGGGAGCAACAGGCTCCCAGGGAATGGTGACATTCCCGAGGCTGCCGGAGCTCCAGGAGCTCGGACACGGCTCCAGGGATGCACAAAGAGGGATTTTAGGGTGTCTGGGCAGGGACAGGATTGGACTGGATGGGCCTTGGGGGTTCCTTCCAGCTCAGGACATTCTGTGATTCCATGAATCCCTGTCTGAGCATCCCAAAAGTGTTGCTCAGCACAGAGCAGCTTCCCTGGGTGTCCCTCTGTTCGCCCCGGCTGGAGAACGGCCAAGGTGACACGGGCACAGCCCAGCAGCCCCTTCAGCCAGCGCTGGGCTCTTCCCTTTGCTCACAAACCATATCCCACAGCTTTTCCAGGAGTATTCCTGCTGCTGGGTGGGCTCCCACCATGTGTGGGAATATTTTAGGAGAAACCACCACCAGCCCTGCAAACGACCCAAGAGAAAGAGGCAGATTTTTAAACATAAATTCTCGCTTTTTATCGATTTTCTTTTTCAAACGAAGCAGCAGCTGGGTGAGCTGGGACCTGGCTGCTCCTCTGCTGAGCAGAAATCCGTGCTGCTGGTGGATTTTCCGTGCAGAATTGTGGCAGCCGGAGGATTTGAGGAGGCTGCCAGAGGGAGGCCAAATCTTTTATTAGAGCAACTGATACGGTTGGGGAAAAAAAGCTCCAAAGCAGATCAGCTTTTGGGCTCACCAGTCCTTATTCAGGTCCTAAATAGAAACAGCTCAGTCAGATCCCCGGGTTTATTTTAATCAATTTTAGATCTAAAAACACAAAAAAAAAAAAGAAAAGAAAATCAACAGCTGAGCTGAAAGCTTTCCCTCTCCCCCCCCCCCCTTTCTCTGGTGGTTTGTTTTCCTTTTTTTTTTTTTTTTAATTTGTTTTCCTGGGAGCCTCGGACGTGGTGCTTGGCAGAGCTTCTGGCTCAGTCACAGCCCTGACACCTCCAGACACCCCAAATTTGGGCTTTTGTCACTCCTCCAGGAGAAGCTGTGTGAGTTGGAGGCCAGGACAGCTGGATCCTCTTGTGAAAAACAAGGTTCACTCTCCTGGTAAAATGTGAAAGTTTAATAAAGGACAGTAGGAGACAAAGATAACAAAGCAAGGTTTAATGACCGAGCACACTTGCTGTTTTGAAGACACACTTTGCATACCTTTTCTATTGCATTAGCCTGCTGCATATTCATAAACAATTATGCATATTTAAACTTTTCTCTAAAACTAGTTTCCACATTCCAAGAATTGTTTAGCACAGCTCCTTTTTGGGTTTGCCTTTTTGGAGCGTGCTCATTTCTTGGCTGGGGTTTTAGTCTGTTCTCATTATCACCTCCAGCTTGGGCTTTGGTCCATGCTTGCTGCAGAGGGCAGGTGCTGATAACACCAGGGCTCTATGTCAGGTGTTCGTTGGATTTAATCCAACCAAGCAGGCAGCTCAATTCCCACAAATAAAACGATATCAGCTATTCCACTGATACAGGGAACTGGGGCAGGAATGGATGGAGCTGGGGCAGAAATGGATGGAGCTGGGGCAGGAATGGATGGAACAGGAACAGGAATGGATGGAACTGGGACAGGAATGGATGGAGCTGGGGCAGAAATGGATGGAGCTGGGGCAGGAATGGATGGAGCTGGGGCAGGAATGGATGGAACTGGGACAGGAATGGATGGAGCTGGGGCAGGAATGGATGGAACAGGAACAGGAATGGATGGAACAGGAACAGGAATGGATGGAACTGGGACAGGAATGGATGGAGCTGGGGCAGGATTGGATGGAACTGGGACAGGACTGGATGGAGCTGGGGCAGAAATGGATGGAGCTGGGGCAGGAATGGATGGAACAGGGGCAGGAATGGATGGAACAGGAACAGGAATGGATGGAACTAGGACAGGACTGGATGGAGCTGGGACAGGAATGGATGAAACGGGCAGGAATGGATGGAGCTGGGTTAGGAATGGATGGAACAGGAACAGGAATGGATGGAACTGGGACAGGAATGGATGGAACTGGGGCAGGATTGGATGGAGCTGGGGCAGGAATGGATGGAACAGGAATAGGAATGGATGGAACAGGAACAGGAATGGATGGAGCTGGGACAGGAATGGATGGAACAGGAACAGGAATGGATGGATCTGGGGCAGGAATGGATGGAACAGGAACAGGAATGGATGGATCTGGGGCAGGAATGGATGGAGCTGGGGCAGGAATGGATGGATCTGGGGGAGAATATCTAATTATTATGTCTAATAAAAACTGTATCTTTAAAGCAAAAGTTACTTTTTACATTATACATATAGCATCTATTTTAATATTTGTTACAATTTGTTGTAATATATATTTATAACACTCTGAAAATGCTGTCCAGCTGGTTTTTGGGGCTCATTTTCCCCCCTGGATGTCGGGGATGCTCCCAGTCCCACATGGTTCAGATCCTGCTCCAGGACCCTCTGGGGTGCCCAGGCTCAGTTCTGTGGCCTTGAGGCATTCCCAGGCTTCATCCATCCCTGGGGAAGGAATGTCAGCCTCCCTGACCACTGCCCCCGGCCCCTGGAGATCACCTTTCCATGGGAAACATTGGGAAATTTGGAATTCTGACCCTACTGAGCGCCCTGCTGGGGCACAGCACTGCTCTGGGCTCTTGGAAAAGTGAAAGGCACAGAATTCCTTCTGCTGCCCCATCTCCAGCAGGAAACCCAAGGAATGACAGAAATGTGGAGGGAAAAGGCCTTGGACCCCATCCCCTGTGTCCATCCCACCAATTGTGCTCACGGAGCTGCAGCAAAGCAAAGACTGCCTTTGTTTCTTGGGGAAATGCTGGAATTTGTGACTGCTGGGCATTCCCTCAGTGACAAATCCTCAGTTTCCCTCTCCCTGGCCAGCACAGGGGAGGTTTTTCCCTTCCACAGGAGGAGACTTATCCCTTCCATCACCAATCCTTTGGGATGGGGTAGATGTAGGGACCCAGGAATGTGAGCAGCATTTCCCTTCCAAACCCCCCAAACACCAGCTCAGCTCCCAGCTCTGCCCTCCTGCTGCTTCACTGTATGGAATCACAGAATTCTGGGATTATTTCACTTGGAAGGACTTTAAATCCCATCCCATCCCATCCCATCCCATCCCATCCCATCCCATCCCATCCCATCCCATCCCATCCCATCCCACCCCATCCCATCCCATCCCATCCCATGGGCAGGGACACTTCCACTGTCCCAGGCTGCTCCAAGCACTTTCAGGGACACTTGGGCACTGCCAGGGATCCAGGGGCAGCCACAGCTGCTCTGGGAATTCCATCCCACCACCCTCACAGAGAGAAAATCCTCCCCAGTGTTCCATCTAAACCCATTCCCCATGAAGAGCATTCCCTGTGTCCTGTCCCTCCATGCCTTGTCCCCAGTCCCTGTCCAGCTCTCCTGGAGCCCCTCAGGCCCTGCCAGGGGCTCTGAGCTCTCCCTGGAGCCTTCTCCTCTCCAGGTGAGCACCCCCAGCTCTCCCAGCCTGCCTCCAGAATTCTGGAATCCTGGAATATTTGGGTTGGGAAGGGCCCTAAATCCCCCTCAGAACCTCCCCGTGTCCGCAGAGGGTCTGGCTTGGGGGACACTCCTTGTTTTGGGGTCGCTGGGGTGGCAGGGGTGGGTTGCAGCTTTAGGGGCTGAGTTTGGAGCCAGGTGCATCCATGGAAAGAGAGGGAAAATATCCCAAGGGCATTTCCCACCCGTGTTTTGGGAAGGTTGGGGCCAGCCCCACCTGTCATGGTTGGGATTAAGATGAAGGATCTGAGAATGGCTTTGGTGGGAAAGTGTAGGAGCGTCGGTGGGGTAGGACGGTCGGGATGGATGGAGACAAGAGCTCTCTGAAGCCAAGTCTTGGAACTTGTGGTTTATTGCAAAGGGCCTGGGTGAAAGGGCCCTGCTTGGAGCTGCCAGGCACAGCTCGGAGCAGGCCCCAAAGAGCAAGAGAGCAAGAGTGAGAGGAAGACTGCGAGAGTAAGTGTAAAGAGCTGAGAAAGGAAGAGCAATAGTAAAAGGAAGGGCAAGGGAGCAAGAGGTAAGAGAACGAGGTTCCTGTTACCATACAGTAAATCTTCTCCTGTGTTGAATATTCTAATTTTCACTAAGCAATCTATTACACAATAGAAATCCTTGGGCATTTACACACAGCCTATAAGAATCATTGCATTACCATATTGTGTTACACTTTAAACCCTAAAAGCTCCTCTTTGGACCCTTCTGCCAAGCTGGAAGGGTCTGCTCTGACCCTTGGAGCTGTCTGCAAGCAGAGGGAATTGTTCAGTCCAGAGGGGATCATTCTCAGCTGCCCACACTGTTGTTTCCAGCTGTTCAGTAACAGGTTTGGTGTCTCAAAGATTGCTTTCATTTCAATCTCACTTATAGTTTCCATATTCTCAAAATCTTTTGCCAGGCAATCATATTTATAAGGTTTTCCTGATTCATCTTCCCCAACAGGAAAGGAATTTAGGGATCAACCTGTTCCAACGCCAACACTTCCCACTGTCCCAGTGTCCAACCTGGCCTTGGGCACTGCCAGGGATCCAGGGGCAGCCACAGCTGCTCTGGGAATTCCATCCCAGCCCTGCCCTGGCAGAGCTGAGCTCCTGCTGTGCCCAGGGCAGAATTCCGTGTGCTGGGGAAGGGAAGGAGCCTTGGGGCCCTGCTGGCTGTCGGGAGCAGGGATGGATCCGATGGATCCCTGGGATGGATCAGAATGGATCCCTGTGTTTGATCCGATGGATCTCTGGGATTAATCTGATGAATCCCTGGGGTGGATCTGATGGATCCCTAGGGTGGATCTGATGGATCACTGGGGTGGATCTGATGGATCCCTGGGATGGATCAGAATGGGTCCCTGTCATGGATCAAATGGATCCCTGGGATGGATCTGATGGATCCCTGGGATGGATCACAATGGGTCCCTGGGGTTGATCAGATGGATCCCTGGGATGGATCAGAATGGATCCCTGTGTTTGATCCAATGGATCTCTGGGATGGATCTGATGGATCCCTAGGGTGGATCTGATGGATCTCTGGGATGGATCTGATGGATCCCTAGGGTGGATCTGATGGATCACTGGGGTGGATCTGATGGATCCCTGGGATGGATCAGAATGGGTCCCTGGCATGGATCAAATGGATCCCTGGGATGGATCTGATGGATCCCTGGGATGGATCACAATGGGTCCCTGGGGTTGATCAGATGGATCCCTGGGAGAGATCAGAATGGATCCCTGTGTTTGATCCAATGGATCTCTGGGATGGATCTGATGGATCCCTAGGGTGGATCTGATGGATCTCTGGGATGGATCTGATGAATCCCTGGTGTGGATCTGATGGATCCCTAGGGTGGATCCCCAAAGCTCTGGGCTCACACCTGGAGGCGTTTCCTGCTTTTCCTCTCTCTGCCACGTGTGGGATCGCCCCCATCCCGCTGTATCCATGGAATATCCATGGAATTATCCTTGGGAAGGGGGGGATGGGAGCAGTTCTTTCAGCTCCACTGCCCTGGGAGAGCTTCAGGATTGTTTTTTCGGGGTGTTTTTTGTGGTTTTGTTTAGGGGTTTTTGTGGGGTCTTGGGTATTTTTGGGTTTTATTTGTGGTTTTTTGTTGTTTCATTTTTTGGGGCCTTGTATGCTTGGTTTGTGGGGGTTTTTTTGTGTAGGGGTTGTGATATTTTTGGTTTTGGTGGGGTTTATGGTGGATTTTAGTTTTTAAAATTTTTTGGGTTTTCTGTGTTTTTTTAATTTTTGGGGTTTTTCTGTTTGGGGTTTTCTTGGTTTTTTTTGTTTTTTGTTTTTTTTCCTTTTCTTTGTTTCTATTTATTTTTATTTTGGGGTTTTATTTATTAGTTTCTATTAGTTTTGGGTTTTGTTTTGTTTTTTGTTGTTTCTTTTTTGGTGGTTTTTTTGTTTGATTGGGGGTTTTTTTGTTTTTGGTGTTTGTTTTTTTGTGGGTTCTTTTTGTTTGGTTGGGGACTTTTTTTGGTTTTGTTTTGTTTTGTTTTGTCTTTTGGTGGGTTATTTTTTCCTTTGGTTGGGTGTTTTTTTGTTTTGTTTTATCTTTGTGGCTTATTTTTTGTTTGGATGGGGGTTCTTCTGTTTTGTTTTTTGGTGGCTTATTTTTTGTTTGTTTGGGTGATTTTTTTTTTTTGTGAGTTATTTTTTGTTCAGTTGGCTTTTTTAAAACCCCTGGCAGCAGCAAACTCAGAGAGCTCCATAAATATTTGATCAAATCCTTCCAGCACCGCCACCATCCCACACCCCCTGACACCAACAGAAAACCTGGAAACTCTTCCAAACTCATCCCAAAATCCTCCAAAATCCCAAATCCACCCAGGAACAGCGGGGTCATGGACTGGGATTGTCCTTCCCTCGGTTCGGGGATTGGGTCTCGTTTATTTTCTGGGTAAGCCGAGCCCAGCAGGGCTGGGTTCGGAAACCGGAGCTGGGCCAGGCTCAGGTCAGGGCTCGGAGCTGATTCCAGACTTTTCCTTTCAGCTGAAACCTGAGCGCTCCCAGGCAGGGAATGACCCCGGGGTTGGGGCTCAGAGAAATAACACAAAAAAGAGAAATAACACAAAACCAGAACTAACACGAAAACAGAAATTACTCAAAAACGGAAATAACAGAAAAAACAGGAATACAAAAAAAAAAAAAAAACAAAAAAAACACCAGAAATAACTTAAAACCCAGAAATAACGCAAGAATCAGAAATAAGAGAAAAACAGAAATAACTCAAAAAATCAGAAATAACGCAAGAATCAGAAATAACACAAAATCCAGGAATAACACAAAATTCAGAAATAACTCAAAAAACAGAAATAGCTCAAAAATGAAAAATAATAGAAAAAGCAAAAATAACAAAAAAACACCCCAGAAATAACTCAAAAACTAGACATAACACAAAAGTCAGAAATAAGACAAAAACCAGAAATAACTCAAAAAACAGACATAACTCAGAAATAAGACAAAACCCCCAGAAATAACACAAAACCAGAAATAAATTAAAAACCAGAAATAGCTCAAAAATAATAGAAAAACCAGGAATGACAAAAAAACCCCAGAAATAACTCAAAAACTAGAAATAAGACAAGAATCAGAAATAAGACAAAAACCAGAAATAACACAAAACCAGAAAAAACTAAAAACTAAAAAATTATAGAAAAAACAGGAATAACAACCCCCCCCAGAAATCGTACAAAACCCAGAAATAACACAAGAATCAGAAATAAGACAAAAACCAGAAATAACTCAAAAATTAGAAATAGCACAAAAATCAGAAATAACTCTAAAACCAGAAATAACTCAAAAACCAGAAATAGCTCAAAAATAAAATTATTAGAAAAAACAGGAACAACAAAAAAACCCAGAAATCGTACAAAAACAGAAATAGCACAAAAATCAGAAATAATACAAAAAAAGAGAAATAACTCCAAAATCAGAAATAACACAAAACCCAGAAATAAATAACACAAAAACACAGAAATAACACAAAGAACCAGAAATAAATAGCGCAAAAACCAAAATGGGCTCATGGTGGCAAAAAAACTGGTGGGAAAAGGGGGAAAGGTGGTGGAAAATGGGGAAAAAGTGGAGGAAAAGGGAAAAATGTGGTGGAAAAGGGGGGAAACGGTAGAAAGGGGGCAAAAATTATGGAAAAGGGACAAAAAGTGGTGGAAATGGGGAAAAGTGATGGGAAATGGCAAAAATTGGTGGAAAATGGGGAAAAAAAGATGGAAAGGAGGTAAAAAATGGTGGAAATTGGAAAAATGTGGAAAATGGGCAAGAGATTCTCACTTCCCCTGAATTAAATTTAAGGCAAAAAAAAGAGAAAAGGATGGGAAAATACTGATGGAAATGTGGCCAATTTTTTGAGGGTTTTAGTGGTATTTTGGTGGTTTGGGGTTTTTTGTGATTTTTTTTCATTTTTGGGTTGTTTTTTGGTGTTTTAGCTTTTTTGTGATGACTTGTTGGGGTTTTTGTGAGGTTTTTGGGGTTTTTTTGCCATTTTGTTGGTGGGGGTTTTTTTTGGTGGGGTTTTTTGTTTGTTTTGTCTGAGGGTTTTTTTTGGTTAAATTTTGTTTATTTATATTCTTTTGTTTGTTTGCTTTAAAATTCCATTTTTATTAGCATTTACCCCCGGGTTTTGTGCTGAAGGCAAGGTGGGGCCACTCAAAGAGGATTGATCCCATTTCCAGCTGAACAATTCCAGCTCAGGGCAGAGAAATCCTGGTTTAAAGTTCTTTGTGGAAAGAGGAAATTCCATTTTTTCCCTAAATTTGAGCACCAGGGAGAGTGGGAAACACCAACCAGCTGCTGAGCACCTTTGGAGGGTGGGTTTTGCAGCTGGAAAATGTGGATTTAAGGAATTTTGTGCTGCTGGAACACAGAGAAATCAGGAATTGCAGGCAGGGAGGGAGCGGAGTTGGGTTTCGGAGGAGAACAAGGGCACCACTGTCCCAGCCCTGCTCAGAGTTCTCCTTCCCTTTCCTTCTCCTGCTGGGTTGGAAGAGAAAGCTCAGCCTGGAAAAAGGATTTTTCCATGGAACTCCTCGGTGCTGGTGTTTCCTTGGCTGTTGGAGGGGAAAAAAAGAGGATCCTGTTGGCAAAATGTGGTGGAAAATGGGGGGGAAATGGTGGAAAATGGGGGGAAAATGGTGGAAAAGGAGGGGAAAATGGTGGAAAACTGTGGAAAAGAGGTAAAAATGGTGGAAAGGGGCAAGAATTGTGGAAAGGGGCAAGAATGGCAAAAAAGGGGGGAAGTGATGGAAAAGGGGCGTGAAGTGGGGAAATGTGGGGAAAAGTGGAAAATGAGAGGGGAAATGGTGGAAAAGGGGCAAAAAATGGTGGGAAATGGGAAAAATGGTGGAAAAGTGGCAAAGAATGGAAACGAGGGAAATGGTGATGGAAAAGGAGCAAAAAGTGGTGGAAAGGGTGGGGAAATGGTGGAAAAGGGCAGAAAGTGGTGGGAAATGGACAAAGGTGGTGGAAAAGGGGTAAAAAATGTGGAAACAAGGAAAATGATTGTGGAAAAGGGGCAAAAAGTGGTGGAAAGGAGGGGGAAATGGTGGAAAAGGGCAGAAAGTGGTGGGGAATGGTGGAAAATGGTAGAAAATGCAAGGAAAAGGGGCAAAAAGTGGTGGAAATGGTGGACCAGGACAAAAAGTGGTGGGGAAAGGGCAAAAAATGGTGGGAAAGGGGGAGAATGGTGGAAAATTGTGAAAGGTGGTGGAAAGGGGTAAAAAATGGTGGGAAAGGGGGAGAATGGTTGAAAGGAGGCCAAAAATGGTGGGAACGGGAGGAAAATGGTGACGTAAAAGGGGTAAAAAATGGTGGAAATGTGGGTGAAAAGGGGTAAAAAGTGACGGAAAAGGCAAGAGGTGGTGGAAAAGGGGAAAAGCTCTGTCCCAGCGCGAGGCTGGCACAGGGAATATTTGCTGGCAGCTGCCCTGGCGTGACCTGCGCTGTGTAATCAGCCCAACCATCTGCTGGGAGATTTGGGTGCTCCCAGGAGCTCCAGCTGTCACCAAACCCGCCCCCATCCCGCTCCTGCTGCTGGATTTGGGGGGCTGCAATTCCGGGGATCCATCCCGAGGGATCAGCTGCAGCTCCGGGATGGAGAAGAACCCTCAGGAGGACAAAATGTTGATTTTCACCTTCCTGTGCTGGGTAATGGGCATGGGGGGAAATGGAAATGGCCTGGAAAAGGCAATAATTCATTCAGATCCCCAGAAAAATCCTCTCAGGGATAATTTTGGGATTAATTAGGAGGGAGGAGGCTGCTCCCCAGCAAGTTCTTCCCCACAGCTCCTTCCTCCTCAGGTTCCTTTCTATGGGAAAATATTTTTCTGGGTGTGCAAATCTTCCCATGGAGCTCCTCAGGCACGGCTGAAAAGCTCTGGAATTTTGGGGGGGGTCTTTGTTTCTGGTTTTGAGGCTTTCAGGTGAAAATTTATGGAGTTTTCTTCTTGCTCAGGGGCGTTGGGAATGAACTCTTTTTCTCTGTCTCTTTGCTGGGAAGAGCCGAGAAGTTCTGAAGGCTGGAATTGAGGGGAAGAAAAATGCAAAATAAACATTAAAAAAAGGGGAGAATTAAAAAAAAAAAAACAACAACAACAAAAACAAAACAAAACCTAACTAAAAACATTTTTAAAAGGAAGCAGGTGCATATCCAACCCCAGGAATATCTGGGGGGAAGGGAAAACAAGGAAACGTGGATGAAACATGGATGTCCCTATGAAAAAGTGTCCCCAGCACCCCTGGAATGGGAGAGGAGCCTCTCCCTGTCCCAGGATTATTTGCAGCTCTTCGGCAGGCAGGTAAACTGAGGCAGGCAGTGATTTCTTTTTCCCCCTGGGCACATGAATTCCAAAAAATGCAATTTAAAAAAAAAAATAAATAAAAACTCGTTTGGTTGTTTTGTTTTTGGCCAAATTCCCTCCCCCTGGCCTGGGTAGGGGCACAGGACTGGATTCCCTCAGGGAATGTGGTGAGTTCTCCTGGAGGAGGGGGAAGGAAAACAGGGAATGTGGGAATCCTGAAATGCCAGCCTGGAGCCCTGGGATTTAACAGGCAGCGCCCACCCCTGTGGCAAGTGCTCCAGGAAGGGCAGGAAATAAATGGAAATGCATAAAAAAAATCCCATTTGGGAGCTCTTTAGGTAGAGGAGTAGGGAGCTGAGAGAGCTTTGGAATGAGCCCTGGGAGGTGAGAAAAGCCCGGGACGGTTTTGCACATTAAGCTGCAATAGGATTATGGAGCAGAGCAAATTAAAACAATTCCGTAATGAGGAGGGGGGGAATTCCAGCTGGGATGGAGGCTCAGAGAGCTGGGAAGGAAGGAATGGAAGGAGCTGGGATAGGAATGGATGGAACAGGGACAGGAATGGAAGGAGCTGGGACAGGAATGGATGGAACAGGAATGGATGGAACAGGAACAGGAATGGATGGAACAGGAATGGATGGAACAGGAACAGGAATGGATGGAGCTGTGATAGAAATGGATGGAACTGGGGCAGGAATGGATGGAACTGGGACAGGAATGGATGGAACAGGGACAGGAATGGATGGAGCTGGGGCAGGAATGGATGGAACAGGAACAGGAATGGATGGAACAGGAACAGGAATGGATGGAGCTGGGATAGAAATGGATGGAACTGGGACAGGAATGGATGGAACAAGAATGGATGGAACAGGAACAGGAATGGAAGGAGCTGGGACAGGAATGGATGGAACAGGAACAGGAATGGAAGGAGCTGGGTTAGGAATGGATGGAACTGGGGCAGGAATGGATGGAACAAGAATGGATGGAACAGGGACAGGAATGGATGGAACTGGGACAGGAATGGATGGAACAGGGACAGGAATGGATGGAACTGGGGCAGGAATGGATGGAACAGGAATGGTTGGAGCTGGGTTAGGACTAGCTGAAGCAGGGGGTGGGAGGCAGCAGGAGTGCCCATGGATGGTGGTCTGCGTGCTGTGAGCAGCATGAGGGCAGGGCTGGATTTTCTGGGATCGGCTGCATTGCTGTGGCAATGAGCAATCCCATGGGAATTAGTAAACCTGGAGCTGGGAATCCTCGGGATGGGAAAGGACAGGCCTGGCCAGGTAGAGCAGGGACAGAGCTGCGCCCCATCCCAAAATCTGCCCATCCCAGCCTGGGACCCAGCTGGATGTGCCCCATCCCTGTCTCCATTGTCCCCATGGATTATGGGATGCTCTCAGGAGGAGGATGGAGGATGCCGGAGGTTTGGGGTGTCCTGGTGAGGTAGAGCAGGGGCAGAGCTGGGGGTGCAGGTTCCCCATCCCAAACTCTGCTCATCCCTCGCTGAGATCCAGCTGGATTTGCCCCATCCCATCCACTGGATCAGCAGGATGCTCTCCCTCTGGAGGACACCACAGATTTGGGGTGTTTGGGCCCCTGGGTGCCAAGGCAGGTCTGCAGAGCCCCCTCTGCACTGGCTGTTGCTCTTCCAGTCCCTCAGGATTGGGGGATCCCCCTGCTTCCTTCCCACATCCACCATCAGCCCCATTCCAGTCAGGAATGGCCCTGGGACGAGGAGAACTTTTGGAGCCAAACACACAACATCCCTGGGCTTCTCAGGGCTTGGGGGATCCCCAGAAAACACCTCAGTTCCCTGATGCCTTCCCAACCAGACTCCCTGGAATTTGCTGTGCCTCCTCATCCCGTGCTTTGCTGGCAGCAGGAGGGGAGGATTTTGTTTGTGGGTTTGGGTTTTTTTTCCTGCCTTTTCCTAGAGGTGAAAAGGGGAGCATGCTGGAGACAAGGGGTTGGATATGATTTACATTGGGAAATTCCTGATTTTTCCTGCCCGCCCCAGCTCTGGGGTATTTATTGTGGAGTGGGGTGGAATCTGGCACTGATCTGTGGAAGAATTGGGGTAAAAAATATCAGTGGAGATGGGCAATCCCAGGGAGGGGGAGGAAGAGATGGAGTTTGAAGAGCTGAGTGTGATCCAGAGTACCTGGAGCTGGAGTTCTGTTGCATTCCCTGAGGGATGATGAAACTCAGGAGCATCCATGTCCATTTTTGGGATGTGCCTGGCTCCTCTCATTGTCAGTGGAAAATCCCTACAAATCTGGAATAATTGCAGCTCCTCCATCAACGTTAATTATTATTTTCCTTGCAGAAAATGAGTGGCCAATTAAATCAAAACGCACTGGGCTTTGGGCAGCTCTTAATTGGGGGCTTAATTAATATGAGGAACAATGAAGGGACACAAAACAAGAGGCTGATGCTGGCCGAGCTCACGTCACATTTTGGGAGTGGGGTCTCCATTGGGATGAGCATCCTCACCCCTTTCCCAAATCCAGCATCCAGCATCCCAAATTCCAACCCATCCTCCTGGGCTCTGCTTTGGGAATCTCCATCCCGGGCAGCTCTGGTGGCCCTCAATTCCATGGTGGTCTTTTCCCAGGTTCCTGCCTGGAGCAGCTTTCCAGCAGATTTATTTTTAACTCCCAGCCTTGGATCAGGGAGTGGAAATTCAGTGATGTTTTGGAGTGGGAAAAGAATCGTGGAGTCTTTTAAACTTCAGAAAGGGTGTTTTCATTCCAGCTTTTTGTGTGAGCTTGTATTATTCCAGCTGTTTATAGTATCCCTAAATCACTTGCTGCGATGAGTTGTTGAGGTTTTCGGTGTAAAACACCAGAAAAGGACTTTTGAGGGGTGATTAATTGAAAATATCCCATGGAAAATATTCAAAGAATCAACATTTCCCCTGTCATATATTCTCAGTGTAGAAGTGTTTTCCTGGAGAAAGAATCTTTGGGCTCCTGACGGATTCCTGGCCCTGGCTGTGTCATTCCAAGCTTTCCAACATGCCCAGATCCACCATTTCCCTGGGAGGAGCAGCCTGGGATGCTGCTGATCCATTGGTTCCATCCTGATAGGGCCACTCTCCTTCCACCTCATCCTGTTCCAGTGCCCCTGTGGCGCTCGGACCTGCTGGAATGGGACTGGGGCTTCCCAGAGCTTCTCTGGATTTGGATTTCCCAGACTTCCTCTGGATTTGGGCTTCCCAGAGCTGTGTCTGGGGCTGGAATCCAAACAAGTGTGGGGATTTTGGCTTTTTGGTTTTGCTTTTCATTTTGGAAGCAGGATGGGCAAGAATGGGATTCAGAGATGAGAACCTGGACATGGCACCAAGGGATGGGATTTGTGGGATGGGATTTGTGGGATGGGATTTGTGGGATGGGATTTGTGGGATGGGAAATGGATCCTTGTGTCACCTGTGCAGCCCTGTCCTGCTCTCCAGGTGCTTTCACCCTGATTCCATCTCCCTTTCTCTCTTTCTCTGATAGGATGTGGACCTGGCTGCTTCCCTGTGTCCCAGCTGATGCTCCCCTTTCCCTACCTTGGCCCCAACCCACATCCCAGATATTCCAGAGGCTGCTGGATGGACACAAATATTCCTATAATGGAATAAAATTGCCTCCATCCCCAGCTCTCCCTTCCAGGTCTTCTGTCAGCAGGAACCTCCTCATCTCCAACCACTGGTTGCAGGGGCTGTGGGATGAGTGGGCTCCTCAGGATGCCTGGCTGGAGCTGGACAGGGCTCCTTGGAATTCCAGATGTTTTCCTGGCATTCATCACTCTGGACTTGCTCGTGGATGCTGCCAGTGAACCTGGCTAGGAAGGGACTTGGCCATCTGGACTTGTGCCCTCAGCCAGAGGCACAACCCAAACCTGGCACCCAGCTCCTTGGGAATGTGGTGACATTCCGAGTCAGATCCTGATTTCCTTTCTGGTTCCCTCCAGGAAAAAACTCCTGAGGTTCTGCCGGCAGCCAGGAGGGCTGGGAACACCCACGGGCTGGGGTGTCCCTGTCCCCTCCCACCTGGAGCAGATTTCTCCCAGTCAGGGCTGCTGGAGGTGGGGGTGCTGCTCCCACCTTCCTCAAAACCCATGGATGGATGCCTGGAATTAAATCAGGACTCTCCCCCTGCCTGGAGAGCTCCCCAGGAGCTGGAGGTGCCTCCTCTCCCCATCCCCACCTTATCCCAGCCCATGACCCCATTTCACTGCCCCCATCCCCGGGTTTGAGCTGGAGGACACCATCCATGCCTCCATCGGGATGCGTCGCCATGGAGGAGGCGTTGCCATGGCGACCGTTGCCGTGGCAATGGCGCCCGCGCAGCAGGGCCTGAGAGCATCCCAGGGAGGTTCCCCGGCCTCTCCCGGTGCTTGAAGATGGATTGATTTGATTTCCCAGGTTTCCCTCCTCCCCAAGGCAACACACTGAGCACTGAGAGCTTTTACCACAGCAGTTCATTCTGGGTTCTGTTTTGGGGAAGACTGAGGGAGTTTTAAGTTCCATGAAGTGGAAATGCCCTAAATAATAAAACACCCCACCTGGGGAAGGAGTGGTGTACAGGGAATTTAGGAAGCTCCAGACCAGGTAGTCCCCATCCCCCAGGATGTGTTCAGAGATGAAGAAGGGTCTGTAGGAACAACCGTGTGCCATGAAGGTGACAGGACTGTCCCTTCTGTGCCTTGGTTTCCACATTTTTTAAAATCCCAAATCCTCTATCTCTGCAAAAGCCCTTCCAAGGAGTGGAAATGCCCTAAATAATAAAATGCCCTGATCCTCCCTGCCTGGGGAAGGAGGGATGTAGAGGGAATGTAGGGAGCTCCAAACCAGGCCCTCCCAGTCCCCCAGGACATGTCAGAGATGCAGAGGGCTCTGCAGGACCATCTTTGTACCATGAAGGTGACAGGAGGGTCCCTTCTGTGCCCTGTATTTTTTAAACCCCCAAATCCCCTGGAGATCTGCTCCTGGGGGGGGTGGGGAGTGGCTGAGTGAGACCCTTTACCCCAGATTTATGTTTTTCAGCTGTAAAATGGTGCCACCCACGCTGACAAGGGGAGAGAAGAGGGAGGGGGTGACACTGTCCATGCTGGGTGGGTGACACAGCTGATGGACAGGGACTGAAGCCTCCCTGATCCCCCATTCAGCTCGGATGCTGCCAGGCCAAGGGCCCCAGCTCTCCCTGGCTTTGTGGGGCTCTCAGTGTGGGATTTTGGTGGGATTTGTGCTGCTGGGCCCCTTGGCTACCGTTCACTGCCAAGCTGGAGGCATGGAAGGGGCAGGGAATGTCTGGGTGGGAATCATCACCTGCCAATCCCCTTTTTCAGGCAGAAAAGGATCCTTTGGGATGGGGTGGGATGTGTTTCTTACCCGAGCTCGATGTAGGGCCATGTCATTGCTGAGCTCCAAACCCTCTGTGTCTGGCACTTACCGGGGGTCATCTAGAACACAGTGAGGGAGCATTCAGTGAAACGTGACTTTCCAGCCCTGCCCTGGAGTCTGCTCTTCATCAGGGCTTGTTTTTATAGCAGCAGAGCCGTGACCTTTGGGGACCCTGGGGGAGTAGGAACAGAGATGTTGTTTGGGGTCTGGGTGATGCCAGAGCTGGATCCTGACCTGGACTGCTCCCAGTGATGGCTCATGGGACACAGGGGTGTGCCAGGAGCAGTTGCTGGGCTGCAGGACAGTCCTGGGCACAGCCAGCACCTCCCTGGGCACACTGACACCTTCCCAGTCCTTACCACAAGTGACACAGCTCCAAGCCCAGCCTCATCCCGCTGCCTCCAGCAGCCCTGCCGTGATCCCGGGTTTAATTTCCCTAATGAAACTGCGCTGAGCTGCGTAAGGAACCCCTGCCAAGAGCCATCAGCTGGGCAGTTGGAATTGCAGGGATGGGAGCTGCTGGCCCTTGGCTGGAGCTGGCTAATAAATAGCATCCTGCTGCCACCAGGGCAGGGGGTGACAGGGGGAACAGAGCCAGCAGCACGCTGGGATTTCCTCCATGCCCCAAGGAATTCTCTGCCTGGCCCAGCTTTGGGTTGAGCACCTGGAGAGGGCTGCTTGGAGCACCTGGAATGCTGCGAGCCTGTCCCTCACCCTCATCCCAGCCATAGGAGGAGACTGATTCAGATGATGGGGATGTGGCTTGTGTGCAACACCCAGCCCTCAGCAGGCACAGAATCCATGCCCTGGAAATCTTTTCCTGCTGCAGCAGCAGCCCCATAGCTCCTGCAGTGGGGTGGGGACAGTTCCTGCCCCATCCCGGGCCCGACACATCCAAGAGTCCCTCTGGCCAGGTCTGACCACATGGAGCTGCTGGGACAGGGATAAAGTCTGGATGAAGTTTCTCTTTTGGGACTAATCCAGGCAGCTGTGGCTTGGCTTGGAGGCTGGGATGGATGGGGAATGGGGGCTGGGATGGATTGGGAATGGAAGTATGATGGATGGGGAGACAGCCCCAGGTCGGGAGGTGGGAGCTGCTGTCCTGAGTGATTTGTGTTTTTCTGGGCTGGCAAAATCTGCCTTCCCGCCCCTCCATCCCAGCCAGGCTGGAGGGAGCAGCCCCTCATGGCCAGGGGAGCAGCCCCTCATTCCTGGAGGGAACAGCCCCTCATCCCTGGGGAGGGGGAGCCATGCACAGCCGGGGGCACGCAGAGCATGAACGATCCAAGCAGCACTAAATCCAAATAAACCCCGACTGCTCCCAAGATTTATGGCACGAGCCTGATCTCAAATCATCGGTGCTGCAGCTGTAGGGGGTTACGTCAGTGCCTTGGGAATGGAGTGGTGAGGGGGCTTCTTTGGGAACAGCCATGTCCCAAATACCCCCCTGTGTGCTGGGAACACCTGGAGATTGTTCCCAAGTTTTTGTGGAGCTTGGCTGGGGCTGTGCTGCAGGTGAGCCCCCCCAGGTCTGGTTCTGCCTGTGGGGTTGTTGTGGGATTTGTGTTGGTCCTGGCTGTGGGGTTGTTCAGGTTTAAGTTTAGGTGGATTGGAGGAAGGAAGGAAGGAAGGAAGGAAGGAAGGAAGGAAGGAAGGAAGGAAGGAAGGAAGGAAGGAAGGAAAGGAAGGAAAGGAAGGAAGGAAAGGAAGGAAAGGAAGGAAGGAAGGAAGGAAGGAAGGAAGGAAGGAAGGGAAGGAAAGGAAGGAAAGGAAGGAAAGGAAGGAAGGAAAGGAAGGGAGATAGGTGTTGGACGGATGGGAGCTGCTGTTCCAGGAGTCTGGAACAGCCTCATCTGGTTCCAGTTTGAGGAGGAACAAAGGGAGCGAGGCCATGTGGCTCCCATCGGGGAGAGGCTTTGCAGGTCACGCAGGGGGAATCCCACCCTTGGGAATGTGGATGGGCTGCGGAGTGCTGGGCTCTCCTCATTTCTTGGGGAGCCTTGACACTTTTGGTGTAAAAATATCAAAAGGCAAATGAGAGTGATTCCCAGTGTTTCTTCCTGCATCCCCTCAATCCTGGGCATTTTGCCTTGCCTTCCCATCAGTTTTGGTGACGTGTCTCATATTCTTGGGCTGTGCAACTCCCAAGTCCCTGTGGAATTATTCTGCTGGATCACAAATTCCAGTGAGCTGCTGGTGAGCGGGCGTTGGGAACCCAGGATGGCGCACCAGCTGGGGGGCAAGGCCGAATATTCCCAGAGATTTGGGAACACGTGGGTGTTGGATACATCCAGTGGCTGCTGGGAAGAGCTGGAGCAGATCCAGCCAGACACAGCTCAGACACTTAAAAGCTCAACTTCGCCCTGCCCTTCCCGAGTTGATGGATTCTCTCCTGATGGGAGAAGGGATGTGGGGACAAATCACGGGTCAGGTCCCGGATTTCTCTGCCTGACTGTTCAAAATTCCTCCTGCTCCAATCTGCAGTGAAAACAAAGAAACCCCGAGCTGTTTTCGGGAGGTAAAATGCTCTGAGAGGCAACAGGGACCCTTCAAGTCCTTGATTTGAAACTGAAGCTGGAACCTGGCTCGTTACATCTTGAAACATCTGATGCGATCTCGCAGATCAAAGCTGCCTTGTTTGCCTTGTAATGAGGTGTCAAAGCATTTCCTTGCAACGCCAACAGGAGACACTTTGATCTGCAAAACAAGATGTTTAAGAGCGCTGCTAGCGAGGGCTCCCCGCTTTTCCGCAGCTCGGGAAAGAAGGGGAATATTTGAAGTCTGGTGTTGTTTCCTCTCGAGGCTTCCCGAGCTGTGGCAGCTGATGAGGTGTTGCTGTCACACCGGAGCCAGGACTCACAGGGAAATCATCGAGGCTGAACAGCAGCCAGCTGGAGAGGCAAAGTGAGCATTTTTCTTATAGCTTCCAAAAGGAATTGTTGGGTTCCCCCCACCCCCCGCAAAAAAAAAAAAAAAAAAAAAAAAAAAAGGCTTTTTGTCCGTGGGAAGTGTTGGAGGCGATGTGAGCTTGCTCTGAGCTGTTTTGGGGGAAGACACTGCAATTCTGGGTGGTTCAACTGGATGTTGTTTGTGCTGCTGCTGCCTTGGTCTGGCTTTTCCTGTGCCTCGTCCCACGAGGGGTGGCTGGGCTATCACCTGGCTGGGTCTGGAGCCACTGACATGTCCCTCCCCTGTCCGATCACAGGCTCAGCGCTGGCGCAATGAGAACTACGAGAGGCCCGTGGACCTGGAGGGCTCTGGGGATGACGACCCCTTTGGAGAAGATGAGCTGGACGATGTCTACTCTGGCTCTGGCTCGGGGTGTGAGTAGTGGGGGCTCCTGGGAAGGGTCCATAGATGGTTGGGGGATTCCTGGGATTTCTGGGAATGTCCTTGGCTGACTCTGGGGTTGGGAAAATCCTGGGAAGGTCCTTGGCTGGCTGTGGGGTTGGGGGGCTCTGGAGAAACGTCTCTGGATGACTGTGTGGTTGGAGGGCTGGAGAGCGGATGTGAGGGCTGGAATTGCCCTTTATCCATCACTGGAGTTGTCCTCTAAGACAAAAGCAATGGGAGCTGTCCCAAAAGTTGGGCTGCAGTGCCTCCATGTCCCAGTTCAGCCTCTGGCCCTATTGGGCAGGACTGGCCCTTCCACCAACCCCAGAGAGGGCTTTGGCCACCACGCAGGAACAGCCCTTGGTTTCTGCAGAGCCTGGAACCATCTGTGCTCTCGGTGTTTGGGGTGACACCAGGGAAATGCATCAGCAGCCGTTCCACTCTTCCCTCTTGTCGCCCCGTTTCAGATTTCGAGCCAGAGCTGGGACTGGACACGGCCGTGAGCCTGACCACAGACACGCTGGTGACACTGCCCACCACAGCGGCCCTGCTTCCCGTCACCGCTGCCCAGCCCGTGGCAACGCCCCTGGAGCCATCCCCCAGCACCCAGGACACCACCCTCGGGCAGACAACCAGCGCCTTCCTCATCCCCAGGACCACAGAAGCACCGGTGGTGCCCAGCTGGAAAGCCCCCACCACCAGCACCACGGCCAGCGAGCCCCCAACCACCACGGCCACCACCACCGTGGCCACCACCGTGTCCACCACCACCACCCCGGCCACCACGACCACCACGACCACCACCAGCACCACTACCACCATGGAGGCCACCATGACCGCAAGCAGCACCACCGTGGCCACGGCCAAGCCCACCACCATCCGGAGGTTCCTGCCCCCCTTGGCCACCAAGGCGGCCACCACCCAGGCCACTACCCTGGAGACCCCCACCACGCCCGTCCCCGAAACCAGCACCCCAACAGAGGTGGCCACGTCACGCCTTGTCCCCACCAGCACGGCCAAGCCCAGGGCTCTGACAAAGCCCAGCACCTCGAGGACTGCAGAGCTCCCCGAGAAAAGCACGGCCTCACTGCCCACGGCCACCACTCTGCCGCCCACAGAGGCCCCCCAGGTAGGAGGCCAGAGCCCTTCTCACCTGCTCGGGGCTCCTGGGCTCTGTGGGAAGCCAAGCGGTGGCCACAGGAGGTCTTTGGTGTCCATCCATCCTTGGCCGCTTGCTCTTAGAGAGGTTGAGGAAGGCTGGGCTCTTCCAGAGTGGAACATCTGGGGAGGTGAAAAGGGGAGCTTAGCACGGGCAGTTCGAGCTCCTGGGGGCCCCCAGGATGCACCACCAGTCCCGGTGCCCCTGGCACTGCCTTCACCAGAGCGGCTTCCCCAGGTGGGAGGGCAGCAGTGCCACGTCTCACGGGGACACAGCGAGTTTCCTCGGGGTTTGGTGTCATGTCCCAGCTCCCAGCCCTGGCCGCGAGTCCCAAACTCTCCTCAATTATGGCTTGATGGTGCATTTTCAGCCCTCGGGTGTCCTGAGCAGGAATTTCAGCTCCATCTCGCATTCAGAGCCCCTCAGGGGCCCTTTGCAGCCCTTTGACTGAAAAGTGGAGTGATTTGTCTAAACTACTCCCTCTTTTCCGTCTGCAAATGCGTGCTCGGAGCGCTCGGGGCTCTCGCTGACCTTCAATTAATCCCTGTCACAAACCCGGCCGCTCGCTGGTGGGAAGCGCTCAGGCGTGCGCTGGCCCCGGGGCAGCGGGACATGGAGAGGGCTCCCACCCCCGCCCCTCACTGCTCCTGGCTCGTCCTGAATCCTGGCTCATCCTGAATCCTGGCTCGTCCTGAATCCTGCTTTGTGCTCGAGGCAGGCAGGAAGGAGCACTTTGCCCCACCAGGAAAGGATCCCGGGGACGTTTGGCTTGGGGATGCTCCAGCTCCGGGGACATGCCGAGGGACAAGGGGGAAGGTCCAGGGGATGTGCAGGAGGCAGCGAATGGGTCAGGGATAGGATGGGATGGGAGGGGATGGGATGGGATGGGATGGGATGGATCATATTCCCAGGCAGTATTTGTCCTCTAGGCGGGGATCCCCTCCTTGCCAAGGGAATTGGACAGGGACAGCAGGGGCTGGGTGACAGCTTTGTGTCCTGGGTGACAAGGACGTATCCTCCTGTTCCTGCTCTGTGCAGCAGGAAGGGGGAAAAGGAAGAGGGAAAGGACCCCTGGAGCTCATCCAGCGGTACCCAGTCCTTCCTCTTATGGTGCTGGTGTGGTGTGGATGTTGTGTCACCTTCTGTTGGGGGTGAGTCACCTGTGAGTGCTGATATCCAACCTGTGCTCTGGGGACAGAGCCCACAGAGGATCTGCCATGGGATACTGGGGACAAATTCTTCCCTGTAAGGTTGGAGGGTCTGGGATATTCCTTGGCTGGCTGTGGGGTTTGGGTATTTCTTCTTTAGAAGAAACTACAGGGAGCAGGTCCTGGGATGAGGACAGAGAATGGCCCAGCTCAGCCATGGTGGCCTCAGCCAACTGGTGACCATCAAATTGTGGGGTTGTGTTGTCACCATGGTACAACTTCAGTGACGCAGGGAAGGGATACCCCAACGTTATCCCCATGTCTCCCACCCTGTCCTCGGTCTGGTGGTGTCCTCCCTGTGGACACCCTTTGGTCCTTGTCCCCTGCTCCATCTTGTCCTTTCTCCCAGATGGAGCCTGGGGAGGTGATGACAGTTCCTGACAGCGAGGTGGAGGTCCCGGCTAGCAGTGGCCCCAGTGGGGACTTCGAGATCCGGGAGGAGGAGGAGACGACTCGACAGGAGCTCGGGAACGAGGTGATGGCTGTGGTGACACCGCCCGCAGGGCCGGGGCCCGGCAGGAATGTGGAGACGGGGCTGATGGACAACACGATAGACTCGGGCAACTCGGCTGCACAGCTGCCCCAGAAAAACATCCTGGAGAGGAAAGAGGTGTTGATAGGTGAGATACAGGGCTGGGGGTTTGGGGACACGGCGAGCTGGGCTGTCCCAGGAGAGGGGACAGTCCTGGGAAGGGCATTGGGATAACCCACACCCACCTCCCGGAACTGCTCCGTGGGGTGTCCCAGGGCCTCCATGCCTTTGCCAGGAAAGCTCTGCACAATTTCCTTCTTCTGAGATGGATTTCCAGGAAAAAAACAGGATTTTAGAGCAAAGATGTTCTGTAGTCATAGTTCAGCACCCAGCACTGCTCCCAAACTTCCAAAGCCAGGCTGGAATCCCAAATGATCCCTCCAAACCGGGCTAGTACTGAGCCAGGCATAACTCACACCCACCTCCCAGAATTGCTCCATGACCCTGCTGGGGGGTCCCAGGTGTCTCCATGCCTTTTCCAAGAATGTTGTGCACAATTTGTTTGTGCTGAGATGGCTTGCCAGGAAAATCTGAACACGTGCTGCAGTGACCCAGCCACTGCTGAGAGGCTGCTCCCAAATTTCCAAAGCACCAAACCAGGATGGAATCCCAAATGATCCCTCCCAAAGTCTTTGTGCTGAAAGCCAGGCTGGAGGTGGGGCCAGAGTGGTGACACAGATGGCTGTGGATGATGCTGATGACCAGGGGGACAGCACTGAGGGCTGGCGATGGCTCTGACACCTGGGGGTGACACTGGGGGCCAGCGGGGGGACACTGAGGACTAGAGGGTGATGCTGAGGGCCGTGGGTGGCACTTATAGCCAGAGGTGGCACAGATGGCTGTGGGTGGCACTGAAGGCCGCAGGTGGCTCTGACAGCCGTGTCCCCTGTGCGTTGTTGCAGCGGTGATCGTGGGTGGCGTGGTGGGCGCCCTTTTTGCCGCCTTCCTGGTGATGCTGCTCATCTACCGCATGAAGAAGAAGGACGAGGGCAGTTACACCCTGGAGGAGCCCAAGCAGGCCAACGTCACCTACCAGAAACCCGACAAGCAGGAGGAGTTCTACGCGTAGACCGAGAGCCGGGAGTGCCTCACGCTTCCTCCCTCCCTCCCTCCCTGCTCCAAACCCTCCCCCTCCTCTCCTCCATCCAGTCTCTCTCTTTCCCCTCTCCTCTCTCTCTTTTTTTGGGATCAGACTGTGAATCTACAAAGCAAAACCCGCAGTGGCTGAAGGAGGAAATGCGTCCTTGGCATGAGGGGCACGGGTGCCCGGGTCAGCGCCCAGGTCACACCGAGCAGCGCCGAGGTCACACCGAGCACCGCTGGCCTTTCTGCTGGCGGGAGGGACGGGACACGCAGCCGACGCCAAGGAGCCGATGCCAGGGCAGCCGTGCCCAGGAATGCCCTGGAGAGCACAGGATGGGCTGCCCACGGCGCCTGGAGCTCAACTGGACTTTTCCCACCATCACCACCACAAACTCTGGGATCTGGACACCTCCTGCCAGCCCTGGGGCACAGGGGGCTTGCTTTGGATTTATTCCTTTTTTTTTTTCCCATCCATAAAGGAGGGAGATTTCCTTCCCTCTGTCTCGTCTTTATTTTTTGGGGTTTCTTTTGGAATGGGTTTGGTTGCTCTGCAGGAATCCCCGTCTGCTGGAAGAGAGGACACGGCTCTCCAACACTCCTGGAACCTTGGGAAAAGCACAAGGGGCTGGAACACCCAGGGATTCGCTCCTGCAGTGGGGAAAAAAGGAAATAAATACAAACATGGGAATGATCCCTTTGGATCAACATTCCAGAGAGCTTGTGGAGCTGCACTGGGGCATTGGGGCATCCCTCCGGCAACCCCCTGGAATCTCTTGGATCCACATCTGGCTGAGGGGTTTGGCCAGGAGGGGACTCGGCTTAGGCCGGGTTTTCACTGTGACCACTAAAGCTCGGCTTTGCAGGACATTCCTTGGGGAGCAGCAGGGAATGGAGAAGCTGAATCCTGTCCCTGGCTCTTCCCGAGGGGATAACAGAGCTCTGCAAGCACGGGGGATGAGGCCTAAGGAAGGAAATCCAAGCAGGGACGATCCCTGACCCCTCGGGGTCTGGCAGGGATCCCGCCGGCTCCAGAGGTGAGGAAGAGGAGGCAGAACCACGGCTCTGCCCCAGGGCTGATTGGATCATTGGAAAGATCTCAAAACCAGTGGAAAGACTCAGGATTGATGGTTTTCCTTTGTTGTTTGAATCCCCAGGATTGATGGTTTTCCTTCGCTACTGTTGAAATCCCAGCACAACCCACAGGGCCGGAGAGAATCCAACCCTGGCACCCCAGGTGTCCCCTCCAAGGCTGCCCAGGGTGCAGATCCAGAGCCTCCAGCACCTTCGGGAAAGGCCGGATTTTCCAGAGCAATCTCTGCACACAGATTCAATTAAGATATTTCAATTAAGGTGTTTCAATGAGGTGGCTCTTAATTAGCTGGAGCCCTGTTGGTGGAGCTTTGTTGTCATGATGGTCGTGATCTTGATGGGGTCCCATGGAGACTTTGGATTTGCTCTTGGAGCAATTTAAATGGGAAAATTTTGGGGAAAAATTCATTGCTTTGTGAATTAATCTGCATGGAGCTAGGGACACTTTGGTCCCTGAGGGGGTTGGTGAATTTAGGGTTTTATGGCCCTGGTGGGGGTTGCAAGACAGAAGAGCTTTGTTGTGGAAGGGATTTGAGGCCATATGAATATTTTAAATATATATAAAAATATTTATTTCCACTTCTGTACACCCACAGTAACATAGGTATGGAAGGAAATAGAATCCCTGGAATTTCTCAGTGCACTGGGATGCTTGGGTGGGATTTGGGGTTGGGAAGTTGGGAGCTTTGGGCTGCTTTTCCCTGGGATACAACCCAAAATGACAACCTGGCTTTACTTTGGGATAGAGAACAGAGCCCCATGCATGGATCAGCTCTAAATCCTCATTTTTGAGCTGTCAGCCTCAAAATCCTCGTGGTTCAGGTTCTTGGAGCTTGGAGAAGGCCCTGTTGGGTGTTTGGGCGTGGTACTGGGAGTGACCATTTCTGTGTCCATCCCAGAGGGAGGATGAGGATGAAGGATGAGGATGCTCCAAAGGAGGGAACACTCAGAAGGTGCCTGGTGCCAACCCAGAGCCACTTTGTGCTGCTCCAGAGGGAGTTTGGACTCCTGGATTTGATGATTTTAGGATTCTGGGTTCACACAAAGGGGAGTGGCACAAATCAAGGTCACCAAGGCCACCCAAAATCCTCATCTTCTGGGAAAACCTGGATTTAATCTTTGGAGCGTGTTTAAAAAAAAAAAAAAAACAACCCTCCCAGCTTAATCTTTTTAATGCTGCTTTTCAGAGCTGCCTCCTTAATCTTCTTCATTCCATTTTTTCCCCCTATTTAATAGTCTGAAGTTCCATAATACAATTTTTTTACTCACTCAAGCTTAACCTCGTCCTTCTCAGCCGGTGTTACGTTGTAATCCCGGCACTTAAATCCGTCACAGCTTCGGGAGTGAGGAAAGCTGGAGATGGGAGGGTGAGAGGAGCCTGGGCAGGACTTTTGCAGTAATTAAAATACGGGATAAACACAATAAAAAAAGGTGAAGGCAATTAAACTGCTAATCAGAAGTGATCAAATAATTCGTTGTTTATCTCCTGCTTCCATGCTTTTGCACTCCACCTGGAGAGAGATGTGAGCTCCTGGAGAATTTTTTGGGTTTGGAGCTGGCTTTTTGTGCTGTTAATGATGTCACACCTGTGACATCACACTTGTGTCACCTCAGCTCCACGAGAGCTGTTGGACTTGATGTTTGAAGGGAAAAAAATGTCTTGTGCTAGATAATGTGATCCTGTGCCTCCCTCCAAGGAGTGGAGCTGAACATGGGCAGGAATTTTTGGGAAAGCCCATCTCCCAGAAAAATTCTGGATAATGTCATTTCTCCATAAGCAGGGATGGGTAAAAAACCTGAGAGCTGGCACCTGGTGCAGGTGGAGGCAGCTGCTCCCTCCTGCAGCCACTCCTGCTCCAGGGCTTTTCAGGGATTCCTGGTGGGAAGGCGGATGGGAGGAGGTGAGGAAGCTCCACACAGGAGGAGCCATCCCCCAGCTGCTGATTTGGCTGCACAGTGGATTTTTGGCAAAATGAGCTCCGACGTCTCCAGCATCTTCCCAAAACCGAGCCTGGCATTGTCCCCTCTGCCCAGATTCTGATCCCTCATGGAGATCCCAGCCAGGAACAGCTGGAGCAGTGCCCAGATGTGCTGCTCCTTCCAGCTGTGCTCCCCGAGGGATTTTCCACAGCTTTTCTATTTCTTTTCCGTGCGTTCCTGCGTGCGTGTGATGTGCTGGAGCCACAGGGGGACTCTTGGCTGTTCCAGCTGGATAATTTTAGGAGTTTCTGGAAATGAAGTGTGGTGTGGGCTGCTCTGCCAGCTGTGCCAGCCTTGGGGCTCTCCCTGCTGGAATTGCAGCAGGAGAATGATGGAGAATATCCAGCAGGAGAATATCCAGGAATTCCTGGAGCACATCCATCCGCAGAAGGCAGGAGGAGAGGAGCAAAGGGAAGGGAAAGCAGAGAGCCCAAATCAGAGCTAGAATAGGGAGTTAGGGAAGGGCAGGACATGGAAGGGGCCCAGCAGCGGCAGGACCCAGCCCTGTGTGGGTTTTGCAGGGCTGGGAGTTATCCCTTTGCTCCAAAAATCTCTGATTTTGGATCTTCCCATAACAAGCCATGCTGAAGGGATCCAGCAGCAGGGAAGGGGATGGCTCGGGCTGGATGACAGCCAGGATGGGCTGGTTTGCCTCAGATTTCCCCACTCCCTCCCCCATTTCCCTGACAATCCCTGTCTGGGAGGTTGCCTCATCTCCAGCTCCAGAATTCGGAGCTCTCCCTGCCGTGAATCACCAGCTCAGAGGCTTCCACAGGAATAAACCCATCAGCTGAGAACAGGAATGGATTTTTAAATTCCCTTTTTCTCCCATAACCACCATTTTCATGTTTTTATTTTTTTCTGGGCTCCAAGGTTTTCTGCCAGGCTCTGAAGTAACGCTGAGCTTTCAGCCCAGGAAGGTTTGGTGGGAATGAGCTCCCTGGGCTCCCCGGGAGCGGGGCTGGGGCTGGGAGTGTCTGTGTGTGTATATATGTGTATGTAATTAATGTATATGTAGAGATGTATAGATGGGCACGGGGCTGGGGGCTCTGCTCCTGAGGAGGAGGAGGAGAAAAAGGAGGAGGAAAAGAAGAGAGGAGGATTTGTCCTCCAGCACCATGTGCTGAGCTCTGCAGCCCTCGGCCCCTGTCCCAGGGAATGTGGGATTCAGCCTCGACCCCTGTCCCAAGGGGTTCGGGATTCCCCCTCATTTGCTGTCCCAAGGGATTCAGGATCCAGCCTTGGCCCCGCTCTCAGGGGATGCGGGATTCCCTGTCCCAAGGGATACAGGATTCCCTGTCCCAAAGGAATGTGGGATTCCCTGTCCCAAGGGATACAGGATTCCCTGTCCCAAAGGAATGTGGGATTCCCTGTCCCAAGGGATACAGGATTCCCTGTCCCAAAGGAATGTGGGATTCCCTGTCCCAAGGGATACAGGATTCCCTGTCCCAAAGGAATGTGGGATTCCTTGTCCCAAGGGATACAGGATTCCCTGTCCCAAAGGAATGTGGGATTCCCTGTCCCAAGGGATACAGGATTCCCTGTCCCAAAGGAATGTGGGATTCCCTGTCCCAAGGGATACAGGATTCCCTGTCCCAAAGGAATGTGGGATTCCCTGTCCCAAGGGATACAGGATTCCCTGTCCCAAAGGAATGTGGGATTCCCTGTCCCAAGGGATACAGGATTCCCTGTCCCAAAGGAATGTGGGATTCCCCCTCAGCCCTTATCCCAAGGGATTCTAGCTCTCAAATTCCTCCCTCCCCTCCCTGCCCTGCACATCCCCCGATCCCAGTCCGGGTGATCCCGGTCCCAGTCTCATGGGTTGGGATGAGCTGGGGTGGGGATCAGGATCCTTGTGCCGCTGCCAGGGCTGGAGCGGATCCAGGATGGGATCCCGGGATGAGATCCTGGGATGGGTCCGGAGCACCCCCAGGCTCGTGCTGGCAGCTCCCGCATCTCTGCAGAGGAGCCTCAGTCTGCAGCATCCACATTTTTTATTTCTATGGGGTTTTTTTTTCCATTATTTTGATTTTTGGGTAAAACAACCCTGATTTTTTCACACCCCATGTTCCAGAGCTTCTCCCAAGACCTCCAGGGCACCAGGGACTTTTCCTGCAGCAATTCCCCCCTTGAGGGTCCCCCCTGGCCGAAGTGACCCTAGTCCAGCTGACAATCAAACCAGACTCCTAAAAAACAGGAATCCATTGCAGTTTGATAGAAAAACTTTTTAAAATCCCTCCCTTTCCTCTCAGCACCACATCTCCAGGATAAACCATCACCCACTGCTCCCCGTGTAAATAAACATTGAACCTTCTTGTATAAATTAAAGATAAAATAATTCTAAAAAAGACAAAAAAAAGTATCCATTGATAAACATCCCAAAAATAAAATTAAAAAAGCCCTCCCTTTCCAGAAGACTGACGTAATTCCAACATCACTTTTGTTTTGGAGCTGATTTCTAATCCCAGTAGGAGAACGAAACAAAGATCTGGAACACTACAACTGTTGGAGCTTTCAGTGAATCCGGGAGGGAAAAAAATGCATGTAAATATTTTTAATAGGAGACATATCTTAAACAGAACTTTTTTTTGTATGTACATAACTCTCCTAGAGTTTAGTACTGAAATGGCTTCATAGTGTCTGTTTTAAAAAAGAAAGGAAAAGAAAATGTTTGTTAATTGTTTTTGTTCTTACTCAATGGCCAAAACTTTAAAAATAATGACAAAAAAAAAAGACAAAAAAAAAGACTCTAAAAATAATCTTTGCCAATGGATCTAGCACTGTAATGGTACTGTCTATTTTTTTTAATTATTTCTGTGCTGTGCCCATTTATAAAATGAGGAAAAGATAAAAAATAAAGTCATTTAAACATTGTCTGCCCAGGGCCTGGCCAGAGTTCTTGGTGCCAACTACTCCAGGGTCTGTTGTGCTGGGAGTGGAGGGAGAAGGTCCTGGGCCTAGCAGGGTGTGGCTAAGGAATGGTTTCCATGGCAACTGCAGTGATGCTGAGGAGCCTGGACCATCCCAGTGCAGCCCTGAGCGATCCCAGCACAGCCATGGATAATCCCAGTACGGCCACTGGATAATCCCACTGCCACAGGGCAGGGCTGGATGGGATCTTGGGAAGGAATTGTTCCCTGGCAGGGTGGGCAGGGCTGGGATGGAATTCCCAGAGCAGCTGTGGCTGCCCCTGGATCCCTGGCAGTGCCCAAGGCCAGGTTGGACACTGGGGCTGGGAGCAGCCTGGGACAGTGGGAGGTGTCCCTGCCATGGCAGGGGTGGCACTGGGTGGGATTTAAGAATCTTCCAAATCAAACCATTCCAGGATTTTGGTTGAGCTGCTGTCACCTCACATCTCACCAGTGTCCCCATCCCCACATGCCATGAGTGTCCCCAGTGAGCCGGAGCCACTGCTCCAGCTGCGGGATCCATCCTCTCCCAGAGTGGGCAGTGGAAGCAGCCTGGACCCTCCCTCACAGTTCATTTCCAGAGGGATTCCTGGGAATGCCCGTGGTAGAAGTTCTGGCAGGGCTTCCTAAGTTCCTTGGACTTCCTAAGGACACCCTGGATGTTTTTATCCAGCTCCTGCCAGGCCAGGCTCCATGGATCCATCCCTGGAGCAACAGGGTTTGGATGTCCCCACACCACCCTTAGAGCCATGGGCAAATGCCAAAGCCCAGGAGGCTCCCAGAATTACTCCCCCAGCCCCAGTGATGTCCTGCTGGTCCAAATTCCAGGCAACGTCTCTCTGTTTGGGCAATGTGTTTTTATGACCCTGCCTCCCTCTACTCCAAGTGCTTCACGCCCTAATTCAGCAGCTGGATATCCCAACCCTCAGCCTGCAGCAGGGACAAATCCCATCCCTGAGCCTGCAACTCAGGAATCCATCCCTGGATGGCCACAGCAGCAGAGCCCCAAATCTCCCCCTTTTCACCCTATTTCCCAGAGTGGGGCAATACCCACCAGTCCAGCACTGCTCCCTGCAGCAATCCCTGCCTGCAGCATTCCCTGCCTGCACCTGCAGCTATCCCTGCCTGCAGCACTCCCTGCCTGCAGCTTCAGCATTCCCTGCCTGCAGCATTCCCTGCCTGCACCTGCAGCAATCCCTGTCTGCACCTGCAGCAATCCCTGCCTGCAGCATTCCCTGTCTGCACCTGCAGGAATCCCTGCCTGCACCTGCAGCAATCCCTGTCTGCACCTGCAGCAATCCCTGCCTGCACCTGCAGCAATCCCTGCCTGCAGCATTCCCTGTCTGCACCTGCAGCTATCCCTGCCTGCAGCACTCCCTGCCTGCAGCTTCAGCATTCCCTGCCTGCAGCATTCCCTGCCTGCACCTGCAGCAATCCCTGTCTGTACCTGCAGCACTCCCTGCCTGCAGCACTCCCTGCCTGCAGCATTCCCTGTCTGCACCTGCAGCAATCCCTGCCTGCAGCATTCCCTGCCTGCACCTGCAGCTATCCCTGCCTGCAGCATTCCCTGCCTGCAGCAATCCCTGCCTGCACCTGCAGCATTCCCTGCCTTCAGCAATCCCTGCCTGCAGCTGCAGCAATCCTCAGCATTCCAGGTGGGAAGGGCGCAATCCCAGCTTCCAGCCTGCTCCAGCCCCAATAATGACCCCACTGTGCTGTGCTCCTATGTTTGGTAGAGCACAAATGAGCAACTGCCTGCCCAAGGTGTTGGAATTTGGGCTGGAGGCTGGAAACAGCCTCTGATTATATCCCGATCTCCTTTTTTTTTTTTCTTTACCTTCCCCCTCCAACAGCTCTCACAGGAATTTTCCATTCCTGCAGTGCCATTGCAGACCCTGGGATTTATCAGGACAATCCCAAATGTGATTTATTTGGGATTCTTTTGTACCCTGTGAATTAGCCTCTATACATCTCTGTGATGTGAAAAAAGCACCCAAAAATAACACCAGGATTGGGATTTCAGCTGGAAAATGAACGGCCCAAAGGCACCAGGCCTGTGGTGGTTCTCAGGGATTTTAGGGAACATCCACACCTGAGTGGCCCGGTGACCACTATGGGGACACACAGCTGGGAAGGGTCCTCAGGTGCCAGCTGTGAACTGTGGATGGTCCTTAGTGGGTCCAAATCCTCCCTGAGCTTTTCTGGATACCCCAAATAAAGAGGATTTATCCCATACACCGAGGTGCTGCTCCCAAGGCTCATCCCAGAAACTGCTCCTGCTTCACTCCATGGACACAGTGAGGCCCCTCCTGCCTCCCTGGAAAATCCAAGTCCTATTTCAGAATCCTCTGCATTCCTGGACATAAACAACCCCTCCCCATCCTCATTCCCAGCTCTTCCCATTTCTCCCACCCTCCCTCTCTGTGGCTCTACAAATCCTCCTCACCCAAGTGTCCTCCATGTGTATCTTCCCACCTTTCTTAGCTCCTGGCCCATTCCCCTTGCTTTCCAAGGACAGGAAGCCCTTTAGGACAAAGGAGGCTGAAATCCCAGTGGGAATGGCCGGATACAACTCCTTGTCCTGCTCCAGAGGCCTGGTGGGAGCGATGGATATCTGGGCACAGCGGCCGCTCTGAGGATTTTCGGGCCATTGTTCAGGATTGGAGGCAAAGAGCAGAATTCATGCTCCAGGAATTCCAGCATTTCCTGAGCCTTAGTGGTTATTCACAGCAGCTGAGCCAATATTCCAGGTTATTTACCTGCTCCAGGACAATTGGCAGCGGGAATGCTCCTTTGGGAATTGTGTCCCTCCTATTCCCACCTATTTCCTGCCCTCCAATTGTTTTTGCCGTGGCTGAATCCATCTGAGTGCTGGGGACAGGACAGCTCACCCCGTGTCCCACATCCCAGAGGACAGAGAATTCCTGAACAGAATATTTCCCACTATAGAAATGCTCCATGTTTATCCAGGACTGCTGGAGCCTGGACATTCGGTGCCTGGGTTTGCATTCCGTGAGGAATTGTGCCTGCTGACGAATCTGTGTTCGATCTAACAAGGAATGAAGCCAATTAAAATAATGGGGAGCCTGAGCTGCTGCCTGGAACAAAACAATGATAATTATAATGATAATTATAATGAAGATCAAATCCAAACCTTCAGAGCGGATCCTGCCTCCCTCATTTTTTGTAACCCTCTCCCATCACTGCAGAGTCGTTGGGAATGGGGAATTGGAGCAGCTGCACCTGATAAAGCTCCCAACCAATTTCCTCCCTGGCAATGAATTCCAGAGGGAAATGTGAGTGCTGCTCCCACCATGGATGGGGATTCCTGGCCTTGCCATGGGATTCCTCCCTGGATTTGGCCCACAGAGTCACAGGGAGGCTTTAAACTGAGGGCAGAGCAGGATCTTGGGAAGGAATTCCTGGCTGTGAGGGTGGGCAGGGCTGGGATGGAATTCCCAGAGCAGCTGTGGCTGCCCCTGGATCCCTGGCAGTGCCCAAGGCCAGGTTGGACATTGGGGCTGGAGCAGCCTGGGACAGTGGGAGGTGTCCCTGCCATGGCAGGGATGGGATGGGATGGGATTTAAGGTTCCTCCCAACCCAACCCATTCCAGGATTCTGTCATTCCTTGAATTTTTAGGAAAGCCTTGTGGCAGAGGTAGGAATCACCTGCCTTCTCTCACAGCCTGGGGATCTCTCCAGATCTGATCCAAGCTCATCTGGCAGGAGGAGCTGCTGGATGATCCTTGCATCCCACCCCAGAGATCCTCATCATTCCCTTCAAACAACACCCCTGGAGAAGTCTGGAAGTGCTTGAGACGCCTGCTGGACCCCAGGACCACCCCTTGGATCCAGCTGGATCCCATCTCCTCCCACCTTAAAATAGGGCAGGAGCTCATTTTGGGAATGTGAGACGAGGTCTCCGTATGGAAGTGTTCCCTCCAACTGCCAATCCTGGCATTAAACAATCCGTGGGATATTCCTCACACAAGGCAGGAGGGATTTTTGCCAGGAATGTTGCAGCTTTGCAGTTCAAGGTCGATAAATCGGGGACTTGATTCCTTTGAAACCCCCCACGGATGGAATCCCCTGGGAATGGGCAGAATCCCATGCCAGGACAGGGAATTTATGGGGCAGCAGCAGGAAGAATTGGGATTTCCCCCCCACTAGACTATCCTGGAGGAATTCCAGAGGGAATCAGCTGGGATTTGAATGACTGAACCTGTCTGAAAAGTGCTTTTTTTCCTCTTTATTCCCTCACCTGTGTCTCCTGCAAACATCTCCGGCTCTGTTGGCTATTTTTAGAGGCCGGGAATTAAGACCTTGATTTGCATTTTCCCTTCGTTTGGCCGGCTCAAAGCGATTTCAGGGTAATTGGATAATGACAGGGCTCATCACTCAGACTGTGACAAATCGCCACACCTGGCTCACAGGAAAGGCTGGCAGGGACCTACGGTGGCCCCGAGGAGCAGCTGGAAGAGGAGGAGAGAAGGAATTTGGGGAAGAGAGGGGATTTTTTTTTTTTGGCAAAAATCCTAAAATCCTGCTGGAACCAGGAGTTTTTATGAGTTTTATGCTTTTGGGCTGAGCTGTTTCTTTAGGAAACTGAGGCCCAGACAGGGATTTCTCTCCAATCCCCCTAATCCAATATTTTCCTTCCAGACGTGGGCTGAGGATGCAGTTGGGAGTGTGAAAGACTCCTTCTGCTGCTGGTTTCCTCTTGGCAGGGATGGTTTGGAGTTAATTCCCACTCAGGAACCCGAGGTCTTGTGCCCAGTGGGGCTCGGGTTACAGGCTGAATCCACATTACTGTCCCAAGGGAATTGTGGTGGTTCTGGTCCAACCCTTGGAATCCAAATCAAGGCAAGAGCAGCCGAAATCTGTGAAAAAGCTCGAAGAAGGAGCTGGCTTTCAGGAATTTTCTTCCCGTGTGTCTTGGAATTGCAGAATCCCTCTGCTTAGAAAAGATCAGTGAGTCCAAGCTTTAACCCAGCACTGCTGAGGCCAGCACTGACCGTGTCCCCAAGTGCCACATCCAGGGGCTGTTAAATCCCTCCAGGGATGGGAACTCAGCACTGCCCTGGCTGGACAGCCCTGTCCAGGAGGAAATGTTCCCAAAATCCACCCTGAGCCTCCCCTGGCCCAGCCTGAGGCCGTTCCCTCTGCTCCTGTCGCTGTTCCCTGGGAGAAGGGTGAATGTCACCTCAGAAGTGGTGCCCTGGGGAGGGATGTCCCAAACCTGATGTTCCCAGGAGAACTTGCCCATAGGAGAACTTGGGGGATGCTTTGGGCTGGGAACACAGAGCCCTGATCCTGTTTGCTGTGGGATCTGTCCAGAGTGTGATCCTTACTCTCCTGCTCTACCCAAAAGCATTTTGAATTACAATCTTCCCATCTCACCTTTCATTTCTGCTCTGGGAAAACCTTACCCAGATCCTTAAAATCTTCTCCATGCTGCTGCCAATTCTCCAATAAGGTCATGGAATTAGGGAATGGTTTGGATGAGAATGGATCTTAAATCCCACCCAGTGCCACCCCTGCCAAGGCAGGGACACCTCCCACTGTCCCAGGCTGTCCCCAATGTCCAGCCTGGCCTTGGGCACTGCCAGGGATCCAGGGGCAGCCACAGCTGCTCTGGGAATTCCATCCCAGCCCTGCCCACCCTGCCAGGGAACAATTCCTTCCCAAGATCCCACCCAGCCCTGCCCTGTGGCAGTGGAAGCCATTCCCTGTGTCCTGTCCCTCCATGCCTTGTCCCCAGTCCCTGTCCAGCTCTCCTGGAGCCCCTTCAGGCCCTGCCAGGGGCTCTGAGCTCTCCCTGGAGCCTTCTCCTCTCCAGGTGAATAGATAGGAGGAACCAGAGCAAAGTCCTTTCCGTTTTCCTTACTTTTTTTTTTCCTTTCTTTTTTTTCCTTTCTTTTTTTTCCTTTCTTTTTTCCTTTCTTTTTTCCTTTCTTTTTTCCTTTCTTTTTTCCTTTCTTTTTTCCTTTTTCTTTTTCCTTTTCCTTTCTTTTTTCATTTCCCCTTTCTTTACTGCTTTCTTTACCCCTTTCCTTTCCCCTTTCCTCCGCTTTCTCCACTGCTCTCCAGATCCCTTTGAACATTTCTGGAGCCTCAGTCTGGGTGAGCTAAGCAGGTTCCAACAAACATGACACAAAACAGGCACTTCCACAAAATAAAATAAAGAAATTCCCAAACCACAACATCTGGGGCAGTTCTGTAAAATAGAAAGAACCAAATTCCCACCAACAGACCAACAACAAAAAGCTTTTGAGCCTTTTTCAGACACGTGGCTGAGATTATCCCACTGGAATGGCAGGGATGGCTCCTGGCTGTTGGGTAAAACCTGGATTTATCCCACTGGGATGGCAGGGAGCATTCCTGGCTGTTGGGTAAATCCTGGATTTATCCTGCTGGGATGGCAGGAATAGCTCCTGGCTCAGTTGGGTAAACCCTGGATTTATCCCACTGGGATGGCAGGGATGGTTCCTGGCTCTTATCCCCCAGTACCAAGTGACTCTGGAACCCTTTGGAATTAGGATACTCAGAAGGAGCTGCCTCTTCCCAGACATTTGGCTCCCTGCCCCACCACATCCCTGCCACCCACGTGGAATTCCTCTCTTTCCTGGCCAGGATCCTGGGGAAAAGCAGCTTTGAACACCAGGCCCCCAAAGTGCTGCTTTCATGTCAAGCCTTGGAGAGGGATTTACTTTGGAGTCTGTTCCTGTGGTCCCAAAGGAGCCGCCTGCCATTCCTCTGCCACTTCCTGCTTCCACACATCTTGGAGTGGTGGATGAGCCACATCCCAGGTGAAATTTCCCTTCCCCAAACCCCCCATGTGGATGTAACTCATGGCAGGGACTCCACCAGCAGCTTGTGAGGGAGGATGAGTGAGGAGATCCAGCCATGCCTTGTCCTGACTTCTCTGGAAAACAAGGGAAAAACAGGGAATCAAACCCAAATCCAACCCCACCACATTCCTCCATGGAGCTGATGAGCTCCGTGGGATGATACAAGAGGGATGAGGGATGCAGCAGGTACTGAGGCCCTGGCATGGGGTGCCCAGAGAAGCTGTGGATGCCTCTGGAATTGTCCAGGGCCAGCTTGGATGGCGCTTGGAGCACCCGGGGATAGCGCAAGGTGTCCCTGCCCTCGGAAACAGGATGGGCTTTAAGGTCCTTCCCACCCAAACCATTCCATGAGGATTCCACGCCAGGAAAATTTGGGTAGTGTTTGGGGCTCAGCAGCCTCCCTCTGGAATAAAGATGGATCAGGGAAGCAGGAAAAAGATTTTCCCAAGCATCTGGAGTGTTCAGGAAAGGGAAAGGAAAGCAGCAGAAGGGAAATGCTGCAGGGAAAACCTCCCGGGGAGGATGGGGGACCCCAAGGCCGCTGACATTGCCAGCCCTCCCCGGCACCTCCCAACCCATGGAATCCGGGAGCAGGGAAGCAGCGGAGCGGGGCTGAGCCCCGGGGGTTTTAAGGGATTCCCAGAGCGGCTCCCGCACACATGGAAGCGTCCTGGCCAAGGGCTCCGGGCCGATCCCATCGCATTCCCAGCACAAAGGGAGCTCTGCGGGGCCGGGAAAGCCCCGGGGAGGGCTCCGCGTGGAACGGGAGTCACGCAAGGGCGGTGGTGGCTCTTTGGGCAGTCCCAGCGCTGCCGCTGGATGGGGTCGGGGGTGTTCCCGGGAAGGGGGGTTGGTGTTTTCCCAGGGATTTTGCCTTTCAAGTGCAGCCGGCACTGTTCTGCCTTCGATGCCGGCGCTCCCAGCTGGAGCTCAGGGCTTGGCCATGCAGACAGGAAAGGATTCATCGCAACCCGGGCAGTGGGATGGTGGCAGGGACAGCACGGCGAGCTCCCATTCCCATTCCCGGATTTCTGCTGCTCTGTAAGGGCGTTTTGCCATGTAGGAAAAGGGAACGGGCTCGGTTCGCCAAATCCCTTCCAGCAGAGCCCGGGCGATGCCACCCGATGGCTTCAGCAGCGCCAAGAGGATGCAAAACTCCTGCCAGACCCGTCCCTGCTCCCACTGACAGCTTCCCAGTTCGCCTTCCTCATGCAAATCCCTGGGATGTGACTCCAGCAGCTCCCAGCATCTGCTCCCGGAGGGCTCTGCTGGGAATCCGCGCTCCTGTAATTGAGAGCAGCGCTTGGCTCGCTGTCAGAGCATCCCGGGGCGCTGGGGAATGGGTTGAGGCATTCCCGTGGCTGCTGCGTTTGGAACAAATCGGGATTTTACTGCTCAGATGTGGCTCCCGAGTGCCAGCGGCTGATCACAAAGAATTCCGTGGAAACGGAGATTTTATGGGATGGGTGGAGGTGCTGCCCCCCTTTGTAACACCAAACCTGCCTGGGGAATCCTCTGCTTCCACCAGCTCTCGATTTTCCAAGCGTTTCCTCCTTGGATTGAGGCATCCTGGGTCAAAAGCTGCGGGAAGGGCTCAGGAAGAGAGGCTCAGCTTTGGTGGGGTGAAAATTCCAAGGGGTAAGGCCACCCCGACCTTCTGGGTTCAGTATTTAAAACCAAGCCTGGGGGATCCCAGGACTGCTGGGAATTAACTGGGAGGTCTGGAAGGTGAAGCAGCTCCAGGTTTGGCCCAGGGTGGATCTGAGGATGCTGATCTGAAGGGTTTGGCATCTCTGAACCTTCCTGCACTGGGAACGTGGTGCTGCTCAGAGCTCAAAGGATGATCCCAATCACTGGATTGTGATTTGGCTTCTGCATGGGCTGAGCTGAGGCTGGTTTGATGTGAAGTCTGGATTAAATCTGATGTGGTCTGGATTAAATCTGCCCTTCTGTGACTTTGGTGTGCCACGGCCATGCTGGTGCCAGAGCCACTGGACCTCCTTCAGAGAAGGTGCAGAGCTCTTCCAGATGTGGGCTTGGATGCACAGCTGGGCCTGCAGCCGGGATCACTCCTGGCTGCACAGCCCTGGGGATTTAATCTCATTCCTAACTGGTTCTGTCCCCTCCTCTGCCACGGAGTGTCCCTGTCACCAGCAGGTCACCAGAGAGCCTGTGCTGGGCAATCTCACACCACAGCTCCACAAAAAGCAGGGAAAACCCTAAAAAATGTTTTTCCCGAGTGGTTTCTGTTATGCCAGGCTCTGAGAGACACCAAAGCCATTAAACAGCGCTTAAAAGGATGTTTAACTGGGGCTGGGTGTGGAATCCCCCAAATCAGGGTGAGTTAAGTGTTCCCTTAACTGCTCCCTGGGCAGCACAAAGAGCAGAGGAAGCCGAGATTTAGATTTTCTTCCCGAAGAATCCGCCAGAATCCATCACCTGCCTGTGTGGGACAGGATCCTTCCTCTCTCACAGCCTGGAGGATGGGAGATGGATGTTGGGAGGAGAGGAAAACCTTGGAACCTCGGATTGCTGTGAGCTGTGCATCCCCCACACATCCAGCTGTGGTTTAGGGGGAAGCAGCAGATTGAAACCAAGGGAATACACGCAGGGAATAAAACCAGAGAACAAAACCAGGGAATACCGGCAGGAAATCCTCTGCTGCTGTACAAACCCGGCCCCTTTCCAGCTCCCCTCATCACTTTTTGGCCACGTTCAACCCTCTGACCTTCTGCTGCCTTTGCTTGCAGCCAGCTTCAATTACTCCAGAGGTTTTTTTCCCAGATGTTGATTCCTTACACTCCCCGCTGTTAAAGCCCTGGTCAATCTGCACATCAAACATCCCAGAGATTGGAGTCGGCTCCTTGCAGCTCTGGGCAGCCCTGGAACCCAAATCTTCCTCCCCTGAACCCAAATCTGCCTCCCCTGAACCCAAATTTGCCTCCTCAAAACCCAAATCTCCAGCCCCTGAAACCCAAATCTCCCTCCCCAAATCCCAAATCTCCCTCTCTGGAACCTAAATCCCCCTACCTGGATCCAAATCTCCCTCTCCAGAACCCAGATCTCCCTCCCCAAAACCCAAATTTCCCTCTCTGGAACCCAAATCTGCCTCCCTGAACCCAAATCTCCATCCCCAGGAGATCCCCCTTCCCTTTCTCCTCCAGTTTAAGGTGATAAAACTTCGGAGACCTAATCTGGGCATTATCTGCCTATTTGGATAATGTTCAACAGGAATTTTAGCCTCATCTTTATCTCCAAAATAAAGATAAATTCCACTGCTTGTCTCTGTTTTTTTTTTTTTTTTTTTTTTTTTGTCCTTGGTTAATTTTGTTTCCCACTTTGCCACAGCTCCTCAGCATTCCTTGGCTGCTAACATAGGGATATTTATCCGTGTGGAAGAATCCTGAATCCAAAGCATTTTCCAGAGGTGCAACCTGGGGGCTGCTCCTGTTTTCCCACCAGAGCCCTCCCAGCAGGTGATGCTGGAAGGAGCAAGGAAAAAAATCCTTCTCCCTCAGGGATTCACCTAAATATTCCAAACCTCCTCCCAGACTCCATCTGGCAGGATATTCTCCCTTATCCCAACTTTTTCCCTCCTGCTTGAAGTGCATCAGGAATTTTGTGTCCTGTTTTGGGGCAGAGCCATCAATAACATTTGTGTCTCTCTGCTTGGAAAAGAAATAAATTTAAAACTGGCCCAGTTCATCTTTGCACAATCCTGATATTTTTCCGTGCGGGAAACTCTTCCTTTGTGCCCTTACACCAAATCCTTCAGCATCCCTGCAGCCTCGAATCCATCTTCCTGCTTCCCATAAAACTTCCCTGGAGATACGAGCCCTGGCTCTGCCTTCCCTGATTAAATGTGCCACAGATTTAATTTGACAGCAGATAAAGAATCCTGTCCAAAGGTGATGTTTCCATTGCTGCCTGATCCCTGTCGGGGCCCTCCTGGTGTGTGTGGTGGAAAAATCACTTTTTCCTGAGGGATATTTGTATTTCCCCTCACTTTCCCCCATATTTTTTGATAGGATCTGTCTGGAAAAGGGGTTGTTCTTCTAATTCCAGGATTTAAGAGGCAACGTGGGATGTGTTTCTGAGGGCTTGGACAGGCTGAAATCCCCCCTGGAAAAGTGAGGGAACCCCCATAATCCAGGGCTGTCGACCTAAGGACTTATAGGAATCTCCTGCTTCCCAACATGATTCTGGGAAGCTGTTTTTGTTTTCCCTTTTCCTGCAGCTCTGTGGGTTTGGCTGGAAGGAGGCTCAGGGGGCTCAGGGGGTGTGAGATTGGCTGTGAACCCCCTTGGAGGGGGATTTTGCCTTTAGGAACATTTTCCAAGAGCAAATCCCCCCAAAAAGTGACATCTGGGGGGTTCATCCTGCTCTGTTTCAAGGAGGATGGGGCTGGCAGGGCTGGCTGAGCTCATCCTGCTCCATTCCAGGGAAGAGCAGCCACCCCTGGGGCACCAAAGCAGGGAATGTGGGCTGGGGAGGGATTATTTGGAATTCCCAATAAAAATATGGGGTTCCCAATTAAGGTTTGGAGTTCCCAATAAAATTTTGGAGTTCCCACTAAAGGTTTGGAGTTCCCAATGAAGGTTTGGGGTTCCCAATAAGGATTTGGAGTTCCCAATAAAATGCTCTCACTGCTGGTGGCACCATTGTCTGAACTGTGGGGTCAGTGTGGCTGCAATCTCTGGAATTCCAGTGGCTCTCCAGGGTCTTCAGGGGAGCATGGAGTGACAGGAGAGGGGGAATGGATCTAAATGAAGAGAGAGGAGGTTTAGATGGGATCTTGGGAAGGAATTGTTCCCTGGCAGGGTGGGCAGGGACTGGGATGGAATTCCCAGAGCAGCTGTGGCTGCCCCTGGATCCCTGGCAGTGCCCAAGGCCAGGCTGGACACTGAGGCTGGAGCAGCCTGGGACAGTGGGAGGTGTCCCTGCGGGAGGCACTGGATTGGATTTAAGATCCCTTCCCACTCAAGCCATTCCAGGATTCTATGACCTGGAACACTCCCAGCCTCACTGGGACACACCCTGTGCCATCCCAGTGTCCCCAGCTCTGGCACACAGCGGGGTCCTGCTCTGTGCCAGGGAGTTCTGCTGATCCAGGCTGGAATTCCCATGTGGGAGTGTCCCTGCGGCCCAGCCAGGGCCAGGCTCTCCCCGCAGCTCCCAGTGGCATCCCTGACTCATAAATAGGTCACTGGATGGGAACTGTGTGGAGCCAGGAGCTCCCACCCTGTGGCTGCCTGCAGAAGGTGCAGCAAGGAATATGTGGAATTCTGAAGGAAGGAACTTCCTCTTCCATCTGATTGCTGAATCAACAACAGTTGATTCTTTTTGGAAATCATTAAATGCACGTGTTGTACCCACCTTGGTTTATTACATTAAGTCTTGGAATGGTTTGGTTTGGAAAGGACCTTAAATCCCATCCAGAGCCACGGCAGGGACACCTCCCACTGTCCCAGGCTGCTCCAGCCCCAATGTCCAGCCTGGCCTTGGGCACTGCCAGGGATCCAGGGGCAGCCACAGCTGCTCTGGGAATTCCATCCCAGCCCTGCCCACCCTGCCAGGGAACAATTCCTTCCCAAGATCCCACCCAGCCCTGCCCTGTGGCAGTGGAAGCCATTCCCTGTGTCCTGTCCCTCCATGCCTTGTCCCCAGTCCCTGTCCAGCTCTCCTGGAGCCCCTTCAGGCCCTGCCAGGGGCTCTGAGCTCTCCCTGGAGCCTTCTCCTCTCCAGGTGAGCACCCCCAGCTCTCCCAGCCTGGGTCCAGACGGGCTCCAGCCCTCCCAGGGAAGGAATTTTCCCTGAACAATTCCCATGTGTCTCTCTACCTTATCCCTAAAAGTGCTGCTGTAGCAGCCCCTGGGGTTTCCCTGCGCTCATCCACCCCCACACATCCCAGTCACTGCCTGACTCCTGCTTCCCTTTTATTCCAGTTATTCCCCAGTGCTGCCCAGCACCCTCCAGGCTTTTTCCCAGTGGGATTTTTGAGGAGGTGGGAAGGGAACAGGGGATTGTGGCCAGTTCATGCTATAGTGAACCCATAAGCTCTGAAAGGGCTGCCCAGGGGTTTTCAGCATTGAATTATCAGCTCAGGGGTCCTTGATGGGGAAGAATTCTGTGAAGGGAAGATTTCTATGAAAGGAAGATTTCCATGAAGGCAAGATTTTCATGGATGTAAGATCCTTGTGAAAGGAAGATTTCTGTGAAGGGAAGAATTCCATGAAGAGAAGATACCTGGGAAGGGAATATTTCCATGGAGGGAAGATTGCTGTGAAGGGAAGATTTTTGTAAAGGAAATCCCTGGAAAGGGAAGAATTCCATGAAGGGAAGATTCCTGTGAAAGGAAGAGTGTGAAGATTTCCATGAAGGTATTTCCATGGAGGGAAGATCCTTGTAAAGGGAAGATTTCCATGAAGGGAAGATTTCCATTTTCCCTCCATGAAATGACTTCTGTGAGGGAAGATCCTTGTAAAGGGAACATTTCCATGGAGGGAAGATTTCCATGGAGGGAAGATTTCCATGGAGGGAAGATTTCCATGGAGGGAAGATCCTTGTAAAGGGAACATTTCCATGGAGGGAAGATTTCCATGGAGGGAAGATTTCCATGAAGGGAAGATTTCCATGGAGGGAAGATCCTTGTAAAGGGAAGATTTCCATGGAGGGAAGATTTCCATGGAGGGAAGATTTCCATGGAGGGAAGATTTCCATGAAGGGAAGATCCTTGTAAAGGGAACATTTCCATGGAGGGAAGATTTCCATGGAGGGAAGATTTCCATGAAGGGAAGATTTCCATGGAGGGAAGATCCTTGTAAAGGGAAGATTTCCATGGAGGGAAGATTTCCATGGAGGGAAGATTTCCATGGAGGGAAGATTTCCATGAAGGGAAGATTTCCATGGAGGGAAGATCCTTGTAAAGGGAACATTTCCATGAAGCTCCTCCAAGCCAGCCACACACCTGTCCCAACTCTTTTGGCTCTGAAAGCTGCAATTCGCCTCTGGAATTCGCTGGGCTGGAATTCGGGATTGACAAAAAGTGGTTGGTGCAGGTCCGGCGTGTTCCAGGCGTGAGGAAGATGAGGATGATCTTCCCTCGGAGCAGCAAGCTCCAGGCACCGCGAGCTGCCCCAGTTCCCTGATCCCTCTTGGATGCAAAGCTCCTGCGAAGCCGGTGGCAGGGCCCATCCCGAGGGAAATGGCGTGGGACGCGTGCTCAGGGAGCGTGAAGGCAGCGTGAGCCGGGCTGTCAGCGCTGCTTTGTCACTGGCCGCACACAAACACCTCCCGCTGCTCTGCGTGTCGCCTTCGCTGTGAATTCATCCTCTGCGAGCTCCGGGGCTGATCTCCATGGACAGCACGGCCCTCGGTGTGTCCTGAGGGCTGGCACGGCGTGGATGATCCCAGGTTTCAGATGTTCCTCAGTGGGAAAGGAACGGTGCTGGGATGGCTCCTGGGATAAGCTCCTCCCCCGCCTCACCTGGCTGCTCCCTGCCTGCTCTCATCTTTTATTTAGGATGTTGATTTCCTGCTCTGTTTTTACCAGAGGACAGCACCAAGCCATCCCTGCAGTTTTCCCTCCGTGACATTCAGGATTTTTCATCCCCACCCTGATATTTCTGTGGTTCATTCCCAGGATTTCCTCAGAACAAGGATGAGAAGCTGGATTTTCAGTTTTGTCTAACTGACATTTTCTCAGTTACTTTTGGAATGTTTCGTAGTGTCACTCATAGGAATTTTGGGAGCTGCCAAATCAAATCCAGGGAGAGAAGAGCAAAAAACCCTCTGACCTCAGAGCAAGCTCAGGAAGGAGATCTGGCTGTGAATGTTTCTTCCCTTCCCTTCCCTTCCCTTCCCTTCCCTTCCCTTCCCTTCCCTTCCCTTCCCTTCCCTTCCCTTCCCTTCCCTTCCCTTCCCTTCCCTTCCCTTCCCTTCCCTTCCCTTCCCTTCCCTTCCCTTCCCTTCCCTTCCCTTCCCTTCCCTTCCCTTCCCTTCCCTTCCCTTCCCTTCCCTTCCCTTCCCTTCCATCTGCTTTGGGTCAATCCTGGGAGATTTATGGGAAGATCTGGAGGTTTTTCACTCCCAAGTGTTCTCATATGTCACCCAACTCAAACCATGCCAGGAATGGGATCCTTTTCCCAGGCAGCAGAGCCAGGGATGGCACAGGACATTCATTTGGCACTGGAATTGAGGGATTGGAGTGTGTGGAGAGGAAGGGAACAGGAAAGGGCACTGGGGATAGATTTATGGGGATGATAAAAGGAAATCCATGGCCGGGGGAATCTCTCAGGCTCTGGTGTTCAGAGCAGCTCCAGGATTTGCTGACTCCCATCCTTCCTGCCTGGTGTGCCTTGGAGAGGGAAGTGCCCTTTCCAAGCCCTCTGGAAAATCCAAACCTGGGAAAATCCATCTGTTTGCTGGGGAAAAGCGGGGTCCTGGCTCTTCCCACACCCAGCCAGGCTGCCTGGAATTCAGCGAGAACGCCGTGGGATTTAGGATGAGCTTTCCAAAGGAGAGCTGGGCTGAGCTGGAATTAAAACCTCAGACCCTTCCAATATCTCAAGGATGGGAATTTTAGGGAATATTTCCACCTCTGAAGGGCTCCAGAGACACCTCAACACCCCCAGTTCCTCAGGGGTGAGAATTTAGGGGAATATTTCCACCTCTGAAGAGTCCCCAGAAGAGGGTCTGGAATACTCCAGCAGGACACAACCATGGCCTCACCTACTCCAGGTTTTAATGGGAAAAACCCCTCTTGATCTGCTCTGCACATCCCACATCCCTCATTCCACGCCCTGGAAAAGTCTTTGCGGAGTTTTGGGCAGGGAATGGTTAAAGCTCAGCCTGGAAATCCTCCCAAACTCATTCCAAGATGTTTTTTCCCTTTCCCTTCCTCACTCAGGACCAGCCATAATTGGGCTGAGGGCGGGATTTATTCCCGGCCTTTGAGTGTGACCTAAATCCAATCTCGCTCCTCATCAACCGCCTTTGTTCTTGGGCCGGGTTTAATCACTCGTCTGCTAATCCAGACTGATTGAGCGCTGCCTTCCTCACTCGTCTTCTTCAGAGCAGGCAAAAAAAAAAATCCAGGAAAAGTTGTTTCCTTGGAATTTATCTTCTTGTGAGGCGCCGGTTTCCCACCCTGGTTGCTGTGGGATGATTCCAGGGTCTCTGCATCGGTTCAGGTGCTGTTAAACGGGGATCAGGAGTCATTTTCTGTCTCTTTTAATTTCGGGATGATCCAAATTCCAGCAGCGGCGCCGGGCAGAGCTCATCCCTCCCCTCGGCTCAGCAAAGCCGGGTCTATCCTAGCCCCCGGCTGAAGGAAGAGCTGGATCCTCTGGATTTCTGAGCTGTGTTTTGAGATGGGGAAGTGACTCTGGAGGGTTCCAGAGCCACCTCAAACTCCCCAGTATTTCACAGGTGTGAATTTAAGGGACTATTTCCACCTCTAAAGGATTCCAGAGCCACCTCAACCCTTTGAATACCTCAGGGATGTGAATTTTAGGGAATCTTTCACCTCGTGATGGTTCTAGACTCACCTCAGCCCTTGGGGATTTGAATTTAATGGAACATATCCATCACCTTCATGCAGTTCCTGAGGACCAAAATGCAGCTCCCAAAGTGCAGCTCCCAAAACATAACTCCCAAAATTCTGCTCCCCAAATGCTTCTCAAACCAGTGGGATTCATGGATTGGGATATATGGGGCTTGATGCTGTGGAAAAGCCACTCCTGGTGGCCAAAACTTTTCCGGGAACTCAGCAGTGGTTTTCCAGGAATGCCAAGAGATTCTCCCTCCCTGCAACATCCTCCAGCTCTGGGGAGTTTTCTGTTGGGTTCTTCATTCCTTGCCTTGTTTTGTCCATGGAGCAGCTTTTGTTGGCCCAGAAGGAGCCCTGGGAATGATGGATGGCCCTGCCAGAGAGATGAAACATCCCATTTACTGCGCCCTGGCTCTGGAATTCTGACAGCCCAGGCACAGGAGCAGCAATGAAACAGTCCTGGAGCAAGGAGAACACAGGGATTTCCATCCACAGCTCGTTCCTGAGGGACACAAGGACAGCCAGGGGAAGGGAAAGGCAAAAACAGCAGGAGAAGAAATGGGCTGGAAAATGGAGAAGAAAGGGGGAATTTTAGAGGGGAGAAGTGGAAAGGAGCTTTTGGGATTTGGAGGGAATGAGCTCGGGGCTGGCAATGCCGAGGAGTGGCCACTCCTGCTCCAAGGGCCAGCTGCTGCTGGGTAATTGGGGTTTTTGGGAATTGCAGCTGCTCTGGGCTGGGTGGGAGCTCGGGATGTGTGGGGTGGCTCAGAATGGGTGGGAATGGTGGCTCTGCCAGGCAGAGCAGATGTGGGAGAGCCCAGAGCAGCTCTGGGAAGGCAGAGCTGGGCTGAACTGGGCTTCTCCAGGACTAATCCTGGATGGAAACCTCAGTCCTGAGGGGGGATGAGAGGCCCCTTCCCCTCCTGGAGCACCAGCTTTGCTTCCAGAACTTTCCAGACCCCAGGAGGAGCCTCTGCTCCTCTTCCATCCCTGATTTTGGCTGGCACAGAACCCTGCCCAGCTCCAAATCCCTGTGTAGTGGGAGTGTTCCTCAGACAGGAGAGCAGAGATTCCATCCTGCCCAAAACCCCTCTGATGGAAATTTGAGGACACCAGATGTGGAGATCAGAGCATCATCCCTGTTTGGACACTTAAGCCTGGCCTAAAAGCGAAGCTTGGGGCAGGTTTTTTCCACTTGCAGTAGGACACAGCCCTTCTGTCCATGGAAGGGGCCATTCCCAGGAATCCAAGCCTTTTCTCTTCATCCCTGTGGTTTTTTTGGGATGAAGGATCCTCCTGATACCCCAGCAGGTCCTCAGTGCTTGGTGTTAAAATTCCCTTTTCCTGGGGTGTTGCAGGGTGACAGTTCCCAGCACTGATCTAGGACACAGAAAATTCCCTAGTCAGGCCAATGGCTTTTTGGGGGACAAATATTCCTGAAAAAAGTCGTGCTGGGACTTTACTGGAGGTGCCTGCACCACCTCTTCCCCTCCTGGGACCCCTCTCTGCCATTCCCTAATGGATGTGGGATTCTGCTTCGCTCTCTGGAGCCTTCCTCCTTCAGGATCATGGAATCACGGAATGCTTTGGGTGGGAATGGACCTTAAATGCCACCCAGTGCCACCCCTGCCATGGCACTCCAACCAGTCCCAGGTTGCTCCCAGCCCCAATGTCCAGCCTGGCCTTGGGAACTGCCAGGGATCCAGGGACAGCCACAGTTGCTCTGGGAAATCTCCTCCAGGGCCTCCCCACCCTCTGGATATCCTGCTCCAGTACCTGCAAGAGCCTGGGAATGCTGAAATCCTTGGAATTTAAAACAATCCTGAAGGGTTTGGGCAGAGGAACAGCTCTGAGCACTGAATGGGGTGACCTAGGTCAGTGGCACCATTTCCCAAATCCTGGAATGAGCTCCCACAGGTGCTGGCACGGACTGGGGGGACAGTGACCCTCAGGTCTGTCCCTGTGTGTGCTGGGAGTGGCTTTGGTGGCATCTGTTCCATTCCCAAGGCTTAGGAAATGTCCCCTGGATGGATCCTGGATCCCCGGCAGCCATGGTGATGGATCAGCAACAAAACTCCTGCCATGAATATTTCAGGCCTGGTGAAAAATTCATTAGGAGCTGGGCATATTCCAGAGGTGGGATGGGCCAGGAGCCTGTCAGCCTCAGCCCTGTCCCTGTCCCTGTCCCTGTCCCTGTCCCTGTCCCTATCCTTGCCAGCCTCATCCCCTCACCCCCTGCCTTTGTGCCAAAGACTTTCCTAAGGAATTCCCAATATTGGCAGTATCAGCTCTTCCCTGAACCCTCCTACCCTGCTGCTCATGGCCCCAGCCCGGCTCCAGGAGTGTTTTGGGGGTGATGTGTGATCCTCTGCTCTCCCAGATTCCTCCTCTCACAGCCTGTGATGGCAGAAATGTTCCTGGGAAATGGCTGGAAATGCCTGGGCATGAGAGGTGGCAGCTGGCCAGGAGGGCTGGAAAAGTGAGCCAGGAACACCAGAGGGTTGGGAAGTCTGGGAAGTCACCCAGGCTTGAGCCCCAGCTGTCCTGGCTGAGGATTTGTCTCAGAAACCCCAAATTCAGTTTGGGGCTGCAGTGGAGTCACTTAAAACCAGCCGAGGACACCAGAGCACCAGCACTCACCCCCGCGTGCTTGGAGAGAGAAATTTTGGGATATTCCCATGGAAATATCACAGCTTTGGCCACCCCAGGCTCCCTGTTTGCTCTCCAGGAGCTCCAGATCTGTTAGGCTGGGTTTGGAAATTTGGTTTTTCCCATTCCCTGGGTGCTCCCAATGCCCAGCTGGGAGCATCCTGCTCCTCATGGAGCTGAATCCCTGCATAATCCCACACTTTTGGGATCTGCAGGGTGGCACTGCCTCCAGGAGGGAGTTGAGGGATGATGGGGAGCAGAAGGGACTGGCTGGGAGGACTGGGAAGAACCTGAACCCACTTCCTGCTCATTTTCCTGCTTCCAGGAAAGCTCTGGATCCACACCCCACCAGCTCTGGGTGGGATTTGGGGTCAGCTTCTCCCAGAAAACCAGCGAGAGGATGAAAGGAACGGCCTCAGGCTGGGCCAGGGGAGGTTCGGGTTGGACATTGGCAGGAATTTCCCCATGGAAAGGGTGCTCAGGCCTTGGAACTGCCCAGGGAGGATTGGAGTGCCCATCCCTGGAGGTGTCCAAGGAATTCCTGGATTCCTGGCACTCAGAGCTCCGTTGATCATCGGGCACAGCTTGGACTCGATGACCTTAGTGCTCTTTTCCTACCTCAGCGATTCTGGGATTCAAATCCAGGCTGGGATGTGGCAGCGGGGATGGAGCAGCTGAGCGCGGCCAGATCCTGAGCCCGGAGTGCTCCCGAATTCCATCTCCCAGCCTCTCCCAGCTTCTCCCAGCCTCTCCCAGCCTCTCCCAGCCCCGGACCCCGGGCACGGCTCCCAGGTGAAGAGCTCCACCTGCTGACATCCCTGCTGGCATTCCGGGCTTCGGGCACCGCCGCTCCCCACGGCTGCCTTTGTTTACTTGCAGGGTTTTTTGGGGGGAATCCGTGGATTCTGGCTGCTCCAGAGGAAGAAGCCGCTCTGTTCCCGGCATCAGGACCTCCCTCAGCTCCTGGGAATGGCACGAATCCCTTTCCATGCCTGTCTGAGCAGGACCTGGTTGTCCAATACTCGCTGAAGCATGAATTGGTCCATCAGTAATTTTGGGATCAAATATCCAACGTTATCCCTCAACATTTTATTGGAAAACTGTTCAAAATGCCGTAGAAAAGTGGGGAATTTTGGCTGCATGGATGTGAAGCCAGCCGTGGACTTTTGTCCCAGCATCAAATGATTGTCCTTCATCACCGTGGCAGCGCTGGGCTCTGTTGGAGCGTGGCTTTTCCAGGAGCAAGCTCTCTTGGAGCTCCAGATCCAGGACATTTCAGTATGGATGAGCTGATGGAAAGCAGCCGTGAAAGGGAGAGCGTGGCTGATGAGACAGAGTGGGAATTTGCTATTCCTGAATTAATCACGGCAGGAGATGAGGCAGACACGAGCATTGCCTCCCTCCCCGAGCACTTGAATGGAAAATCCTCCAAGATTCCCTCTGTGACTCTTCCTCCCCTCCTGCCCTGCCCTGGCTCTGCCTGTGCTGTCCCCACGTCTGCTTTTCCTCTTTCCAGACCTGTTTTGGGATTTGTTTTGTTCTTATTCCATAACTTCCCCTCTGTATTCCTGCCTGGAACTCTGAGGCTGTTCCAGCACTGCCCAGATGTTTTGGAAAGCAGCTGGAACATGTTTTGGGTCATTCCCACAGCATCCTGCTTGCTCTGGGGGACATCCCGGAGGTCCAGGAGAACCAGTTCCTCCTCTCCCAGGTCCTCCTGGATGGATGGAGCACATGGAAAATCTTCCTGCAGCACTGATGGGCTCCTGCCCCATTCCCCACTCCCTAGGATCAGGGAGCCCTTCCAGTCTCAGTTCAGGGCTGCCAGGGGTTGGTGGCACCTGTAATCCATGGAAAAATGCTTCCTGTCTGGAATGGCAGTGCTGGGAAGGAGGGATGGACATCGGCCAAGCTGGAATCAGCTTCCCAAGGGTTGGAAATTACCTGGAAAAGAGAGGGCACATGAAGAAAGGGTTGTTCCAGCTGCCATCAGGGACTGGGATGCACTGGGAGGCACTGGGAGGCACAGAGAGGCGCTGGGATGAACTGGAAAGCACTGGGATGCACTGGAAGGCACTGGGATGCACTGGGATGCACTGGAGTGCACTGGGATGCACTGGGATGCACTGGGGTGCACTGGGATGAACTGGGATGCACTGGGATGCACTGGAAAGCACTGGGATGTACTGGGGTGCACTGGAAAGCACTGGGATACACTGGGATGCACTGGGATGCACTGGAAAGCACTGGGATGTACTGGGGTGCACTGGGAGGCACTGGGAGGCACTGGGAGGCACTGGAGTGCACTGGGATGCACTGGGATGCACTGGGATGTACTGGGATGCACTGGGGTGCACTGGGATGCACTGGGATGTACTGGGATGCACTGGGGTGCACTGGGATGCACTGGGATGCATTGGGATGCACTGGGATGTACTGGGATGCACTGGGGTGCACTGGGATGCACTGGGATGTACTGGGATGCACTGGGGTGCACTGGGATGCACTGGGATGCATTGGGATGTACTGGGGTGCACTGGGATGCACTGGGATGCACTGGGATGTACTGGGGTGCACTGGGATGCACTGGGATGCACTGGGATGTACTGGGGTGCACTGGGATGCACTGGGATGGCCGTTCTGCCATTCCTGAAGCTGTGGGACCCCTGGATTGTGAGCCCGACCCTGCTCCCCTGGCAGTTCCAGACGTGCAGGAAATCCCTGCTGTTCCCTTTCAGCCTCACCAGACCTCTCCCATCAGGGTTTTCTCCATTTCATTTTCCAGGAGTTTAAGGGAACATTTCAAATCCTAAGGAAATCCATTCCTTTTTAATTTGCCTGCTGGGCTTTTTTTCTCCCCAGACTGACCTAAATTCAGTTTCCTCTCCACAAATTCAGTTTCCTCATCACCCCTTGCCCCAGATTTTTATTTTCTTTGCATGGCAAAAAGCCAAAAGAGAGAGAGAAGAAAAGGAAATGGATGGGGAAAAAGGAATGAGGAGAGATCTTCACAAGGCTCTATTTGTTGAATTTCCTGGAGGAGCTTGATCCAAATTTTCCTGCTTTTTATTCCCACAGAATCCAGGTGTGCTTTTCCCTGCTGGCCTAACTGGTTCCTAAATGGATCCATCAGGATCGTGCATGGGAGCATGGCAGAGGAGATGGGAGATCAGAAACGGCTTAAAAATCCAATTGTAAAATCATGGAATATCCCAGGGTGGAAGAGATCCACAGAGATCATCAATTCCAACTCCTGGCCCTGAACGGAACACCTTAAAATTTGGGTCAGCCAAGCAGCAGAGCCACGGGGATTGTGGATGGGAGTGTGGAAGAGGAGATGGGAGGTCAGAAAGAGCTGAAAAATCCAACTGTAAAATCATGGAATGTCCCAGGGTGGGATGGATCCTCAGGGATCATCGATTCCAACTCCTGGGTTTTCAATTGGATCCATTGGGATCATGGATGGGAGCGTGGCAGAGGAGATGGGAGCTGGGGAATGGCTTAAAAGTCCAGTTGTAAAGTCATGGGATATTCTGAGATGGACAGGATCTGCAGGGATTATTGATTCCAACTCCTTCCTTGCACAGAACACACCAAAACGTGGGTCAGCAGAGCCATTGGGGCTGTGGATGGGAGGTGGGAAATGGCTTAAAAATCCAATCATAAAATTGTGGAATATCCTGAGAGGGAAGGGACCCACAGGATCATTGAATACAACTCCTTCCCTGCACAGAGCACCCCAAAAATTCCATCTGCAGAAGCTGAGCCTGTTGATCCTGTAAGGGCAGCCTGTCAAGGAATTTTCTGCTTTCGTGGGATGTAGGATGCAGATTGCCCGCTGTACATCCTGGGATGAATCCTTCCCTGGAATCCCATCCCATCCCATCCCTGGAATGAATCCACCATGGCTTGGGTGGAATCAGCCCTGCCGGCACAGGAGTTGTCATTCCATGTCAAAGTTCCCAATGCTTCTGAAGGATTTGAGGGGAATGGGATCAAAAGAGCCTCACAGGGACCTCCTTGTCCCACACGAGAGACTGAATTCTTCGTTTTCCTCCTCTGTGACCCAGAGCTCGACCTGCAGCTCAACTGAACCCAGCTTTGTGCTTTTGTCACCCCTGGGCAGGTCTGACCTTGGGGAAGCCGCTGAGCCCTGGTGGCTCCGAGAGCCTGAATTTTGGAAATTTTGTGAAGCAGTAAAGAGGGGCTGTACCTGGGGCAACTCTGGGGAGCCCAGGGTGGAGCAAATCCTGGTGCAGAGCTAGGCTGGATCCAAGGAGAGCCAGAAGACATCTGACATGGGGCAGGGTCACATCTGAGCATCCCAGCCCAGACCTGGGACCCCAGTCCGGGCACTGTCCCCCTCTGGGACAGCTCCAGTTTGGCTGGAGGTGATTCCCTCCTCCTGGAGCACCTCTGGCACTGTCTCCTGCGGGATCTCAGGGGAGCGCTGCCCTCTCCCTCCATCTGTCCCTCGTTTTCTCCCTTCCTCCCTTCCTTTCTCCCTCCTTCTCTTCCTTTCTCCTTCTCGCCCTCCTTCCCTCCTTTCCTTCCCTTTCTCCTTCTCTTCCTCCCTTTCTCTCCTTCCTTCCCTCCCTCCCTTTCTCCTTCCCTCCTCTTCTTCCTCCCTCCTTCCCAGTCCCCGCGGTGTCGCAGCTCCCGGCAGGGTGGGAATGTGGGACTGGATCCATGGAGAGCCGGGAGCTCCCAGCCCTTCCCGAGCCACCAGATCCAAGGGGAGCTGACAACCGGGAGGACACGGAAGGACCGGGCTGTGAACCCCTGGCTGGGGCTGTCTGCGGGAATTTTCTCGGAGTAAAGCACAGCTCATCCCGGGAATTCTCCTTTTGCCAGGCCGAGTTTCCATTTCCATCCCTTGACCTTTCAGCTGAGCGAGCTCTGCTGCTCCAGACCCCGGGCTCCCATCCGCGCTGGGGGAGGGAATTCCCTCGGCAAGGGACGGGAGGCTGGGCTGGGAGACCGAGCTCTCCCCAGGCTCTCCATAAATCCGGGAAAATTGGAAACCGCCTGCCAGGACCCCTGGGCTCGGGCACGTCGCGACTGGGCTGAATAAACATCTCCGTCTCCATGGAAAAGGTCACCGCGCTCAGAAAACATCTGGGGAAGCTCTGCCGTGGTTATAAATTTGGGGAGGGGGTGCTCAGTTGATTTCAATAATTTTAAAATTGTATTTAATTGATTATTTAATTTAATATTATTATTTTATTATTTAATTTTATTTATTGATTTTATTTATTATTCTTTATTGATTGGATTTATGTATTAATTTTATTAAATGGATTGTGTGTTTTATGGCCTCGGAATTGCTTCCAGGAAGGACAGGTTGGACAGGCTGTGGCTGATTCCCTGTGTTAAGGATTTTAAGATAATAATAATTTTTAAAAAGTGTGGATATGGCAATTTTTGAGGGATTTTCCAGCCTTAACAACCCTGATTCTTTGTACCTCAGTTTCCCCATCCAAAGTGAGGGGAGCATCATGAACCCAAGGAGGATCTGAGAGGATCCATGGGGTCACAAGGGATTACTGGAGAAAAGAAAAGATCGCTTTTCCAGTTATCCCAAGGATGGGAATTGCTCTCAGCTCATCCTGGATGGGTTTTGGGTGCAGCACCCAGCCACATTTGGCTCTGGAAGCTGCAGGGAAGGGATTCCCTCAGCAGGGAGGGAAGGGAAATGTTGGGATTCTCAGGAGAAGGTGATGTGGGACCCCAACTCCTGCTGCTCTCCAGGGGAGGTTCAGGACAGATCCCTGCTCTGGGAATGCCCCAGGCCAGGGGCTGGCAGGGTCCAAGGGCTTGTGGTTTGGGGCAAATCCTGGGAATGTTTGCCCTCTCCAGCCCCATTCTGCTCTCCCGTGTTCCCAGGCACATCTGGAGCAGCCCTGGTGGTGCTGCCAGGGAATGTGGCAGGGACAAGAGGCAAGGATGAATTTTCCATCCCTCTCCAGCCCAGGATGGAAAAATGCTCCAAGGGTTCTGCTCTGTCCTGTCTGGAAGGAAAGCCCAGCCCCAATCCTCACCTCCAAATCCTCCCTTCCCTTCCTCCTTTAACTGCTCCGTCAGCATTCCCAGCCCTGCTGGGTTGTCTCAGGGAAAATCCTGAATTCCCAATTCCCCTTTAGGCTGCTGGGATGGCTCAGGGAAAATCCTGAATTCCCAGTTCCCATTTAGGCTGCTGGGATGGCTCGGGGAAAATCCTGAATTCCCAATTCCCCTTTAGGCTGCTGGGATAGCAGCAGGGAAATCCTGAATTCCCAATTCTCTTTTAGGCTGCTGGGATGGCAGCAGGGGCATTACAGGGGAGAAAATGAGGCAGAAGGGAGAAAGGACGGATCATAAATAGTCCAATATATTCAGGATGTGTGTCCAAACTGGAACAAGCTGCAGGGAAAATCCTGGCTGCTGCCCTTCCCTGACTCCCCATTTTCCTTGTTTGTCCCACCCAGGATCAGCTGGGGGGCACTGGAGGAGAGGGGAGGGACCAGGCTGGAAACCCAGTGGAGAGAGACAGAGCCTCAAAGGGGCTGGGAATTCAAACCTCCCCACAAAGGGATTTTCCTGTTTTTCCTTCTCTCTCTTTGTCCTGCCCTTTTCACTCACATCCTGGGCTTGTGCCCCCAGGGAATGGTTTGGGTTGGGAGAGATCCTAAATCCCACCCAGTCCCACCCCTGCCATGGCAGGGACACCTCCCACTGTCCCAGCCCCAATGTCCAACCTGGCCTTGGGCACTGCCAGGGATCCAGGGGCAGCTGCAGCTGCTCTGGAAGTTCCAGCCCCACCCTCCCGGGGAAGGATTTTTCCTAAACATCTTCATCCTGATTCTTACAGGGGAAAATTTATCCCAAACATCTTCATCCTAATCCTCACAGGGGGGGAATTTATTCCGAACAAACCAACCATTAGCGCTCGGCAGATCAGCGCAGCCATTTCTACTTCAGCTCCGATTTTCCCTTCCCTCCCCTCCAATTATGGAATTAGAGGCAGAGAGAAGCAGGGGTGGCCCTTGGGCTGATTGCTGCTGGAGGTGCCCGTGCGGGGGAGGGGGGTAATTAATGCTAATTAATGCCTAACAACCTGCTTGACGTTCCCAGCTCGCTTCATCTCCCACGTGGAGCAGGAACATCGCTCCTTGCATTCCCAAGCCTGGGAAAATTCACCTGTTGGCAGCTGAATTTTTTACATGTTTGGAACCACCTGTTTCACCCCAAAATCTGCCAGGAGCCACAGCGAGGAGCTGCTGGAATTTCAGCCTCTGAAGGGCTCCAGCCTGCTCAAAAATGATGAATCCCAAATATCTTCATCCTAATCCTCAGAGGGGGAATTTACCCCCCGATATCTTCATCCTAATTATTGAACACCCCAATCCAGCCCTGGTCTGTCTCCTCTTTGTGTCTCTCCTCCTGAGCTGGATCCCTGTCCCTCACCCTTCACTCCTTCCCATCCAACTCCCTGCCCTCGGCTCGAGCCGAGGATCCAAAGGGATGCTCATCCTTTAAATCCTATTTTTTGGTGGTTTGAGATCTTCCTGGGATTATTTTGAACAGCGACAGTGAGGAAAAGCTCTGGAGAAGAGCAGGAATGAGAGGTGTGAGGTTGGTCAGGGGCTCATCCCTGCCCTTCACCCTTCCCTCCTGTCCATCCAGCTCCCTGCCCTCTGCTCAAGCTGTCTCCAAAGGGTGATCATCCTTTAAATCCTATTTCTGTGGAGGTTTGGGATCTTCCTTTTAGCACTCCTCTGAATCCCTGAGCCCTGCAAGAGTCTGGGATTAACAGGCCCCAAAAAAAAGGAGGAGGAGGAACACCCACAAACAAAAATCAAAGGCACCGCGGGGCTCTGCGGGTTTGTTTTGACAGGTCTGGCTGAAGTTTAATTATTCACAGCACTTCAGAGAGCAGCACGAGCGGCGCTGTCACACGTTTTGTGTCTGTCACACGTCCTGTGTCACACGTCTTGTAGCAGTAATGGAGCCTCGAGAGCAGCACCTCAATAGCGGCTCTGAAATCCCAGGGAAAGGCGAGGGGGAGGCTGTGGGGTTGTGAGGCAGGAACCACCCGGGATTTAGGGAATACTGGCAGCCACACAGGACTGGAGAGCTTTTGTGGGAGGTTTTGGGGTGGGAAGTGGGGATGAACCTCCAAGGAAACTGGGACTCACTGGAGGTGTTGGGATGAGCAGCCCTCGTGTGTCTGGGGGTGCTGAGCCTGACTTTAGAGAGCCCAGCATCTTTAGGATTTGGTTTAGGGAGCCCCCAGCTCTTTCCTTGACCAGCTCCAGTGGTAAACCTGGCTGGCTTGAAGCTGAAATATTCCATTCCTTGGAGCTGCATTTCGCTGGGGCTCTTGGACACCTTTGCAGCCCTGATTCAAGAGAGATCTTGAAATGTAAGGAAAAACCCCTTGCATATGGAAATATCTATACAAAAACTGGTTTTGAGGTTGTTTTGGGAATGAAGTTGCTGAAAGCACTTGGAATTCTCGGTTTAATCACAGGACATCACACCCTGCTGGGCTCAGATAAAATCCCAGCTCAGCACCAGCTGCCCTTGGCTTTGCACGGGACAGTTGAGGCGTCCTTGCAGGAACAGCTCTGCTTTCACCCCATAAACAAACTGCAATCCTGGCCAAAGGCGAATTCCCGCTGTTGCCATTCCCTCAGGGAAAAAAGCAATTCCCTGCCAGCCTTTCCCAGACTTTGGCTCATGCAGGAGCAGCCACAGCCAGCCCGGAAAAGCAGCACAGGGAAGTTTGTTCCTGTTTAACGGGGCCTCGTTAAGATCTCTGGGATCTCCAAGGGTTTCTCCAGTCCTAAAAACACCAGGAGAGCTTCAGGTCACCCTGAGAGGAACTTTGGGTGCTCAGATCCATGGATTCTACATGGCATGGAGTGGGGGCAGAGGGCACAGTGAGGAATTTGGGAATCTCTGCTCAGGAAGAGGCATCAAAATGAAGCATTCCATGTCTGGAGGCAACTTTGGGATGAATAAATCCAGCAGCTCTCCTGCCAGGCTAAATTCTCTTCCAGGTGCCTGTTGATTATGAATTTTAGGGGCTGTTTCCAGCCATCCTCTGGTTCCTGCCGAAAAAACCACATTGGCCTCTCGTTCCTGATGGGAAAGAGGCACAGACAGGTCCTGGAAGTGTGGGAGGAGATGAGGGGGAATGTAGGGGATGTGGGAAATGGGATGTGGGGAAGGGGAAGTGTGGTGGCATGGGATGTGTGGAATGGGGAGGGGATGAGAGGGAGGAGATGTTGGGAAGGGGATGAGAGGGAGGAGATGCTGGGAAGGGGATGAGAGGGAGGAGATGCTGGGAAGGGGATGTGCTCCCAGCATCCTGCAGTGACCCTGGCTGTGCTGCCGGGTTGGTTTTCCCTGCAGGCTGGACTCATGTGGAGGGACACCCATGGAAACAATTTTGTATCCACATTTTCAGCCCAAATTTGTACTGGGCCACAGCAAAAATCCAGCATGGTTTTCCAGTCTGGTTCATCACTGTGGGGAGCAGCACCTGGTGCAGTGATCCCATAAATCTCCAGTTCTCTGCTCACTGGGAGCCTTTCCTGGCAGGACACAGAATTTTTTTCCAAGTGGCTAGTGAGGCTGGAAAAATCCTTTTTGGACAAATCCTCTTGCCTCAGTGAGCTCCAAATTCCCCCCAGATCTGTTTATTCAGGGCCATCGATGTTTAATCAAACCTTTTATGCTGCTGGGTAGGGAATTTTGGGGCAGGATCTTGGTAGAGGAATACATGAGCTTTGTTAAAGCTTTAAGAACCTTTGAGCTGCCCAGATGAGCAGCCTGGAGCAGGAGGAGCAGCCAGGGATCGGTGCTGCAGCTGGGCTTGGGCACCACCACCCAGCACTTGACCTTTTCCTGCTCTTCCACCCTTCTGGGGACAAAACCAGCTGGAGACAGCGCTGGAACCTCAGGGAAAATGGAAACCTTGGCAGCTGTGGTGGCTCTGGGAGAGCTGCAGGGCTGGGATGTTGGGATTTTACCTCCTCTCTCTTTCCTTGTCAATAATTCCTTGTCCTGGGTGAGTTTTGCTCCGGGAAGGGGATGTTGGGATATTGGCTGGGGATTTTGTGACCCTTTTCTCTGCAGAGTGAACAGTGAAAGGAGCTGGGGTCGGGGCTGGGTGCTGAACAAGGGCCTGTTGTTCCCAGGCCGTTCCCAGCAGAAGAACAAAGTTCAAACAAACAACAGGAGACTGTTCCTGGTGCTTTTCCGCTGGAACTCCTCGGCCCGGGATGGTGCAGGGCTGGAAATCTCTAAGAGTTCCAATCCAATCCCAAAAGATGCCGGGGAAAACCTCGAGAGCTCAAGCATGGAAGCACCACTGCTGCCTTAAAACATCTTCCAGCTGCTGGGGGTTGGAATTTTAGAGAATCCTGGAATGGTTTGGGTTGGAAGGGACCTTAAAGCTGAGGTCCTGCTCCATCATTCCAAGGATTCCTGCTCCATCATCCCAAGAGGATTCTTCTTGGGTCCTGTCCCATCCTCTCAAGGGGAGCCTTTCCATCATTCCAGGGGTTCCTGCTCCACTATCCCAAGGGATTCTGAAGGGTTCCTGTGCTGTCATCCCAGAGATCCTGCTGGGTTCCTGCTCCATTGTCCCAAGTGGATCCTGGTCCATCATTCCAGGGCTTCCTGCTTCATCATCCCAAGGTTCCCAAAAAGCTCCTTTTTTTGGGTAATTTTTAGAGTTCAGGCACAGAAGGGAATCTCTGCTCCATTCTGTGGGATGGTTCCCAGAAAATCTCATTAACTGTTCATTTATTTAATTAAAGGAGGTTGGAATGCTCTCCTGGCCCTCCTGCCATTCCTGCAGGATAATGGGAACATATTTGGAGCAGTTATTTATCTAAGCAGAAAACCTTAATGTGCTGGGATGTGGCACTTGGAGTCCAGGAGTGTCCTGTCCATTAAGCTGGAACTCAATTAGCCAAAAAAAAATGGAGCCTAATGAGGATCTGGGGTTGCAGGGAACACTGGGAGAAAATCATCCTCATTTCTGGGATCTCAGGGCTCTGTCCTGCTTTTCCAGGATCAAGGAGGATCTGTTGTGATACTGGAAGGAGGTTTGGTTCAAACTAGGAGCAAGGGGAGATTTTTTAATGAGGTGAGTGTAAAACACTGGCACAGGTTCCCAGGGGAGCTGGGAGCATCCCAAGATCCCACCCAGCCCTGCCCTGTGGCAGTGGAAGCCATTCCCTGTGTCCTGTCCCTCCATGCCCTGTCCCAAATCCCTTCCCAGCTCTCCTGGAGCCCCTTTAGGTAAAAACCCCAATCCTTGGGCATCAGTGGGGACAGACCCCAGTCTGTCCTGCTGGAACCATTCCCAAATCCCTCCAGCCCAGGCTTTTCCCTGTTTTTTTCCTGCTTTTCCCTCTCCAGGTGCTGCTTAACCCCCTCAGTTCATCCACCTTTTTCATTTTCACCTCTATTTTGATGCTTATGGCAGCTCTACAGTGCTCCTGTGGCCCAGTTGTCAAAAATCCCTTCCCAATCAATTCTATTTGAGTTCCAGAGGAGTCCATTCCTTGCACCCAATTTGCTGCCTCCTGTCAGAGCTCCTGAAGGGTTCCATTGAATTTGAGATGGAAGACAATTCGGAGAACAATGACATTTTGTGCCTTTGAAAAGAGAGAGGTTTGGCTGTAAAGGTATTATTCTCAGGGAATAAATAGAATCCTGGGATGGTTTGGGTTAGGAGGGCAGGGACACCTCCCACTGTCCCAGGCTGCTCCAGCCCCAGTGTCCAACCTGGCCTTGGGCACTGCCAGGGATCCAGGGGCAGCCACAGCTGCTCTGGGAATTCCATCCCAGCCCTGCCCACCCTGCCAGGGAACAATTCCTTCCCAAGATCCCATCTAATCCAAACCTCTTCTTCTATCCTTGCATTCCCTTGTACTTGAAATAAATCTGGGAATGGTTTTGGAAAGAGAAAAGTTTCAGCGAGGAGCTCTCAGAGCTCTCCTCCTCCTGTATCCTTGCCCAGGAGCTGGAGCAGGGATAAAGAGCCTGAAATTGGGAGCTGGGACCCCTCCCCCCCCCACACACACCCTCCCCAGCAGTGAAAGGAGAATAATTCCAAGTTCTCCTGCTCATTTCCACTTTGGATCCATCACAAAACCTCCCCAGGAGTGTGGGAGTGACCTGGACACCCCCAGGCTCTGGGAATCATGCACCTCTTACTGCTGGATTCAATTTTCTGCGGCAGGAAATCTTCCATCCACTCATCCCACACCCCTGGCAGAGGGGAGATCCTCCAGTGGAGTTCTCTCCACGGATATTCCCTTTTTTCCCTCAGAAATACCGCTGGCTTCCAGCAATCACCCCCCACACTGGCATTTTGCAAGTCAGGCCCCATAAAACGTCCCCAGCATTTTTGTGGGTTGTGTTCCCTCATCCCTGTTTTTCCTGCCACCACAACTCCTTCTAGGACAATTGCATCCCATTCCTGCCTCCCAGGGAGGGCATCCTTGCCTTTAATCTCCAGGGCATCCTACTGGAAATGTCTCTGCTGCAGGGACACAAAGAGACCAACTCTGCAAATTGGCTGAAAGGGCTCTTTGTTCTCCCTCTGGCTGGGGCTGCAGCGCCATTTCCAGCCCACTTCAAGTCTCCCTTTTATATTTTTTTTTCCCTTGGACTTCAGTCATTTCAGTCATTCCCAGCTCCTTGCAGGAACTCCTCAGAGTGGGGAAAGTTTTCAGGCTGATTTCCACCCAGGAGCCCTCCAGTCACTGGCTACAGAAAGCTCTGGCTCCCTTTAATTTTATTTTTTTTCCTCTTTGATTTCAGTCATTTCAGCCATTTCCAGTTCCTTTCAGGAACTCCTCTGAGTGGGGAAAGTTTTCAGGCTGATTTCCACCCAGGAGCCCTCCAGTCATTGGCTACAGAGAGCTCTGGCCTGTTGGAGTCTGCAAAACAGAGCCCTCTCTGAGTTCCTCAGAGAGAGATCAAAATGCAGGATTTGAATTAAAGCTTTTAGAGAAATTAAAGTATATTAAGCCAATAATACATGAAATAGAGCTGTAAGTTTAGGTTTTAGATAAGTAAGTAAGCAAGAATATGTTTTAAGTGCCTTAAAAAGTAAAAGCCCTAGCCATCAGTGTAGAAAAAATATCTTAAAACCAAGTTTCAGTGAGAGCTCCAAAACATAGTTTTAGACATGATAAAAATATAGCAAGAATAGTGTTTATGTTTTTCAGATAGAACAGATAAAGTTATATGCACAGATTATACATAAGCATTGGTATTAAAAGCTAGAATTCGAGTAGGTTTTGAAGAAATGCTTCAGATTTGTGTTTTTAGCTCATTGGGTAATTTGTAAATAAGAATCTGTGTATTGGAGTGAGAGCTCTCTTACTCTTTCTCTTCTTCCACCATCATCATCATCATCACTACCACCACATGAAGAAGAGGAAGAAGAGGAAATAAAAAGAAGAAAAGAACAGAAGAAGAAAAGACCAGGGAGGATCTGCCTCTCGAGGCTCTGTACCAGGCTGCAGCCTCTGCCTCAGGACTCTCTACTAGAACTCAATTAGCCAAGAAAATGGAGCCTAATGAGGATCTGGGGCTGCAGGGAACCCTGGGAGAAAATCATCCTCATTCCTGGGATCTCAGGGCTCTGTCCTGCTTTTCCAGGATCAAAGAGGATCTGTTGTGATCAAGGAGCATCTGCTGCAACTTTGGGTTCCCAGGGCCTTGCACCAGGAGCTGCTTCTACTTCTGATCAGGACTTTACTTCTGTTTGGGACTCTGTGCTGAAAGCTTTAGCATGGACTTGAACAATTGGGACTCTTTGCCTTTTGAGACTGATGTGCTTCTACAATAAACAACTTCATAGCAACTAATAACTGCTCAGCTCTTTTAAAGAGATTTCATTCCCAACACTGGCCCAGCCATGCTGATTTTTGATCCTCTTGGATTCCTGGGAGAGCTGCAGGACATGGAAGGAGCTCCAGAGGTGTGTCACAGTCCAAAGAGGTGTCAGTGACCCAGATTTTGCTGCTCTCCCCTCTCTGTTCAGGTCCCTCAGCAGTGACTGGTGAAGGACTCCCAGAAGGAAGATGAGGTCAGGATTAAAACCCATCAATGATTTTTGCTCTTTCCACCTTTTCCCCTTTTTTTACCTTGGAATTAGGGCTGGTAACAAGAGGAGTTGATTTCTGCTAAGCCCTGGGTATCCTGTTGCACAACATTCTGATGGATTCACGGAGAATTCTGTGCCAAAATCCTGTGAAATGAGCTTGGGGGGTGAGCTGAGCTCTCAAAGAGCTGGGGAGAGGATGGCACCTGGGGATTGTGCCATGACCTCTTCCAGGCCAAATTATCCAATATTTTTCAGCAATGATCTGCAGGCAAATCACTTCTGATAACACCAGGATTGGCAGAGCAATCAACAACGGGGAAGATGCCGCAGTCAGAGCAACCTGATGCTCTAAATAATTCAGATTAATTCAAACGAGGTGGAATTGGAATCAAAATAAACTCAAGGTCACTTGTCGAGGAGAAAACAAATGAGGGCCAGGCCTGGGAAATACAAAATTATTTGTGGGAGCACAACAGGGCAGTGAGTCTGGGATATGAGAGCTGAGCAGGAGCCCCACGGAAAATGGGGCTGAATAGTAAATATTTAATATTAAAAGGGAGATTTTGGGGTGGGGAGTTGGGAACTGACTTTGCCTGGGTCAGGAGTTGGTAGAAAGTCCTAGAATTCAGTGCTGGCATTTTGCAAAGGTGGTTAAACATCTGAGGAGAGCCCTCCCAAGGCTGTCAGGAGCAGCAGAGCTGCCTTAGCTCATCCCAGGAAGATCAAGGGATTATTTTATCTAAAAACCACACCAGGGGAAAACACTGAGGTCTATGGGGCTCTTAAACCTGCAGGGACGGACAGAATGCAGAGCATATATAATGATACACATAATAACATTTCTATTTAAAATTACATAAATATATAATATATTATCTATTCTATTTATGTTACATTATTTATATTACACACACACACACACATATATATATGTAAAACATATACGTAATGGTATAATAACAGAGCAGCCCCATGGAAATGAGGGAGGTGGCCCCATCCTGGCCCTGAGCAGTGACATTCCCTGGTTTTAGCTGAGGTCTTTATTCTGGAATGTTCCCTGATTTTAACAGGGCAAAAATGGGGAAGGGGATGGAATAAAACAAAAAAAAAAAAAGAAAGGAAAAAAAGAAACCTTGTCCATGAGTCCTGTTGGGTTTGGGTCCTGGCCAGGCTGCTGGACTCGGTTCAGCTCCACGGTCACACCCTGGTGAGCGCAGGGAAATTCAGCTTTAACTGGCTGCTGGTGAAATGTTCCTGCTGCTGGCTCTGTGTCAAGGCTGGGGATGGAGGTGGTGGGGAAAAGGGAGACTCCAGCCTGGCTGGGGATCAGGACTCTCCATAAAATTTATGGAATCCCTGGGGTTTCATATTTAAAGGATTAGAATTTACGGGATTCAGTGGAGAAAGGGCTCTGAGGAAACTTAGGGACAGTGTTTGGCACAGGTGTGAGGGCTGTGCTCAGGAATTCCAGGAGAATCTGTGGGCTGGGGAAGAAACCTGGATTTGGGATTTTGGGATTCCAGTCTGATCTGCACATCTGGGGGGCCCTTGGAGGGGCTTCCTGGCCCACATCCCCCTGCTCCAGGCTGGAAGCACCAGCAGGGCCTGGACTGTGCTGCCCCCTCAGTGGAAGAAGCCATGGGCAGATCCTGGGGATCCCACCCTGGAACGACTCTGCAGCTCTCCTTGGATCTCCACCCTTCCTGCCCCCAGGGCCACAGGAGCTCCAGATCCATGGGATGTGCCTGGAGCTGGGAAAGGCATTAGGATCAGCTTGCAGGACTCCAGGAGAGCCTGGACAACGACTGGAAAATCCTGTGTCCTCTCCAGAGGCTCCCAGGGGTGGCAGGGACGCAGCTCCCGGGAGTTCCTGGTGGGATTTAGTCCTAGAGCAAGTCAGGGAAGCAGAGAATTTAATGTTGGAGAAAGCTCAGAGATCATGGATCCAACCATTGCCACTGCCAAGGCCACCACTGGATGTCCCCAGGTGCCACCTCCAGGTGGATTTGAAGTCTCTGCAGGGAGAGGATCCACCCTGCTGTGCTCTGGGTTCTCCTTCCCCAGGAGTTCATTGCTCTCCTTTTGGGAATCGGGGATGAGGGGCTGGGAATGGCCACCCTGTGCAGGGACTGCAGCCCTTTCCCTGAGACAGAACTGAGGTGCCAGAGGAGAGGAGCAGGGATGGCCAAATGTCACATGTGGAAGGGTGGCAATTGTCCCTGCTCTGCTGGGTTTTACAAAGCTCAGCTTTGTTATACCAAAAAAAAAAAAAAATCCCCTCCTGAGCTGCTCTGAGGGGTCTGAGAGGGATCAGGAGCAACCAGGACCCCACAGGGAGGGTCTGACACCTCAGTCAGGGAAGCTGTGCCCTCCCTAGCCCCAAAAACCCTCCCAGGCTCCAACCTGGCCACAGAGCCTCACTGCCAGCAGGGATTTGAAATCCAGCTCCAAGCAGAGAAAAAGCCCTGCTAGAACTCAGCCCCACCCCAAAACCCAGGGTTTGGGACGGCTCAGGTGTGGCTGAGTGAAAACATCAGGGCTGGCTTTGCAGAGTTACCCACAGAGTGCCCCAGGCTTCTCCAAACATTCCAAAAACTTCGGAGCGGGAGGCCTGGATCCAGGGAAAGAGCAGTGTCCTGGCAGCTGGCTGGGAAAAGAGACCTGCAAGGGGGGGAAATTGAAAAAATAGAAATCAAGTAAAAATGGCAGAAATGGCACTAGGGGAAGATAGAATAGCAACACATTCCAGCCCCATCCTTCCTCGGTTCCTGGGAAACGTGGAGGGAGAATCCAAACCCTGCAAACTCACCAGGAGGGGCTGAGAATGGCAGAAATTTCCCCCAGTTTTTCAGATTCCTGCAGGAATAAACATTTCCTTTGTTGTCAGGCAGCCTGACACTTGCTGTCCATAAAACTTCCTGGAGAAAATTCACCTTTCTCACCCGTCCAGGATGGAGGAAGCAGATCCAAGGATCTCCTGCCTCCAAAGAAATCCCTGGGATTTCCACTGGCACCAGGACTGAGCTGCAGTCTTGGAAATCTTTAATTTCATTAATTAAAAACCCTGTAGAAGCAGATCTGAGTTTGGGGTTGGCAGCGCTTGGATGTTGTCTTCTCTTAAGTTTTCTTTTCCTCGAGGAGCTGGGTTTTGAAATGGAATTTTGGGATCACACAGGTATAGGGGTTTGGGATCAGACAGGTGCAGGGGTTTAGGATCACACAGGAACAGGGGTTTAGGATCACACAGGTGATTTGGGATCAGGGTCCTGCTGGCTGTCCCCAGACTGTCCCTGGCACCGTTCCCTCTCCCTTCCCTTTCCCGGCAGCTGATTATCTTCGGATATGCAAAATCATGCAAATTAGGCCATAAAGACTGTAATTATGCTGAAGGAATTAGCTGCTCATTAACGTCAACTTCCTGCTCGATTATTATCATGACTGTCCCTCCTTCGGCGGCGAGCGGGAAGGACACGTCCCCGTCCCGCTATTCCCGGGATTCCCGGAGGTTTCCCGGGGATTCCCGTGCCCCCAGCCCGGGACCCCACTCGGGTCCCTCAGAGGGTCCTGGACCGTCCCCAGCGGGCAGGACGCGCCCGGGGGTGGCACCGCCCGGTCGGGCACGGCACGGCTCGGCTCGGGTGCTGCTGCCGCGTTCCCCCAGTGGAGTAAGGCAGATGGAGATGAGGATGAAGATGATGAATAAACTGATGAAGAGCTCGGGAATCCTCAGGCAAAGAGGAAATGAAACCTCGGGAGGTGTCAGTGGTCAGACGAGACTGGGAAATGCCTGCAGGGAGGGGTTTGGGACGCAGCAGAGCCGCTCCACGCTGACAGGAGCTGCCGTTCCTCTTTTTTATCCGCGGGTGTGCCCGGACCGATATCCCAAATCATCCCTCACGTGGCAGCTTCTATCTCATTCCGCTCCCTGGAAACTGCCGCCGTTGGAACAATTAAATTCCGCCCGAGGGGTGTGCGGGTGCCCTGCCACCCTCGGGGACAGGGATGTGTCACCCTGATGGGATCAAATGCTGACATCAGAGCTGGCTGCGCTTCCAGACACGGCTCATCTCAGCGAGGGCTGGACTGGAGAAGTCACGGCTCGTCTGCCACCTCTCCAAGGGACATTTAGGGGTTTGGGATCAGACAGGTGCAGGGGTTTGGGATGACACAGGTACAGAAGGTTTGGGATTAGACACAGGGGGTTTGGGATCACACAGGAACAGGGTCTTGGGATTAGACACAGGGGGTTTGGGATCACACAGGCACAGAAGGTTTGGGATCAGACAGGTACAGAAGGTTTGGGATCACACAGGCACAGATGGTATGGGATCACAGAGGTACAGAAGGTTTGGGATCACACAGGTACAGAAGGTTTGGGATTAGACACAGGGGGTTTGGGAACACACAGGCACAGAAGGTTCAGGATCACACAGGTACAGGAGTTTGGGATCAGACACAGGGATTTGGGATCACACAGGCACTGAGGGTTTGAGTACACACAGGTGCAGGTCCCAGGTGGGACAATGGCAATGTGAGGGCAGGGGCAGAGCAGGACAAACCTTTGGGGTTTTGGGGATCCATGGGGTTTCTGTGCAGTTATTTCCCCTTGCGGGGTTTCCTTCCGTGCATTTCCCACTTCCCCATGGGAATTCCCACAGCCAGGAGCTCTATGGAGAAGGAAGAGCTGCCTCCCTTGGTCTGCTTCGAACCTGACCCCTAAATCCTGCTCTGGAGGAGATGCCACAGGACAAATCCCCATTTCCAGTACTTTTCCCGGCAGGGATGAGGAGATGCTCCTGCAGGGCTGGCAGAGCTGCACGTGGCTCTTCCTCATCCCATTTGGATTTCATCTCCATTTTATTTGGACAGGAATGATGACAGAGCCAGCACCTGCCCAAATCCTTATAGCTGGATGTTTGTTTTCTCTTCACAGTTTGTTTTCTCTGTTCCCTGCTCCAGGTCAGCGAAGCCGGGGCTGGGGCACAGCAGAGGAGGAAAAGGAGCATCCCAAGGTGGGAACCATCACTGCCTTGGGCTTTGGAGCTGCCTCCCACCGTGGCATTTGGAGCATGGAAAAGCTGCTCACCGAGACAGGGATGAGTTGCCAGAAGAGTCTGGGAGCTGGTAAAAGGAAAAGAGCCCAGGAAGAACAAATTTCCCAGGAAAAGTGTGGGGTTTGTGGAAGCAGAGGTGCAGCAGCAGCTCCTTTTGCTCTGTAATTACCAGCAGGGGTACAGAGCTGAGACTGGGAGCTGCTTTCATGCACCAGAAAAAAACTGGAGAACCCAGTGGCCAGAGGCTGGATCTAGCAAAAACAGAGATGTAGGATGCAGATAAGGCTGGAATAATGAACAGCCTCGCTAATGAGTGAGCGAGGAGGGCCCAGGTTGGGGTTGTCCCAACCCCTGGGAGCTGAGCTGGGATTCACTCAGATATGGGAAGACACAGGAAGGTCCTGACCAGGATATTTTCCACCACACAGACTCCAAACTCCCAGTTCAGTTTCACAGGGGGAGCCACATGCGCTCAAACCCTTTTAAAATCAGGGAATCACAGAAGCTCCTGAGCTGGGAGGGATCTCCAGGGATCACCAGGCCCCCAGCACCCTAAACCCCCACCCCCCCCCCCCCACCCCCGTGCCTCAGAGCATTGTCCCAATGCTCCTGGAGCTCTGTGGCTGTGATCTGGGGCTGTGCCCCCAGCAGGACCCAGTTACTCCAGTTCTGGAGAGAGAGGACACCAAACTGGGAGTGTCCCACTCCTGGGAAAGAGGGGACACCAAACTGGGAGTGTCCCAGCCCTGGGAAAGAGGGGACACCAAACTGGGAGTGTCCCAGTCCTGGGAAAGAGGGGACACCAAACTGGGAGTGTCCTACTCCTGGGACAGAGTGGACACCAAACTGGGAGTGTCCCACCCCTGGGAGAGAGGGGACACCAAACTGGGAGTGTCCCACTCCTGGGAAAGAGGGGACACCAAACTGGGAGTGTCCCAGCCCTGGGAAAGAGGGGACACCAAACTGGGAGTGTCCCAGCCCTGGGAGAGAGGGGACACCAAACTGGGAGTGTCCTACTCCTGGGACAGAGTGGACACCAAACTGGGAGTGTCCCAGCCCTGGCACTGGTGGCCGTGCTGAACAGGCTGTGCTGGTGCCAGGGCTGTTCCTTGGGCTGTGTCCCATCCTGGGCTATGTCCCACTGCTCTTCTGTGGTTTAAGTGCCAATTTGGATGATTTTCCCTCAGCTCCTGCCTTGCAGAGATGACAGATCTGCACGGGGCACCTCGTGCCCATTAATTTCTTGGAGTGCAGCGGGTCAGGGTTGATTTCTTCCCCAGATCAAACATGGGTTTAGGCGTCACTCGTTGTGCTGCTGGCCTGGGGACACCGGGGTGTTTCAGTGGCTCTGTGCCCGCCTGCCTGGCTGGTTTTATTCCTTAATAAAACCTTTTGGCAGAGCTGCGGCTTCTCGCTGCCTCCCAATTAGGGCCGAGAACGAGCAGTGCTCGACTCCGACACAGAAGTTTATGGAAGCAGCCGAGAAACGCAGGGAGACCTCCAAGAACAATGAAGGCAGAGCTGCTGGCTGCTAATGAGAAGCAAATGGGTTATTTTTAGCTCCCCGAGAAGGTGGAAGGTGACAAAAAACAACAGAAGAACAAGGAAAATCCAGGGGCTAATCCTGGAAGCAAAAAAGCAATGCAATAAAAAAAGAAAGTGAGGTGATTTTCTGCAGGGTAATTCCTGAGGGGTAGGGGAGGAGGGGTCCAGGTGTGAGGGGGCTGTGGGTGAGAGTTTTCATGGCTCAGGGAAGATCTGGAAAATCTGGGGAGAGCTGAGGCCCCCTTGGGCTGGAGCTGGAGCAGGAGCAGGGCTGGGGATGCGGCCAGCAGAGAGCTCAGCTCCTGAGCAGGGAAAGCTCTTCCAGGCCTTGGGAGCAGAATTCCAGCTGCCAGTCCCACAGTCCAGGCAGGGAGGGAAGGAGGGGATGAGCTGCTTTGGGAGCAGAATTCCAGCTGTCAGTCCCACAATCCAGGCAGGGAGGGAAGGAGGGGATGAGCTGCTTTGGGAGCAGAATTCCAGCTGCCAGTCCCACAGTCCAGGCAGGGAGGGAAGGAGGGGATGAGCTGCTTTGGGAGCAGAATTCCAGCTGCCAGTCCCACAGTCCAGGCAGGGAGGGAAGGAGGGGATGAGCTGCTTTGGGAGCAGAATTCCAGCTGCCAGTCCCACAATCCAGGCAGGGAAGGAAGGAGGGGATGAGCTGCTTTGGGAGCAGAATTCCAGCTGCCAGTCCCACAATCCAGGCAGGGAAGGAAGGAGGGGATGAGCTGCTCTGGGAGCAGAATTCCAGCTGTCAGTCCCACAATCCAGGCAGGGAAGGAAGGAGGGGATGAGCTGCTTTGGGAGCAGAATTCCAGCTGTCAGTCCCACAATCCAGGCAGGGAAGGAAGGAGGGGATGAGCTGCTCTGGGAGCAGAATTCCAGCTGCCAGTCCCACAATCCAGGCAGGCAAGGAAGGAGGGGATGAGCTGCTTTGGGAGCAGAATTCCAGCTGCCAGTCCCACAGTCCAGGCAGGGAAGGAAGGAGGGGATGAGCTGCTCTGGGAGCAGAATTCCAGCTGCCAGTCCCACAATCCAGGCAGGGAAGGAAGGAGGGGATGAGCTGCTTTGGGAGCAGAATTCCAGCTGCCAGTCCCACAATCCAGGCAGGGAAGGAAGGAGGGGATGAGCTGCTTTGGGAGCAGAATTCCAGCTGTCAGTCCCACAATCCAGGCAGGGAAGGAAGGAGGGGATGAGCTGCTCTGGGAGCAGAATTCCAGCTGCCAGTCCCACAATCCAGGCAGGCAAGGAAGGAGGGGATGAGCTGCTTTGGGAGCAGAATTCCAGCTGCCAGTCCCACAGTCCAGGCAGGGAAGGAAGGAGGGGATGAGCTGCTCTGGGAGCAGAATTCCAGCTGCCAGTCCCACAATCCAGGCAGGGAAGGAAGGAGGGGATGAGCTGCTTTGGGAGCAGAATTCCAGCTGCCAGTCCCACAATCCAGGCAGGGAAGGAAGGAGGGGATGAGCTGCTTTGGGAGCAGAATTCCAGCTGCCAGTCCCACAATCCAGGCAGGGAAGGAAGGAGGGGATGAGCTGCTTTGGGAGCAGAATTCCAGCTGTCAGTCCCACAATCCAGGCAGGGAAGGAAGGAGGGGATGAGCTGCTTTGGGAGCAGAATTCCAGCTGCCAGTCCCACAATCCAGGCAGGGAGGGAAGGAGGGGATGAGCTGCTCTGGGAGCAGAATTCCAGCTGCCAGTCCCACAGTCCAGGCAGGGAAGGAAGGAGGGGATGAGCTGCTTTGGGAGCAGAATTCCAGCTGCCAGTCCCACAATCCAGGCAGGGAAGGAAGGAGGGGATGAGCTGCTTTGGGAGCAGAATTCCAGCTGCCAGTCCCACAATCCAGGCAGGGAAGGAAGGAGGGGATGAGCTGCTCTGGGAGCAGAATTCCAGCTGCCAGTCCCACAGTCCAGGCAGGGAAGGAATCCCACTGTGGAGCAGCTGCTGTGGGAGCAGAGCTGCAGTGCTTTGAGAAAGGAGAAACCCGGAGCTCTGCAGGGAAACACGGAGAGAGCTGCGGGATCCCTGTGAGGGCTCCTCAAACCCTCAGACCAGTGACTCCCAGTCCTGCAGCCTCACTGGTGTGGGACAGGGCAGGGCAGGGAGGTAACACAGCAGGCACGTGTCACCTGGGACCAGGATTGATGACCGTGGGATCAGGATTTTGTGGTGTGGAATGAGGATTTTGTAGCGTGGGATCAGGATTTGGTGTTCTGTGGATTCATCCAAGCAGCTGGAGCTGCTGGAATGCTGATCCCAGCACATCCCTCTGGAATTCTCTGGGAAGTTCAGCAGTTCCCAGGGATAATATCTGGAGTCCTACAAGAGGAGCTGGAAGATGCACTCATGGGGGGCGAACCTCAGCATCTCCAACAGCTGAAAAGTCAGGCCACAGGCTCATCCTGTACCCCCGCAGAGGTGACACTTGTCCCTCTGTCCCAGGCTCAACAGGTGCTGGAAAACCAGGCTTCCCTGAGATATTTGGGATAAATCCCCACCCAGGGGCTGCCTGTCCACCTGAGACTGGCAGATCCTGCCCCCAAGGGTCTCGTTCAGTCCTTTTTCCCTGCTGTGGAATTCAGTTTTCCAAGCTCAGTGTCCAAGTTTGAAGGGCACAGCTGAGGATCATGGAATATTTGAGGCTGATCCCAGTGGGAACAGGGCACAGAGATCCTCCTTGGAGTGGAGGAGCCCATAAAGATTCATTCTCCTCTTTCCTTTCAGTGATAGAGAATTAGGAATTGAAATCCAGCAGTGCCCCCTTTGACCTTTTGTCCGTGCTCCAGTGGAGAGCAGCGATTATCCCGAGTCTCCTTCCCAAGGACAGCCTGGAATGAAGCAGGACAGCACTTTTCTGTCAGCTGAGCTCCTGCTTCTCACATCAAACCCAAGGGATAATTGAGGCAGAGAGATAATTGAGGATAATGGAATTTATAAAGGACTTGGAGATCTCTGGGGGAAACCTGAACGGGTTTGACCCTGGTGGCACCACAGCCCTGGTGACATCCCAGCCCTGTGGCCTCTCCCATCCCAGCCATGCCCAAAGTTCATCCTGCAGCATTTTTGTTCAATGTCCAGCACAAAGTGGGCCTGGGGGTGATCTTTTGGGTTTGAATTGTGCAAATGACCTAAAAGCCTTCTGGTTTTCTACTTGAAAAGCTCCAAAACCTAAAATTGGACCCAAGGGAAGAGAAGTTCTATCCTGTTCCTGTCCCACTCTGGGTTTGATCCTCATGGCTGCTCCCCCAGCCTGGGATCAGAACCATTTATCAGCCCTGGCTGAGTCCCAGATTTTATCTTCCATTGCTAAATCTGACATTTTAAGCTCATTTTTCAACCCAAATAGTCCAGATGTAAAAGATCCCCAAGGAAAAGGAACTTCCTAAAAATGTTGCTGTGGCAGAGTGGAAATTCTATTTTGTACCTGGCTAGGTCCAGCCTAAAACCTGAAGTCTCAGTCTTCAAAGAGTGGGATTTAGTTTAGGACAGCCAGTGTCAGAGTAATGTTGAGATAATGTTTTGGGAGAGGAATAAAATGGGAAAATAGTAATTCTTCTGTTTGCTGGGTGAAAATCCCTTTGGATGAGTCTTTTTTTCTTGGAGATTTCTGGATGATGACAGCATCCCCCTCTCTCTGGGGCTCTAGGGTTGGGGCTGCAGGGGCACCAAAGGGATAATTCCAAATCCAGCAGAATTTTCCCACATCCTGGGGTTATTTCAGGCGGTTCGGTCCCATTCCCTGGGGCTGGAATCAACCCCTCCATCAAATATCGGAGCGTGGAAGTCACACCCAAGGACATCCCAGGCCCTTCTCAGGAGAAGGGGAAATGTCTTGAGGTCACAGAATCCCTTCCCAAGGAGAATGCAGCCCAACTTTGGTGCTGGAGGAGCTCAAGGTCAGGAGGAGACAACACCTCCAGTGCCTCCAGCTTTGTTTGCTCCCTGTAAACGATCTCTTTTTAATTAAGAGATCCAAACAGGCCAAGTTTACATTTGCCATTCCTTCCAACCACCCTCACTCCTCATTTATTTCACCAGGATCTTCCCACTGGCCTCATTCCCACGTGGAGAGGAGGGGGCTGCAGTCCCAGGGGATGATTTCAGGGTTAAGGGAAGGGGTGGGGGCCCTGGCCCCACTCCCTGCTCAGCTGCTGTGGCTCTGGGGACACCTGAGCTGCTGGGAAAAGGCACAGCCCTGCTCAGAGAGGCCAAGCCAGCACTTTCTCCAGGTGTCTCCTGTCCCCAGCACGGGGTCCTTGTTCCTCTTCTCTACTGGGAAAAGCAACTGGCACCTATTCCAAAAAATCAGCATTTCCCAAAAAAAGAGGTGTTGGGTGGAAAAGCAGCACCTGGAAAGGGTTGGGAGGTGCTGCCCGTCCATCGGGGCTGGGATGTCCCAGTTCCCATACTGGGAGATGGCAGAGGATCCCCAAAGCCCATCCCTGTGCTCACAGGGAATTTGGGATGGATTTCCAGGCACAGCCACTCCTGGGAACACAGGAAATCTCCAGTGAGCAACTTCCCAAACTCCTCCCTGCTTTGTGCCCTTCTCCTCCGGGATGGGATCCCCTTTCTGCTGGGATGAGGAGGAGGAGGAAGGGCCAGAGCATCCTGTGATCTCAGGAACCCTGGGATTCAATCCCAAATTTGCTGAGCAGCAACCTCACTCATTTGGGATCTCCAGGCCTGTATTTATAAATCCAGGTGTGAAAATATCAGCTTAAAACCTTTCTGTCAGCCCTGTGGGGTGGGAGATGCCCCAGGATCATTCCCTGTGGTTCCATCCCTTTCCCAGTGGGTTTGAGCTGATTTGGGAATCCAGGAGCCACTAAAAATCTTTGGAGCTGTGCCCAGCTCATCTAGGATTCAAACGGAATCACAGCGCTTCTAATGGATTTAAGGAAAAAAAAAATCCCTTCATGAATAATTTATTTACTCCACAAATTTATGGAGTGGGAAATGTGCTGTGTGAGCTGGGAAAAGTGCACAGCCAGCACAGGCAGGGGAGAGGTCCCAGATGTTCCCTTCATCCCGAGGGTCAGAGACACTCCAGGTGCTGCTGGCCTTGAGGAAATGCCAGCCTGAGCTCAGGAACAGATCCCAGCTCTGATTTCCAGCCTGCTGCTCCAGGTGCCATCCCAAATCCCAGCCTGAATGGGAAACAATTCCCGGGAATGCAGAACCCTGAGCCCTCCCTTGCCCTGTGTTGTTTCTCTTGTGAGTGGAGCAGTCCCAGGCTGCAGTTTGGGATCAGCTCCTTCCAGGAGATGTCTGGCAAAGTCTCATACAAATCCTGGAAGATGCACTTTCCATGAAAAGAGCAAAATCATCTCAGGTACCCTGGAGGGGTCTGGGGCTGCTCCCTCTGATATCAGAGAGGAAAATGCTCTGGGAGAGGCCTGGGAGGAATCTCAGGTGAATCCAGGAGGACACAATTCCCTGCTAAGGCAAAACATCCCCTGGGGCAGCTTCCCTGGAGGGGTCTGGGGCTGATATCCAGGATGACAAGTGCCTAGATCAGAGAGGAAAAGACCCCAGGAGATTCCTGGGAGGAGTCTCACACAAATCCTGGAAGATGAACATTCCATGAAAAGAGCAAAATCCCCTCAGGTACCTCCCCTGGAGGAGCCTGGGGCTGCTCCCAGGGTATCAAGTGCCTAAATCAGACAGGAAAGTGCTCTGGGAGATGCAGGTTCCATGGAAATTGAAAAGTCACCTCTTACATCTTCCCTGGAGGAGTCTGGTGCTGATATCCAGGAGAACAAATCAGAGCCTAAATCAGAGAGGAAAAGGCTCTGGGAAATTCCTGGGAAGAACCAGGTGAATCCAGGAGGACACAATTCCCTGCCAAAGAAAAAAATCCCCTGGAGCAGCTTCCCTGGAGGAGTCTGGGGCTGGATTTCCATGCAGAGAGTTTGGGATGACCCTGTGGGGGTGGCCGCTCCAGAAATGGGCCCCAGTGACACAAAATTCCTGCTGGGAAGGATGAACTGCTGAGCTCCCCTAGCAGAGGAGCTGGACATGCTGCTCTTCCAGAGGCTCCTGCGTGCATTAATCAATTTTCTCCTCATTCCTTCTTTTCCTGAGGCTGAGTTCCATCCTCATGGGGCTCAGTGACCTCTCCCTGCCCTGGGAGTGGGGCCTCCACGAGCCCCAGGGCAAAGGCAATCCTGAATTTCCATCACTCCCTCAAATAAATGCCATGGAATTAATGACCCCTAATGAGCCAATTTGTCACTGCAGCTAGACCTGGCTTTACCGGGGGTGGGGAGCGGGTTTAAACCAGCACCAGGAATTCCTATGGCTTTGCCATTCCATGCTTCAAGGATGGATTTTTCCATGAAGGAATTTACTGGGAAGGCAGGGAGACAGAAGGGGATGGATCACGAGGAACACAAAGGAACGAGACACTGCCCATCAGCTGTGGGGACAGCACAAGAAATTTGTGATTTTCCTCCATCCAGGCATATCCAGCAATTATTTGAGCTTTTCCCACATGCACAGCCACTGATTGATTGGAAAAACTCCATTTCCAAAGATTTTTGGGAACAGGGGATGGAAATGTCTGCCAGGAAGTGGCTGTGCAGAGCTGCAGCTGGGATGAGATTAAATTTCCTCAGAGTTGTCACTGCTGGGCCAGGCTCAGATAGAAAGTGTCATTTTTAATGTTAAAAATCCCAGGAAAATGCAGAGTGCTCCGTATTTATATATTTAAATTTGGGAAATACACACCTGAATATTAAACTTTTTATTTCCCAACCCTACAGAAGTTTAGATTTAAGCAAATTAAAAAAAAAATTTAAAAAAGTAGTCCTGCAGGTTTTTTGTTTTGTTTTGTTTTTAATGAGAACCTCAGAGTTTTCAGCTTCTCTAGAAAATGTCACTGAAATCAGGGAGGAAAGTTTCCATTGGAATAAAAAAATGAAGCAACCTCGTGTTTTCCAATAGGGAATGGATCACTTGGAAGTGCAGATCCACCCTAAGTCCCAGGAATTCCCTCAGAGTGGCCCCCAGAGGGTTTTCTGCTGGAAAGAGGAGGTAAAACATCAACTCAGGGCTCCCCCTGAGGCTTCAGTGTTGAATTATTTCTGCCATGAATCCATCCCTGGCTTTGCAGGGATGTCCATGGGATAGGGACAAAGGAAGGGAAAAGTTCCCCCACATCACCAGAGGGGCTGGGAATCCATCCCCACCTTCACAAAACTCTGCTCCCAGTTCTATACAGAAAGACCAAATCCTGTGGAAGGGCAGAACCTCATTTAAAGGTTTGCTCCCAGTTTTCCAAGGAAAAATCCCAAATCCTATGGAAGGGCAGAGCCCCATTGAAGGATTCCAGGAGAACAAGCAGCTCAGCCCCCAGAGCCACGGGAACTCGAGATGCTCCTTCCAAAGGCCAGGGATGTGGGAGACTCCACATGAACTCCAGGATAATTCTGGAGAAGTCTGGACAAAGGTCAGAGCGCAGTCAGGACTCATCTCCTCCCATTGCAGCAAAGAAACAACTTTGGGTTCCCTGTGAACATCCTCTCCTTCCTACAGCTTTCCCAGGAGCTGAATCCCTGAATCCATCAGGGCCTTGGAATCCTGGAGGGCAGAGAGGGGAATGGCCCTGCCAGGGCAGAGGGGGAATTCCCATCAGGTGAATTCCTGGAGGTGAATTCCCATCATTCCCATCAGGTGAATTCCTGGAGGTGAATTCCCATCATTCCCATCAGGTGAATTCCTGGAGGTGAACTTCCATCATTCCCATCAGGTGAATTCCTGGAGGTGAATTCCTATCATTCCCATCAGGTGAATTCCTGGAGGTGAACTTCCATCATTCCCATCAGGTGAATTCCTGGAGGTGAATTTTCATCATTCCCATCAGGTGAATTCCTGGAGATGAATTCCTGGGGGTGAATTCCCATTGGATGAATTCCCCAGTTCCCACTGGGTGAAGTCCCATCAGGTGAATTCCCATCATTCCCACTGAGTGAATTCCCCAGTTCCCATCAAGTGAATTCCTGGAGATGAATTTCCATCATTCCCACCAGGTTAACTCCCACCAGGTGAATTCTTGTCTTGTGAATTCCTGGAGGTGAATTCCCAGAGCACCAAGGATGGAATTACCAAGGTCCCTGTGGCTGCTGCTCCGGGCTCATCCTCACAGGTTCAGTGGCAAAGGCCAGGGATTAAGTGCAAAATCAAGGAAGGAAAAGGAGGAAGCAGAATTAAGATTTATCAGATTTCCCACCTCTTTGAGGGTTTTTTTCCTGTTTACTGTAGGAAATTTTCCTTTCCTTTGAGGCTCTGCCCAAAACTGGAATCTCCAGGGTTGTCCAGTTTGTGTCTCCATCCCTCCTTCAACAGAAATGACCCAAATAAAAGAAAAAAAACAAACCAAGACAAAAACCCCAAAAATGCCCCCACCAAAAAACCACCCCAAAATCCCCAAACCAACCAAAAAATCCCAAGAAAAATCCCATTAAAAACAAAAACCCCGCAGTTTTTTACAGCTTTTTCCTTCTTGCCGGAGACACCGAGGTGCAGCCTGTGGAGGGAACAGGGAGATGATTCCCCTTCCCTGGGCACAGGGAGCAGCTGCATTCCCAAAGTCCTCCATCATTTCCATCCCATTCCCTGGGCTGCTCCAGGGTAAGTAAACCCAGAAATCCACCCAGAACCTCCTAATTCCAGCCAGGATTTATGGATACCAAGGGAACGATGTGCCCAGAGCAATTAACATTCTAGGGGAGTAAAAACTTCCAGCCTAAATCTGCTGGAGTTAGGATGTCAGGAGCATTTCCACGGTGGAGAGCAGGAAAGAAGATTTCAGTCCTGAACACAACAACTTCCATGGAGTTTAAATCCAAAAGTATCCTGCTTTTCTCTTTCTCACTTTTTTCTTTTTTACCCTCTTTTCTTCTTTATTTTTGGCCTCTCGCTTTGAAGGAGAGGAAAGGAAGAAGGGAGAACATCGGTGCTGATCCTGTCATACCAATTCTGGGAAGGAATTAGGGTCAGGATCTTATTAATAATTTCAAAGGGAATTTAATCGGTCATTTAATACTCCAGGAGTGAGGAGAGAAATGTCAAGGAGAAGGAAAACACATTCCAGAGACAACATCAGTAATATTGGATCTCTTGCTCTGAGACATTTTCTTCATCAGAGTTAATTAATTCCTAATGAGTTCCTGGTGGGATTTGCCAGGTCAGGGCAGGGTTTCCTGGGATTTATCTCCAGGTGAGAGCCATTCCTGCCTTCCTAAGGGGTTCATCCCAAATCTAGTACCTGATCCAATCCCTTCCCACCTCCCTGGTGGGAGAACCAGCCTGGAAAAATGAGACTGAAGCTCTGACCTGCTCTGGCAACAACACAACCTCATCCCAAAGATGGAATTGTGGAGCTACCTGGAAAAGCCCAGGCATCCCTGAGGCGCCACTAAAGCTCCTGAACCACCCAAATCCCTGAATTCCTCCATGTTCCAAAATTCCACCCAAATCCCCAAACAGCACAGGAGCAGCCTCCAATATTCCCATGGAATGCCAGCAAGATCCATCCTTGGATATCCCCCCACAGAAGGGACCAACTGAGGCTTTTTATTAGGAATAATTGCTGGCGCTTCCGCGGCCAGCCGAGCTATTTATAGAAACCCATTAAAACAAATCCCGGCTCCTTCTCCTCCATCCTATCCCGTCCCATTTGCTGCTGGAAGCAGCCGGGGCCGTCGGGATCGGGGTTGTTACCCAAAGCTGGAACTGGGTTGGAATCCAAAGGAGGCTGGAAGGAAAGAACAAAAGCAGGCCCAAAATAACACAGCTCCCACCGGGATGAGGCCGCAGGCACCGATTCCAGCACAGCTCCCACCGGGAATTTAGGGAATTGTTCCCAAACTCCACCTCCTCTGGATTTACAACCTGCCCTTCAGTACTAAATGTCAGCAGGATTTGGGGATTATTGGAACTCTGGGAAGAGGGATTTAGGGAATTGTTACCTGTTCCCATGCTCTGCCTCCTCTGGATTTACACCCCTCTCCTCAGCAGCAGGATTTTGGGATTATGGGAACGCTGGGAAGAGCATCATCCAATCCCCCCAATTAACAAGAGCAATTTGAGCCCTGCTGAGCATCCCGAGGTGTGACAGCACCGGGACCAGCCCAGCCCTGCGGCTGTGACAGTGACACAGGATCCCTGGAACTGCCAGGGACACAAACCCCGGGGCTGTGATGGTGACACCAAACCCCTGGAGATGTGACAGTGACACCCTTTAAGGGGTGACCACTCCCCTGGAGCTGTGACAGTGACACCAAACCCTGGGACTGTGATGGTGACACCAAACCCCTGGAGATGTGACAGTGACACCCTTTAAGGGGTGACCACTCCTCTGAAGCTGTGACAGTGACACCGAACCCTGGGGCTGTCACAGTGATGACTTTTGAGAGATGCCCAAACCCCTGGAGATGTGACAGTGACACTGAACCCCTGGAGATGTGACGATGACACCAAACCCCTGAGATGTGACAGTAATACCAGACCCCTGGGGCTGTGACAGTGACACCTTTAAGAGGTGACCAAATCCCTGGGACCCAGGAGTTCACACTCAATGCCACCACCAGCAGCATCAGAAAGGGTTGGAATCATCCCCCTAAAATTTCAGGACGTTTTTGTGACACTGTTCCCTGTCTCTGTTCTCATTCTACTTTTTCCCCTTTCCCCCATTCCCCTCGGTTTGATTTTTCCCTCTGGACAGCCAGGTCCTGTTCACAGCAGATTTGTGGCTGTTTGGGTTGGGTGTGATGAACAAATCCTGCTGGGATTGATGTCTGGGGAGCCCTCGGTGGTTTTATTTCATTCTCCATTGCTGGGGCTCTCCCTGGGCTCAGCATTTCCCTGTTGGAATTGTTCAGGTATCTGTCACCCCAGGAGGGCTCAGCAGCCTGAATTCCTCACTCAGATGGAGTTTTGTTTTTTTTTTTTGGGCCTGGTTTATTACTTAAAACCCCCAAAGTGATGCCAGCCATGGGGATGGTGGGCACTCCATGGATTTATGGACACCCAGGAGCTGAATTTCTGACCCAGGACAGGTGAAAATTTTTGGTCCTCAGCCCAGGTAAATTTATTTGACGCTCACTGAGATCCCTCCTTGCTCTGCCCATGCCACACCTGGCCGGGTAAAGAACCCTCCAAGATGGCCACCACTGATCCAGCCTGGATCTCCCGAATTTTTAGGAAAATTTTGCTCCAAAACGCTCTGATTTTTGCACTACTGTTGTTTCCACCCCGTGGGAAGGGGTAGGGCTCTGACATTTCCTCCTCCACTCGGGAGGTGACAGCACAAAGCTCCAGTTTGGGCACATTTGAATTGAACATCAATTTTAACAGGGTTTTTTTTTTTCTGGCTTGGCAAGGCAGAGCTGACAGAAGATCGTTGGAGCTCTGCTGTGCCAGGTGAATCCACAGCAATGCCCGGTGCTTTTCCAAGCTCTCCATCCATTGAATTTTAACCTTTTTAGGATGTGAGGCACTCCCAGAACTCTGAGAGCTTTTTTTCCCCACTGCAGGAACCCCTGAGCAGCAGCGAACGCCCCAGGAGCGATTTCCCCTTCCACCTCCTGAATATTTTGAAAGCAGAAAGGCAAACGGGGTGAATTTAAATGAAGGGAAGAATTATCCCCCCAGTCAGCCCAGGCCCCGCCTGGCTCTGGCTTCCCATCCCTCCTGAGCCGTCTGACCAACAGGTGCCCAATTTGGAAAATTGCAGCAGCCTCAACAAAAATAAATCCAGCAGGGGACGAGCAGAGCTATGCTGCAATTCCCGAGGCTGCCACGGAGAGAGCTGGGGTGGGAGGAGGAGGAAAAAACCCATTTCGCAGCTCTTTGCGTGTATTCCGGAGCCTGGGAAGACCTTGATTGCAGAGCCAGGGCGAATTTGTCCCTTCGCTGCGGGAGTTATCTGGATGGCTCCGATAATCTCTGCAGATAAACCAACAATTTTCCTCTGGCTGCGGCATTGTGGTGGCAGAACACGCGTTAGAGGTGACAACAATCCTTCAATTTTAACCTCCGGCAGAGATCGGTGTTCCCGAGGAGGGCTCCAGGGGCAGATAATCTGATGGATATTCAATTAGCAGCAAGGAGAGCTGATAGGGAATATTTATTTCTCGCGGAGCTATTCTCCATCAGAAGGTGATTGGGGAAAGGAGGGGGACGTTTGCCACTGAGAAAATCCAGTCCCTCGAAGCAAAAATAGCTTCTTTTTCTCCATTAAAAACAAAACAAAACAAAACAAAAAAAACCACAAAACAAAACAAAAAAACCCAGAACAACAACAAACCAGGAAATCTCCCAGCGTTTGGAAGTTTAGAGTAGCTGGGTTTGAAAATCGCTCGAAATCTTTTGGGGAATCGTTCATTATTTGAGGAGAGGAACATTCAGCTTCAACTTCAGTAGAAATTAAATATCCGATCCAAGTTGTTATTCCAGCAGGAAAAACCCCGTCCTCGGGGTGGGAAAAATCCCATCCCCGGATGGATGAGGCTCATGTCCCACCTGAACCCTTCCCACCCTCAGGAAAGGCTGAGCCTCTCCAAGGTGCCGATTTCTCTGTGGGCTGGAAGAGGATCCCAGAGTTTGGAGAGTTCTTAGGGAACTTCCTTAATGGAAAAGCCTGGTAAAAATCCTGGAGCCATCAAATCACTGAGGTGGGAAAAGAGCTCCAAGATCATCGAGTCCAAGCTGTGCCTGGTCCCCACCTTGTCCCCAGCCCAGAGCTCTGAGTGCCAGAGTCCTTCCTTGGACACCTCCAGGGATGGGGACTCCAAACCCCCCTGGGCAGTTCCAGTCCCTGAGCACCCTTTCCATGAGGAAATTCCTGCTGCTGTCCACCCTGAGCTCCCCTGGCCCAGCCTGAGGCCGTTCCCTCTGCTCCTGTCCCTGTTCCCTGGAGCGGATCCCAACCCCCCCCCGGCTGTCCCCTCCTGTCAGGGAGTTGTGCAGAGCCACAAGGGCCCCCCTGAGCTTCCTTTTCTCCAGCACGCAGGGATGTGTCAGGCCGTGAAATCCAAGGAACTGAGAATTCCCGAGCTCTGGGGGATGCATCTCGGGTTCTCGCACCGGTGACAGCGCAGGGATTTCGGGGGGCTCTGCCCCGTGTCCCACATCCCTGCAGCACCCGCACCCCAGCCCGGGCTCCTCATCCCCGATCCCTCCCTCTCGCTGCCCCCTCGGCTCCAAGGAGAGCTCCGGGAGCTGTTTTGGGGTGAGATTCCAAGGACTTGGCGTTTCCAGCCTGGGATGGCTCCTGCCGGCGCCTCCTCCCCCTCTGCTGGTGAAGGGGCTGCGGACACCGCCTCCCCCTCCAGGCAGGAATATCTCCCTGGAATAGGGCCAATAGTGCATTTGAGAGCGGACTTCTAGGGCAGGGACCCATCCCAAATAAATCCCGCTGTAGAAAGCCCGGGGGGAGGGGCCCGGGGGGGAGGGGGAAACTTTAGGGCAAAATCCAAGGGAAAACAAAACCAGAGGAAGTGGAAAATCTGGATTTTGCTGGAGTCAGGAGGGATGGAACCTGAGGAATCTCTTGTGTCGTTAATTACCCATTGATTTAATGAGCTCGTGTTGTCACCACTTGACTCCCACCGATTGTGTCACTGCCATTCCCGGGGTCGGTGACACCAGAGCTGCTCCATGAGCGGATTTGGCCTTGCCAGGGGTGGCTCCAGGCTGGAATTCCTCACAATTCCATGCAAACACAGGGCCCTGCAGCATTGCCAAGGCTCATTAAGCCCCTGGACAATGGGATATTTTTATCCGAGATAATTAAGTCATTACTGTGTGTAATGGAGAGAGGTCAGTTGGAGCCAGGCTGCTTCCATTTCCATTGTGGTGGGAAAAAGTAATATTTCCATGGATTTTCCCTTCCCTTCCCTTCCCTTCCCTTCCCTTCCCTTCCCTTCCCTTCCCTTCCCTTCCCTTCCCTTCCCTTCCCTTCCCTTCCCTTCCCTTCCCTTCCCTTCCTTTCCCTTTCCCCTTTCCCCTTTCCCCTTTCCCCTTTCCCCTTTCCCCTTTCCCCTTTCCCCTTTCCCCTTTCCCCTTTCCCCTTTCCCCTTCCCCCCTTTTCCTCACTTTTCCTCACTTTCCCCCCTTTTCCTCACTTTTTCCCCTTTTCTTCACTTTTCCCCTTTTCTTCACTTTTCCCCTTTTTCTTTCTTTCCCATTCAAATCCCATTTATTAATTATTTGCCTCTGTCAGTAATTAATTTGGTGCCAAATTAACCTCGACAACACCAAAATCCCGGCAAAATAAAAGGAGACACAGAAGGCCCTGAGTTGCGATTTCATTCCCAGGCTGACACAAACTCTGTCCCACCCCCGGGAATATCGAATCCATGCCCGACCTCTCCCGGAGCCGGGAGGGATCCTCGGCACGGGGAGGATGCTCAGACCCGGTTCCTACTCCCAGCCAAACCTCGGGAGCCTCCCGGGTGCTTTCCAGAGCTTGGATCTCCCTCTTGTGGCTGCACCTCATGGATTCGGGATGAACATTTCGGGCTGGGAACCTCAGAGGTCCGGGGGGAGAAGGGCGGGAGCTCCCGGGGCGTTAATCCGTGGAAAAGGGGCTTGAAATTATTTTAATTCAAAATTATTTTAATTTTAATTTTTAAAATTTTTATTTAAAGAATTCTTTAATTCTTGAATTATTTGAATTATTGTTTTTTTTTCCCTACTGAAATTCTCGGTTTCTCTCCTGCTGGGTCCAACCCCTTGCACAGGGAATATCCAGGGATCCAAACTAGGGCCTTTTCTGTATCACCTCCATTTCCACAGCCATTACCTGCAGGAGAAAGGTTTTTTTGGGATCATCAAACAGCAGAGCTGGAAGGGAACATTACCACTGAGGAGAAATCCAGGATATTCCCAAGAGAAGGGGAAAAAGAGGGGAGAAAGGACAGCAAATAAATCCAAACATTGGAAAAGCGTTATGAAATTGGAAGAATTACAACATAAATCCTGGCCCAAGTTATCCAGAGCAGCTGTGGCTGCCTCTGGATCCCTGGAAATGTCCAAGGGTGGGTTGGAATGGGATGAGCCATAAATCCCCTCCCAGCCCAGCCCAGTCTGGCTTTCTCAGGGATTTCCAGGCCATTCCCTCTGACACTGGTGGGATTCTGCTGCATCCAAGGAACATCTCCCCCCCACACCCCGATTCCCATCCCACTGAAATTCCCACCTTAGCACCCTCAGATCTCCCAGCCTCGCTTTTCCCATTCCGGTTCTCAGCTGGGAGTGGCTCCCGAACGTGCCAGACACAGAAATTCCTTTATGGGAGCGGGGACCTGCCCAGTGCCACCCACCAGCCTCGGGAAAGGGGCCGGGATGGGGAAGGGGCTGGGATCGGGAAGGGACGGGATGGGGATAGGGATGGGATGGGGAAAGGGACGGAATGGGGAAGGAGCCGGGATGGGCAAGGAGCTGGGATCGGGAAGGGGCCGGGATCGGGAAGGGGCTGGGATAGGGAAGGGGCTGGGATAGGGAAGGGGCTGGGATGGAGAATGACCTGGGATCGGGAAGGGGCCGGGATCGGGAAGGGGCTGGGATAGGGAAGGGGCTGGGATAGGGAAGGGGCCGGGATCGGGAAGGGGCCGGGATCGGGAAGGGGCTGGGATCGGGAAGGGGCCGGGATCGGGAAGGGGCCGGGATAGGGAAGGGGCTGGGATGGAGAATGACCTGGGATCGGGAAGGGGCCGGGATCGGGAAGGGGCTGGGATGGAGAATGACCTGGGATCGGGAAGGGGCCGGGATCGGGAAGGGGCCGGGATAGGGAAGGGGCTGGGATGGAGAATGACCTGGGATAGGGAAGGGGCCGGGATCGGGAAGGGGCCGGGATCGGGAAGGGGCCGGGATCGGGAAGGGGCTGGGATCGGGAAGGGGCCGGGATCGGGAAGGGGCTGGGATAGGGAAGGGGCTGGGATCGGGAAGGGGCCGGGATCGGGAAGGGGCCGGGATCGGGAAGGGGCTGGGATGGAGAATGACCTGGGATCGGGAAGGGGCCGGGATCGGGAAGGGGCCGGGATAGGGAAGGGGCTGGGATGGAGAATGACCTGGGATAGGGAAGGGGCCGGGATCGGGAAGGGGCCGGGATCGGGAAGGGGCCGGGATCGGGAAGGGGCCGGGATAGGGAAGGGGCTGGGATCGGGAAGGGGCCGGGATCGGGAAGGGGCCGGGATCGGGAAGGGGCTGGGATCGGGAAGGGGCTGGGATCGGGAAGGGGCCGGGATCGGGAAGGGGCTGGGATAGGGAAGGGGCTGGGATCGGGAAGGGGCCGGGATCGGGAAGGGGCCGGGATCGGGAAGGGGCTGGGATGGAGAATGACCTGGGATCGGGAAGGGGCTGGGATAGGGAAGGGGCTGGGATAGGGAAGGGGCCGGGATCGGGAAGGGGCCGGGATCGGGAAGGGGCTGGGATAGGGAATCCCTCCACAAACGCCTTCTCTGATCTCCGGGATGAGCCGGGAGCGTTGCCAGGGTGACGCTCCTCGTTGCCATGGCTCTGTCACTGTCACCCCCTCCCGCTGCCACCTCCTCCCCAATGTCCCTTTGATGCCCGGGACATCAATGGGGTGGCGGAATTCTGGCCCTGGATGGGATCTGTGGGACACAAACCAGGATTTTCCATTTCCGGAGGGTTTTTCCCTCCCAGGGTTCCCTGGGACCAGCCACCAGGGGCTCTCTGGTGGCACCAGGGGTGGGTTTGGCCCCGGTCACCTACAGTTCCTTCCAGGTGCTTCCAGACTGAAGAAATTTGGGATAATCTTGGATATTCTTGGCTAAAAATGTGATTTAGTGGTTGATAGTCCTGCTCAGAGAATCAGAGAATTAGAGAATTACAGAACTGAAGAATTAGAGAAAAATAAAATTATAGCATAATAGAATAATAAAATTATAGAAGAAAATTATGGAACCACAGAATTATAGAATAACAGAATTATGGAATTTTAGAATTACAGAATCATATAGAAATACAGAATCATACAATTAAAGGGCAATGGAATTACAGAACCATAGAATTCATAAAATTATAGAATAATAGAATCAGAAAATTACAGTGTCCTGGAATTACAGAATCCCAGAATCCCAGATGACAGAATAACAGAATCACAGAAACATAGAATTACAGAATTACAGAATTACAGACTTGATAGAACAAAAACTTCCTTTGCCCCACGGACAAACCCCATTAATTTAAAAAAATTGAAATCCCAAATCCAGTAATTTTAGTGCATTACAAGACTAAACAGAACAAGGGATCTCCATGGCTCCATAGAATAAAAACTTTAATGAAGTATAAATCTTTTAATCCCTATAAAATAATTTCATTAATAAACCCTTAAAAACGTTTGTGGGGTACTTTTGAGAGGACCAAAGCCTGATTTAAACAAAATGAGCACTTTCCACCCTGCTGCAGGTTATTAAAAAAAAAAAAAAAAGGGAATTCAGCATTTTTAGGTAAATATTCCTTTTGTCCACAAAAGAAACTACTCTGAGGAGCCCACTCCTGTCAGGGAGTTGTGCAGAGCCACAAGGGCCCCCCTGGTCCCCCTTTTCTCCATCTGAGCCCCTTTCCAGCTCCCTCAGCCTTTCCTGGGGCTCCAGCCCCTTCCCAGCTCCATTCTCTGCCCTGGACACTCCCCAGCTCCTCCAGGTCTGGTTGTGATGGGCCCAAAATTGAGTTTTAGAGTTCGACCTTGCACTGAGGGAGAGCCCAGAGCAGCCCTAAGCCTAATCCTGTCTCTGACTGGAATTTAGGAAAAGGATCAGGAAAAGCCTCACTGGATTCCAGTTACATGCAGATGCAGGGCAGTGACTGAGCCACAGAACCTCAGGAGCCAGCGCGGTTCTGGTCAAGCAGCTTCAACATCTCCAGAGGCTCCTGAATACTTTTCCAGGAAAACAAGGATTCCCATGGATTTCCATCTCAGACCCATGCTGGACTGCTGAGCCCACCCTGGGATTTCTTCCTTGCTCAGCTCAGGATGGAAATTCCAGTTCTCAGCTTGTGAAACTCTGGGAATTCATCGACTCTCACCCCATTCCCATGACTGCGTTCCTCAGAGGCTCCCAGTGCACTTCCCATGCCAGGAAGCAGCAGTGGGATTCATTTCCTGCTGGCCCAGGTCTGGATAAGATCTGAGGGATGCAGAGCTGAGGGATCCAGGTGTGGAGCACAGCTGGATCAGATCCAGGTGTGTTTGGGGTCTCCTTGCAGTGTCAATAATGAAACACTTTGGAATCAAGATGGGAATTTGCTCCACGATTTTCTGGCTCACAGCTCTTCTGGAATAAGTTCCTTTCCATCTGGAAAAGCTGGATTTGAAGTTGATTCACTCCTATCACAATAATTTTTTTTTTCTTGATCCTTTGTGTGCTTTCACCATCCCTGAACTCAGCTGTCTGCAGGGATTGTGTTCAGCTCATCCATGCAAAACAATCTCCAAGCATGAAAAATTCACTCCGAAAGATGAAAGGGCTGGGAAATGTTCAGAGTTCATGGGAAAATGGGATTTCTGTGGGATTGCAGCCTCCCCTGGAGCTGCCCTGGGCACCCTCACACTCACAGGGCCAAAGCTCCAGCATCTTTAGGGGAAACTGGACCCTAAAGCCTCAGAAATAATCATCCCATGGGATCCTTCAGGGCATTGCTTCACCTCAGAGGAGCTGGGATAATTCCCTGGGTGGCAGAAATGGGAATCTGGAATGGGAAAAGCCTGATGTGCAATTGCCAGTGAAAATCCTGATGGAGGAATGCTGCCTTTCCCCCTCCATGGTAATGAGCAGAGCTCTGGATTTGAAGCTGATTTGAAGTGGACTTGAAGTGGATTTGAAGAAGATTTGAAGTTCATTTGAAGCTGACTTAAAGATGATACAAAGGGGATTTTAAACTGGTTTTAACTTGATTTGAAGCTGATTTGAAGTGGATTAGAAGCTGATTTTTTAGATGATTTTAACCTGCATCCCCACCCCAGATCCTTCTGTATATCCTGGACATGGGTTCAGAGCTGCTTTCAGGAAACCTCAGAAAGAACCAGAATTCCAACCATGAATAAATGTGATTTATGAAGCACTAAGAGCCTTTTGGGAGCAGTGTGAACCATCCAAATCCAATCCAATTAGAACCCAATCCCAATTAAACAGCTCCTGTGGCTCAGGAGGAGGTTCAGCTTCTTTGTTTGTGGCATCAAACGCTCCCTGTGTGCAGACCCTAAAGCTGTGTGGGCTGAAGGAATGGGATTAATAGAAATATTAATTATATAATTAATAGAAATAGTAATGATCGAATTAATGGGAAAAACTAGTAGAGCAGCTGGGTCTGGAATGGGGTGCAGGGAGGGTTGATTCCTGTGGCATTCCAGTGCTGCTCCTGTCCTTGGCACACAGCTCCAAACCCTTTTACCTGATTGGTTTAATGATCAGGGTTAATTAATCATGAGCCAGGTGAATTTTTTGGGTGACCCTGTGAACGGCACTTGCAATTTTTGGGTTGGTTTTGTGAACAGAACAAACTCCTCAGCGTTTAAACAGCAGCTCCCAAAGGGGTGTGAGCTCCTGAGGGACAAACGGGGTTTTTGGGGGTTTTCTTGCTGGAGTTTGCTCCAGGAATGGCAAAAATGAGGATTGGGATGGGTTTGTGTCCCTTGAGAGCCTCGTGCCAGTCACCAGGGCTGTGCTGGAGTCCTTGGAATCTCACCCCAAAACAGCTCCCGGAGCTCTCCTTGGAGCCGAGGGGGCAGCGAGAGGGAGGGATCGGGGATGAGGAGCCCGGGCTGGGGTGCGGGTGCTGCAGGGATGTGGGACACGGGGCAGAGCCCCCCGAAATCCCTGCGCTGTCACCGGTGCGAGAACCCGAGATGCATCCCCCAGAGCTCGGGAATTCTCAGTTCCTTGGATTTCACGGCCTGACACATCCCTGCGTGCTGGAGAAAAGGAGGCTCAGGGGGGCCCTTGTGGCTCTGCACAACTCCCTGACAGGAGGGGACAGCCGGGGGGATTTGGGATCTGCTCCAGGGAACAGGGACAGGAGCAGAGGGAACGGCCTCAGGCTGGGCCAGGGGAGCTCAGGGTGGACAGCAGCAGGAATTTCCTCATGGAAAGGGTGCTCAGGGACTGGAACTGCCCAGGGGGGTTTGGAGTCCCCATCCCTGGAGGTGTCCAAGGAAGGACTCTGGCACTCAGAGCTCTGGGCTGGGGACAAGGTGGGGATCAGCTCGGACTCAGTGACCTTGGAGCTCCTTTCCAATCTCATTTCTGGGATCTTGAACACCTGAATCCCAAAGGCTTTTCCCAAAAGGGAATATCTATCCAATCCCAGCAGAGGTGTCCCTACCCCAGCCCCTTCTGGCAGAGAACATTTCCTGTTCCCCCACAGCTCCAAACCCCTCACACCAACAGCAGAAAAGGAGCCCTGAAAATCCTTAAAATCCCATTTAAAATCCCATTCAAAATCCCATTTCCATTTTAGAACCATTAACGTCGCCTGGTTTAAATAAACACCGTAATTAGGAATGATCCTTCTTAACATCTGCCTGGGCAAGGCCCGAGGGTCGGAGGTTGAGTGCTGCCACATTTTTCATCTCCGAACTGCTTTGGAGGACACTGGGTGAGCTCGTGCCCTCCCTGATTATGCACAGGGATGTGATTTGCATAGAGAAGTCAAATTTCATTCCTTTTTTCTTTTCTTTGGGAACATTTCCCAGCAGAATGGAATTGTACCGGCAGCACTGAAGGACTTGGGGAAGGAAGGAAAAAAATTAAAAATTAGGATTGGTAGAGGTGGGGCTACCTGGGGCTGCTTCAGCCCATCCTGGCAGAGCAGAATGAACTTCCCACCACATCAAGAATTTTGGGGCATGTGGGTTTTTAAGGGAATGTTACTAAGGGATGAAACCCCAGGAAATGAAGTGGGAACATGCAGCGTCCTGTCATTGGACAGAAGCTGGGCTGAGTCTGCAGCTCAGGATTGTGATTCTGGGCCAGAATCCGAGAGACCCTGGAGCTGAATGGGAGAGATTCTGGAGCTGAATGTGAGAGATTCTGGAGCTGAATTTGGATTTGAGGGCTGATCCTTCTGTGGTGACTGAGTCTGAACTCCTTCAGAACCCTGTAAGAAAGGTGGGAATGTTCTATCCAGTGCTCCAAAGGTTTATCTCAAGCAGCTCTCTCCACATGAGCCATCGGACAGCACACCTGACAGGTAAAATCCCATTTTTTTCCTTGTGGAGCCAAGAATGGAGCTGTTCCTACAGGAATGGCTGGGCTGTTCCACAAAGGGAAAACCCATGGTGTGATCACCCAAATTTTAGGGATGAAATAATTTCATTGGAGTTCAAATTAATCTTAAACAGGCACAGCTGGTGCTGGATAACCCAATCCAGCCAGAATTCTGCTCTCCTGTTCACCCAGCACAGGGGGGCATCACTTCAGTCCTTAAATCTTGGGTGTTGGAGGAATAAATCTTGAAAATCTGACCAAATACAGCCACGAAAAATTCCCTCCTCCTCTCAAAACCCAGAAGTTTTTAGAGCAGTAGAGAAACCAGCTGGTTGATGACATCAGTGCTTCTGGAATTGGGGCAAAATAAAGAAAGAGAGAACGAGTGAGGGATGAACAATTGGGAATCCTAAAGCAAACAGGGATTAGGAGGGGAATTTATGGGATGTTTGGAGTATTTCTGAGCTCTGACAGAGCACCTGTGTTGTTTTATTTCCTTTAAACAAATACCCAGGATTTGCTGTGCTCCTCAAACACAGCCTGGAGGAATTCTGAGCTCTTAAACTTCACCCATGGAACTTGATCAAGAGCTGGGACTCTTCCACAAGGAAAAACTCGTCCTAAACTTTATTTGGTTCTTTCATCGCTAAATAAATCGGCTTTGGGGATTTTCCTGCAGATTTATGAAATTATTAATTCTCATTCCCCCTGCCCGCCCCCCGTGATGATTTTGTTGTGTCCATAAAGAGTTCCTTGGTGCAGTCAGCAGAGGGAATCCTTCCCTCAGCAGAGAGACCACTGGGACCATGGAAAAGGCCGGAATTACCTCTGCTCTTGGAATTTTGGGAGCTTTTTCCTTGGTTCCCTGCTCCAGCTGTGCTGGAGACCTCTGGGCTAGGGCAGGTTCAAAGGTTGTGGCATTCCTCAGATTTCCAACTGAAAAACAGATCTGGAAATCCTCCATGGAAAATCTCGTTCCCTCTGGAAGGGTGCAGTGCTGGGCTGTGGCCTTCAGGAATCAGACTAAAAGTTTTGGGGGGATTTTTGGCAGATAATTTAATTTAATTTAATTTATTGATTTTTAACACAGATTTCTCCTGGATTTTCCAACCTCAACCCCATTGAATGGACACAAATTTGAGAGCTCCAGCTCCAAGGGCAGACAAAGGGAATGGGAAAAGGATTGAGTGTCATCAGAAATTGCAGATTCTGAGGGTTTTTTCATGGATTGAAGGGTGCCTGGAATAGCAGGGAGAGTCCTGGATGCTGCAAAATTTTCTTGCAGAGAACAGGGACTTTGGAACTGTTGTTCCACAGTCCCTTTTTATGGAAGGTTCCCGTTTTGTTACAAATGCAAACACACAAGGAGGAAAAGGGGTGTTCTGATGCAATTTTCCTTCTTCTGGTGAGGCCCTGGTGGCCAGAGCAGCTGTGGCTGCTCCCAGACCCCTGGCAGTGTCCAAGGCCAGGCTGGGATATCCTGGGACAGGGGGAGGTGTCCCTGGTGGCACTGGGTGGGTTTAAGGTCTCTTCCAACCCAAACCATTCCAGGATTCTGGGATCCCAGTGAGGTTGCTCCAGGACAACTCAGCTTCCAAAAGGGATCTCTCAGGGCCTCCCAGTGTCCAGAGGAGAACCATTCTCTTGACATCCCATCCTGCATTTTCCAGGCACTGTCCGTGTCCTCAGGGTGCTCCAAGTAAATAAATTAAATTGCACCCAGGATCCTTGGGGACTCTGATGGGAAGTTGGACACTTGTGGGACCACGAGCATTAAATCCCCTTAATCTGCAGGTAAATCCTATCCAAGTGCCATGGGATAAATGCATTCCTCCACCTCTTTGTGGAAAGGGACATTTTGTGCTCCCTTTAAACCTCTGACCCCACAGTGGCAGCTTTTCAGCTGAGGAACTGCTTCCCAAATTCCTCCTTCCCAAACCCTTTGGGGAGGAATTGCATCCAGGCATCACTGCTGGCATTCCTGGCACATAAAATCACAGAATGGTTGGGATGGAAGGGACCTTAAATCCCACCCAGTGCCACTCCTGCCATGGCAGGGACACCTCCCACTGTCCCAGGCTGCTCCCAGCCCCAGTGTCCAACCTGGCCTTGGGCACTGCCAGGGGTGGGAATCCACAGCTCCTCTATGCCAGGGCCTCCCCATCCAAGTCTAGAGATTTTTCCTGCTCCCCAAAGTGCCCCTGGAGCTCGAACCCTGGGGAAAACCAAACTGGGGCTTCCCAGAGCTGACCTAAAGCAATTCCTGTTTTTTAGGGCTCTCCCTGATTCTCAGCAGCGTTTCCAGAGAGCCTGAGAAGTATCTGCCCTTGCTGAGGAGATCCCAAAGGGATCCTTCCCAAAGGGAAGTGACTTTCGCAGTGTTGGTTGCTCCCATCTGAGATGTCTGTGTAGGATACCAAATATCCCCCATGGAAAAGCAGAATGTGCATCAGCCCGGGGGTCAGGGCAAAGCTGGGGGCTCAGAAAGGGTTTGAGCTCTTCTTGGAGCAGAACCAGCTCAGAATGAAATCTTGGCCCAAGGAGAAGCACAGCAGAGAGCTGGGAGCAGCTGGGGAGGAGCAAGGAGCCAATTCCCTTGAGAAAGGAACCTTTCCCTGGAAAATGAGGGGATGGAACCCTGTCGTTGACCTTTTACTGGAAAAATGAGGGGACTGAATCCAGACTCAAGTCTGACCCTGCCTCTGACCTTTCCTGGATCAGGAACTTTCCTCAGGGATTTAATCCAGCCACAAGTCCCTGTGAGGGGACAAATTCCACCCCTCCTTCATCATCCCAGCCCCCTGCACTGCCCCCAGCCCTGAACTGAGTGGTTTGGGCTCTCCTGATCGCAAATCCAGAGGCAAATGGGTCCAAAACCTCCCAGTGTGGGCTCGGTGCTGAACAAGAAGCTCCTTTTTCCAGCCAAACCTGGATGAGCTTTGCCTTCATTCCCTGGGAGTCACTCAGGATTTGTTTTCCCTGTGGTGGGAAGAGCAGACATGTCTCATCTCTGCCCACACTTCCCTCCATTCCCAAGGAGGGGCTGGAATGAGAGCCCAGGCTTCAGGAATGAGGTGGGACCCAGCCAGAGCTTGTCCTCCTGCAGATTCCCAAACAAACATCCCAGGGACAGCTTGTCCTCCCAGATCCAGGTATGCCATGTTTACATTTAGTCTGGAATTAATTCAGTCCTGTCTTTCATATGCAAATATCCAGGGAAGAAATAACCCCAGATTTTTTGGGGAATGTGTATAAATAACAGATACATATATATACATATATATATATTTTTTTTCTCTTAAGGAATGGGTTGTGCTGGAGTTGGAACTGCTTGCAATCCCACAATCCCACAGCATTCCCAGGTGAACAGGACATGGAAGTGTTCCTTTTCTTCATCTTTAATAAATATAAATAATTAAAAACTGGCACTGCCTGAAGCAAATTCTACTTTAAAAGCTGCTGTTTACTCCTGTTTTGATTTTTCCTGGTGAGCTTCCCAAAAACCAGAAATGCTGAGACAGGATTCAGGAATTCAGCAGAGTGTTTGGAAAATATTCCAAAAATAAGGCAGGACCTGCTAATTAGTGATTTTTGCACCAGGAGCTGGATGCTCTTGGCTCTTCCCACCGGAGCTCACCTGGAATTCCTGGAGGCTCAACAGAATTTCCTTTCCACTGGATGTGATATTCCACATCCCGATTCTGCCTAAGGATGTTCATGTGCATGGAGAAACCTCTCCTTTGCTCCTGTAAATTGGATTTTTGTGGCTTTCTCATCCCTGAACTTGTCCATCCTTCCCTACACACTCATGGCAGGAGTTTCATATCCTGATGCTGCCTAAGGATGTTCATGGCCATGGGGAAACCTCTCCTGTGCTCCTTTCTCCCTTGATGCCCTCTGGATCTCCGTGAGGTCAGGCACTGATTGATTCATTCCTGGGCAGTTTTCTCATGTTTTCCCCATGTTTTTCCCACGTTTTCCCCAGTTTTTCCTGAGAGCAGGATGGATGTGCTTGGTGTGAAGGGCTCCGTGGGAATAATGGGATCAAGGCCTGTCCCTGGGCGAAGCCAGATCCTTCTGTGAGGGTTCATCAGAAATTCCTGGAGAATCAGGGCTGGAGTTGTCCCTGAGCCATCCCAGAATGCCCAGAACAGCAGGAATGTGCTCCTGCCCCGAAGGCAGCAGGAGGAGGTGTTAATTCCCTCCTCTAACATGTTTGTTATGGAACAAGATGTCCCAAAGCCCCTTCCCGGCATCCACAGGGACCGACACAAATCCCCCTTTGTGTGACCAGAGCTGCTTTTCCAAAATATCCCCCCAGGAGCCCCTATCGCTGGGAAGGTGTTCTTGGACTTTTCTTTGCATTTCTAGGACTTTTTCCTAGTGCCACAAATCCCTGTGGGAGCACAGCTGGGATCTGTTGGGATCAGAGGCACCACGGAGGAAAACCCATACTGAGGTTCCATTCATCCCGCTCCAGAGGCCTGGGAATGTGCAGGAGCTTTATGGAAGGGCTCTCGGTTTCCTTCCAGAGGCTGCTGATAAACACTGGCAGCTCGTTCCCAGGGCTGAGCCAGCAAACAGCTGGCACCTCTGGATATGGGGCAGGAAAGTTTTGGGATTTGAGGGAAAAGGCTTGGGGGAAAGCTGGGAAAGCCAGAGTGGCTGGGAAAGGGCAGGAATTACATCCCAGACAGGGATGGGACACAAGGAGAAACCACGCAGGGGTCTGTGGGAGCCAGGAAGGTTTGGCTGGTACAGTCAGAGCACAAATTAAATCCAAATATTGCTGGGTCAGCCTTTTTGTCCTGTTTGGATCCATGGTGCTGATGGAGGATTTTGCTGTGAGCCCAGGGGGTGAGAGCAGAAGGAAAAAACAAAACCCAAACCCTGAGGCGAGTTCAGGACCCTCTGCCTCATTCCTGGCTGTGCTTAACCACAAACAAACTCCTGTAAATTCATTTTCACCCAGCTCACTCCCACCCTTTGTGGGCCTGCTGCCTTCTGGGAATGTCAGGTGAATGCCCAGCCTGAGGTGCAGGACCAAGACAAGCTGTGAGAATTCACGGAGAGGCCAAGAGCTGATTTCCAACCCAAACCTCACTGCTCCAAGTCTGGCCCTGCAGCCAAGGTTCTCACCTCTGTGAAAAGCAGAATTTAGGGCTGAAAATGAGGGGTTTTGGTGAAATGGCTGAGTGGGCTGGAAATTAAACCCTTTCCTGTTCTCTCCCAATTAAGTGCGTTCTTCCCAGATTTTTTCCCAGCATGGGAGTGCTGCATTTGCATGGGATGCCACAGGAACAAGGGGGTGACATAGGGAATGTGGGGAAAACTCCAAAAATCATCAGAATTCCTGTGCAGGTTGCTCTGAATGTGGCCTCAAATGCAACTGGTTGGGAACCCAAAAATCCTGAGCTGGGAACCCAAAACTTTTGCAGCTGCCAGGCCTGGATGTGGAACTGACAGGGGAGGAGAGAGAGCTGGGAAGGAGTAGGGGACAGGTGTTTTAAAATGGTTTGACTTCTCATTATTATTTTCTTAGCAATAAATCCAGTTAAAATCCCTAATTCCAGCCTGGTTTCCCCACGATGGAGGGATCTCTCTTGATCCTGATCTCACCCCACAACACTGTGCTCCATTTTCACTCCCTCCCAGCTCTGAGAGAGGCTTTGGTGTCCCCAGGGTCACAATACAGAGGGAAGAACTGGCACAGGATCTGCTTTCCCATGGATCCGCTCAATCCTCCAAAAGAGTGGATTTGCTCTGATTTCAGCCCAGAAAAACCACAAACTCCATAGAAATAGGAGGAAAAGTCATTGATATTCCAGGCTTTTCTCCCCCAGAACAATTCCAGATCTCCAGTGCTCGCCTGCATCTGGGGGGAATAATGGAGGGATCTGCTCCGAGGTGACAAAATTGAATTTTTCAATGAAGAAATTAAAGACTGGAACCCCTTTTTGGAATACAAAGAGGCAACCTAAACTCTCTCCAAAAATAAATTAGCTTGGTAAAAAAATTAGGAAATAAATAGAGTCCGACTGCCCATGGAAAGGAAAATGAAATTGGATTTGTTTCCACTCAGGGGCTCTGGATGCAGGGAGAATTATTAAAAGGAAAACCCCAAATAAAGCCATAAAGAATGATTTTACCACTCCAAAACCTTGATTTTTTGTCTGGATTTGTGGTTGCTTCCCTTTCCTCCCCCAGCAGAAAATTAAAGGATACGAGATTTTGTTATAAAGGCAATTGTTGAGATTCTAAATGGCCAAACCCAGCTTCATTAAAGGTGTAATTAATTACAATTAATTACAATTAATTACATCTGCAGGGAATGGCTTATTCCCATTCTCCTTAGCCCTTAACAGATCCTGCAGGGGGGCCTGGCAGTCACCTCTGCTCTGGGGAAAGGCACAGAATGTTGGGAATATTTCCCAGAGAGACAGAGTTCCCTCTTCCTCAGGGGTAGGGTGGGTGCCACAGGTCAGATTTCAGTGGAAAAAGATCCAATTTCTTTCAAACCCCAAATTTCCTCATTTTTTTCCCAGTCATTTCCACCTCCATGTTGCCTTTTTGTCAGAGCTGGGTTTAACAGCAGCCCCAGAAAGGACCTGAGGCTCCATGAAAGGCTTTAGGGAGAAATCCTAAATAGGATTCCCTACCCTGGGAGCACTGACACTGGCGTTCCACACCAGTGGATATTCCCAATAAAATGCTGCCTTTTCTCCTTTGCCCACCTCCACTTGTCGAGTAGCCTGGAAAAGCTCCGGGGTTTGTGGCAGCCAGGCTGGAAATGGGATCCATGCCTTTGGAATGTGCAGAGCTGGGATCTCATCATCAGCAACTTTCCATTTGTAGGCAACTCCTTGTGTGGAGAGCTGGGCAAAGGAGGTGCCATGATCCACGTTCCTATGCATCACAGGAGGATCTTTTTGGGAAGAAGGCTGGGGAACTCTGTCACCTTTATGTTCTTGATTGAAGGAATGGGATTGAGGAAAATCCCAAAAATCCAAGTGCATGGTTCCATTCCTGAGTGTCACAACTGCTGTGGGGAACACAGGCCAGTGGAACTCCACCTCTTCTTCAGGAAAATTATTGGATCTGCTGGAATAAAAGCCAGGAGGAATGGACAGGCAGGACACGATTTTAGATCCTGCTGTGACCCGGGGCACAGGAATGTTCTGAGAGGGGGAAATCCTGTTCCAGGCTGCTTTGGCAGCTCTGTGGCCTTATCCTGGTCGCACAGCTCTGAGCACCCCCAAAATTTCCTTTATCTCCTCCAGCTCCCCCGATTTGCATCTCATTTCCCACCTGGGCACTCTTGCATCCCGTGGATGCACTCGGAGGCCTCATTCCCTGCTCCAGATCCCGCTGGGATCACCTTGACCTTGGCAGGAACACCAGAACCACCCAAAGCACCGCTCAGGAATCCCAAACTTGTCCCAAATTTCTGTGTCGATCCCAGCCTTGCACCACTGGTGGCTCCTAAGGATGCTTACTGCTAAAATTAGGAATTATCTCATCTCTGCATGCTCTCCATTCCCTGGCTCCTACAATTCCACGTTAATTCCTTCCATTACTCCGCAACATGCATTGAAGCAAACATAAAATACTGATTTTTATTCCCTAGGCACCGCTCAGGAATTTTACCTTTGGAGAGGTCAATTAAGATTTCCCCTGGTTAATGTCGATGGCGCTGCCACTTTTGTTTGGGAAAGGCTTCATACAGGCAAATCCTGTTCTGTGAACAGCACCATTAATGCTGGGATTTAGGGAATTTCAGGAAGGTGAGGATGGCACTGGGGCAGGCTCCGCTCTGTGTTTTCCAGAGCAGAATGCCGGCCACTTCCAAGGCTCCGGATTTTGGGAGCGAGGTGCCAGAGGAGCTCCAGCTGTGCCAGACTTGGGCCAGCTTTGAGGTAATTCCCAGTTAAACCAGTGCCCAGGAAAGAGGAGAAAGATGGGATACAGGGTTCAAATGGGTGGAATTGGAAGGAGAGAAGGAGGGAGTTCAGGGAATTTAGATGTCTAGGATTGGAAGTGGAGAAGGAGGGAATTTAGGGGTCAGATGTTTGGGATTGGAGAAGGGATCTTGTGTTCCCAATCCTGGATTTGATGGAGCACCAGTAAAAGAACTGGGAGGACAACAATGGAAAATAAAAAGAATTTGGCCCCTCAAAAGCAGATTTTGGATAAATTGGCGCCCTAAATCATGGCTGTGACAGCAACAGGGCCCACCTGGCACCAGCAAGGACACAACAGCTCCTGTTACCCTTCCAGGACCTTTTGTTTGTTGGGAATGTGGACGTGATAGGGAACAGGATGGTGATTGGGAGTGGGATGGTGATAGAGAAGGGGATGGTGATAGAGAAGGGGATGGTGACTGGGAATGGGATGGTGATTGGGAATGTCAGACCAAGGTTCCTCCCAGAATTCCTGTGATGTGGATTTGTGATCCTCCCTTGGAAGTGTCAGTAGGGCCTTCCAGGATTGTCCTCTTTGGGGTTTTGGGGTTTTCCAGGAGTATCTTCTTTGGGGTTTTGGAGCATTCCAGGCGTGTGGGGTTTTGGAGAGCAGCTTCTCCATGGGTAGCCTGGGAGTGAGGAGAGGTCAGCTCAGGGATTCCTGGGATCCCCACCCCCACTCTTTGGCTTGTCAGGGGTGGAGCTGTCCCAGCAGAGATTCCTCTGACTGTCAATCAGGAATTCCTCCAGGGAAAGCCACCCCGGACACCAAACTCTCCCTGCTGGAGCTGTGGAGCCACTGCTGAGTCAGCTTGGGAAAATTTGGCTCTGTGATCCCAAAATTTGGCTCCAATCCCAGGTAGAGCACAGAGTCCTTAATTCCGTAATTCCTGCAGTCACTCCCTTGTGGGGATGGGGTTTTCCCTCAGCAGGAATTCCCTGTGCCCATGGGATGGATGGATTTGTGTCCAGGGACTGCACCACCAGAGCCAGCAGAGAACTTGTCCTGTGGGTTCAGAACTCCAAGGTTCATCCCTGGAGACAAGAAAATCCAGGAAGCCTGAGGCACTATCCCAAAAAAGAGGCAGTTGGACACAGAGATGGCACAGGAATCATTTAGGGAGATTTTTTTTTTTTTTAATCTAAGAGATTAAACCATTGAGGGGGGAAAATATCCCATTTATTCCCATTTTATTACAGCTGCTTTAGAGGAACAAAACTTTTCCCCATAAAAACTTAATTCCAGCATTTAAAAATTAAGTTTGCCAAACTTTTCATTCAGTGCATCCAGCAGGGAAGGGAATAGCCCTGAAGGCTGGATTGGAATGCCAAGGTTTGGTTAAACCCAGGCCCCTCCTCGGGTTCAAAAGGCACCAGAAAAGGAGGAATTGCCAGAATTATATTCTTCCAAGGCTCCCTGGTCTGAGCTTCAACCTCTGAGGAGAAAACCTGGAAATCAAAGTAGGATTTTGGACAAGCACCAGCATCAGAGGACACTCCCAGCTGATGGGGCTACTCCAGAGCTGCTCCCAAACCTGTGGAACATTGAAAACCCAAGGGAACAGCCAATGGGTATGTAAAGGATATTTTTATTCAGAAAATCTTCCCATCAGCCCCATCTCTAGGTCCTCCCAACTATATCCACAGAAAACAGATGAAGTCATCAGCGAATTTCATGGAATCTCTGCTCCTTTCTCCTGCTAGGTTTATAAAAAACTCTGCTCAGATTATTTTTCTGGGAGTGCAGAAAGGCGAGGAAGTGGCAGCTCCATGTTTTGTTCTGGTTCAGGCTGTGTTGCTGTAGAAGAATGGGTCAGTAATTGCCAAATGTTTCCAGCTATTTTTCCTCCTTTCCCTTCACTGGAATCTTAAAAAAGGTCCAATCAACTCCATAGTCCCATAACTGCATCAAGAAGCTGCTGAGAAATTCCTTTCAATCATTTTGAAGAACTTTCGATCATGGTTTTAATATTATTGTTATAAATTCCAGTCCTGGGGATGAAACTGCCTCTAATCATTGAGGGGCTCCACCCAAGACCCATTTCAGTGAAATTTGTGATCACTGAGGTGTTTAAGCCAAGGTCCATTTTAATGAGGAATTGTTTAAATCAGGGTAGATCCAGTCTAAGCTTCTCCACTCTGCCTGACTCCAGCTGGAATTTATCTGACTGTCCCAACATTCACCATCCAACTGGTTTTTGTTCCATATTCAGGTTTCTGCTTTAGGTTAAGGTACAAAAATGACCCAAATAAAGGTACCCATGTGAGGGATGAGTGTTCCAGCCCCCACAGAATCCTTGATTTTGTTGGAAAAAACTCCTATTGGAGTAAAATGTTACCCACATTTAGTCTGGCAGGCAGCAAAGCACCTTCAGAAATGAGTGTCAGGGTGGCCTCAGGGCTCTGGGTGACCGGGGACAGTGAAGGAGTCCCTGCCATGGCAGGGTGGCACTGGGAGGTCCCTTCCCACATCACCCATTCCACGATTCCATGAGGGATGTGGAACCTGCCTAGGGTGGGGGCACTTCCCTGAAATCCCTGCAGGATTTTGGGATGTGGATGTTTGGGATGAAAGACGAGCAGAACAAAGGAGGGCTCTGTGCAAACACCAGAGCTGCAACCACTTCATTCAAAACCAAACCCAAATCCCATCCCAAGACCTCATGAACTCAGTGGGAGCAGGAATTGGAATCTCAGCCCCTTCACAAGGGGCTGCAGGATAAATTCCATTTCTCTCTACCCACAGTGGAATTAATCTCTGGCCAGGAAATCAGCTTAAGGATTCTTCCCCTGCTACAGTCCCTGCAAGGCCTCTGCAGCTCACCCCAGTAATCATTGACTGCGTTCTTGAGAGGTGCAGAGAAGCTCTGGCTAATTACAGCTGGGAATGACTGAAGTGTGGGGCCTTGGGCAGAGCTGAAATTTGGAATTAAAAAAGAAAGAAAATCAACTTCAGGTTTCAACTTCAGGATTCAAAACTGTGGTGTTTTGAAAAACCAGGCTGTCAAAATCTGGTCAAGTGAAACATTTTGATTTGATTGATGCAGGGTTTTTATCCCATATATAACTCCAAGACATATTCTGAGGTTAAATGTTTTCTCAACCTTAGGAGGTGGAATGTTTCATTTGGAAAATAGCAAAACAAAATGTTCCCGTTCTTCTATTTGTGGGTGGGGGATTTTTCTTTTTTAAAACTCTGCAAAGTTTTAATGCTTTTGTGGAGAGCTCCAGCTTCTCCTCAGCTGAGTTTTGGGCTTCAAATATTTTAGTTTAGACATCAACATTTTGTGTGCTCTATGCTAAAGGTGAGGCACCTGCACAGGGATTCTGTTACCAATAATTGTGGCAGTATTTGGAGAATGTGAAATGTTCTTATCCTTACAGAAAAGATGGACTCTCTGTGATCTGTGCACACAAACACAGAATTTAAACAGGAATTTGGGATCACTGAGACTGGGGACAGCCACAAGAATTTGCAGCCCCATAATGTTAATGTTTCCTTGCAGGGGAGGGTGAAAATGCTGAGAAGGTTTCTCTCAGCCAGATCCAGAGGGTTGGGATCAGCTGGGATCAGCTGTGCTGCCCGGACATCCATAGCCACTGCTGTGCTGGGGACTTGGGGACAGCAGTGCCACGCTCAGGGACATCCCCGCGGCCAAGACACGGCCCAGGGTGACCCCGAGGTGCCACCTCCCAACCCTGACCTGCCCAGCACCCCTGCACTGAGAACAGAACAGAGCAGGGCTGGGGCTGTGCTGAGAAAATCCCCCGAAGATGGGATTTACTGCGGAGGGGAGCCACGGGCAGCGCCCTGCAGCGTGGGACGAGCAGGAGCTGCAGCCCTGCAGGGGCAGAGCGCGATCTCCAGCCTTGGAGAGAGGATTTCACACCGAGCTTTCTGAGGGGAAAAAAAAGAAAAAAAAGGTGTTGCCTCTGCAAAGTGCTCAGCAGCCGCCAGCTGGGTCCTCTTCCCATTTCCCAGGGGATCAAATGGCAAAGTCTCCTCCTTCTCCTGTGGAATTTTACTGACCTGCTCATGTTTAGCACAGCAAAACTTCCCTTTCCACCCAGGACAGGGGGGGATTAATGATCCCATTTTCCCTTCTTCCCTACAACTCCTCCACCAGCACGACAGCTCCAGGAGCTCTTCGCTTTCCTGAACTCAGCTTAAAGTTGGAAGAGGCTTCACTCTGCTGCCCAAAAATCCCCATTTTCCTGCATTTCCTGGCTACTGGCTGGTTTGTTATAAAAACATATCAGGAGTTTTCCTCCCTGCTCTGAATCCGTTTGGGAATGGGAGCAGGAGCAGGCTCCCTGCCCATAGGGTCGAGGAACGTGGAAATATTAGAGAGGACACTGAGTTACCCCCACAGGGTGTCCTGCCAAGCTTTGTGCAGGAGCTCTCACCCTTTTTGAGATCTCCTAATAAATCTTTTGGGGGTGGTAGATGGAGCAGCAGCCATGCTCCCTCTCCAGCTCAGTAATCCAGGGGTTTCTTTTTTCCCCTTTCCAGAGCAAATCGGGGATGGGAAGTCAGGATGGGAGGTAATTGCAGATGTGGCAGCGAGCGAGGAGGGCAGGCTGGGGACAGAGCTGGGGTGGGACGCCCAGGGAGGGATAAGGTTTTTCCCTGGTGATTAATTCCCAGAAACACCTTGTTTTCCCACTGTGGGAAGAATTAATGGAGCAAACGTGCTGAGGTTTGCAGCCTAGCTCTGGGCTCCTGTCTGCCCTCAAATGAGGTGAGTTTGGCTCTGGATGTGAACCCTCTTGTGGAGTTTTGTCTCCTGGCCTGACCCCGATCCCTGAGCTGGAACAGGACCAGCACTCCCCAGCATTCCCGGTCTGCTGGAGTCCAGCGGATGCTCCCAGGGGGGAGCTGGCACTGCAGGAGCCTGGAGCTGTGTTCCAGCAGCACTCTCGGGGGTTGTGGCTGCCCATGGGATCATCCCAGCCCGCTCCCAGGCACAGCCTCCCAGCCCTGAGGGCTCTCAAGGGGTGTGGGACACTGTCAAAGCCCCAGATCCTCCCCATTTGGGGGTGATGGTTTCTGGGTCGTTGCAAAAGGGATCCCTCTCTGCCGGTGAGTTATTTATGAGCAAGATGCTGCTCCAAGCTCCTCATCCAGGCTCCTCCTTGCAGGAATCATCCCAAACACCTCAGACTGGACACTCAGAGTGGGAATCAGCCCCAGGTGAAGGAGCGGTATTTTGGAACAACTTGGGATAGTGGAAGGTGTCCCTGTCTGTGGCAGGGGATGGAATGGGATGAGCTTTCAAATCCCTTCCCACTCCAATCATTCCAGGATCCTGTGAAGTCTCCTGATGGGAAACTGAACCCAGCATTTAATTTTATAAGGCTTTTGCAAGGTGGGAGGGATCTCTCCACGAATCCTCCATTAATAACAATTAAACAAAGCACTGGTTTATTGGTTTATCCTCTCTGGGTGAATATTGTGGGGAAACTGCTGCCTCCCTTGGAACCAAAGGATCATCCTGTTCTCGCAGAGCCGTGTGAGGAAAAGCTAAAGCAGCAGCTCCCTCCATCCAGCTGAATGAAAACAATGGACTTTCACCTCTGTGAGCACTTAAATATCACCCAGATTATTGTTTTTTATCACTGAATAAGGCAGGAGCCGTGTAAGGTAATGGATAAAATCCGGGAAAGGGGATCCATGGGGAGGCTGCATGGACATCAAGCATAGCAAAGATGCCATAAAATATAATGAAGGAATAAAGCAGGGAAGAGGGCAGCCATAAATCCTGATGAAGGAATAAAGCAGGGCCCAGCATGAGGAGAAAAAGAATAATAAATGGCCAAACACACATCAGCACAGACATAAAGCATAACGAGCTGCTGGTGAAAGTCACATTAATGGAGAAGTTCTGTTGTCACTCCAAATAAGCAAAATGATAATTTTGTCTTTGGAGCACTCAGAGAGCTCCTTGCTGCTCTGAGGGGTTGGGATTTCTGACTCAGAAATGAATAATTTCTGACACCTGCAAATCCTTCCAATGAAGGTCAGGAGCAGCTCCAAACCCCTGCCGGGCTGGGAACATTTGGGGCTTGGGGGGGTTGGACTCAGCAGGACAGGCTGGGGACACAAGCCAGGGACAGGACAGCGACTCCAGGTCCTGAAGCCTTTCCCAAATCCCACCCCCCCCCCCCCCCCCGCAGAATTTCCCAATCCCCCAAAATTCTCTGTCAACCCCACCCAAATCCCCTCTAAATTGCTCAAATTCCCCCTAAACCCCCAAATCTCCAAAAATTCTCCAAAAATTCCCTTAAATACCCTCTAAACCTCCACATGCTTTCTGATCCCCCCCCCAGTGCTCCCAATTTTTCCCAACCTCCCCAGTCCTCCCTAAATCTCCCCTAAATTCCCCCATGGATTTATATATATATTTTTTTTTTGCATAGATATTTATTTGCACTTTTATATCTATGTATATTTAGATAATAGAATAAATATATATCAAAATTCATATTAGAAATATTACATAATATATATTCTATTCTATTCTATTCTATTCTATTCTATTCTATTCTATTCTATTCATTACAGTATATTTATTATAATTCTTATTCTATTCTTTATTTTAATCCTTATTTATTTTATTTTTATTATTGGCATGTTTATATTTATTTGCTGTACTGGATTTATTCCCAGTGGCTGCCCCACCCTCCAGCCCAGCTTTCCTTGAAGAGCAGCTCACACGGGGCTGGGAATTCTGCTCTGGGGACAAGGGACTGTTCCACCTGCCTCTCCTGGTGCTGTCCTGGTGGGAGATGCTCTGATGGCCTCTCCAAGGACAAATTCCAGCTGGAATTGCTGCCAGGAAGGAGTCACAGACAAAGCACCACAAAACACTGAAAATGCATGTCCAGCATTCCCTGGAAAGCCAAGGCTGTGCCCCTATGAGCAGAGTGGCCTCCAAAAACTCAGAGTCCCTAAAGGGGACACAGGATGGCACTGCCAGGCCTTCAGTGGCCTCCAGCACCAAATTCACATCCAAAATTCCGTGGAAAGACCTTCTAAAACATGGATTCCCTAAAGGGGACACTGGGGTGGCACTGCCACGCTTTCAGTGGCCTCCAGCACCAAATCCATGCCCAGAATTCCATGAAAAGTCCTAAAAAATGTCAGAGTCCCCAGAGGGGACACAGGGTGGCACTGCCAGGCCCTCAGTGGGCACCAGCACTAAATCCATGTCCAGAATTCCATGAAAACTCAGAGTCCTCACAGGGCACACTGGGGTGGCACTGCCAGCCCATCCTGGGCCACCTTCTGTGTTTGTTTTCTCCTCCAGAGCTCAGTTTGGGTGCGGAGCACTGGGGCACACAAGGAGAGCTCTGTGTGCCACCAGGGGAGCAGGGCAGGGCACAGGGAAGGATTTTTGCTGTGCAGAGGCAGGGGCAGATCAGAAAAACAGCTCTTCAGATCTGCAGGAAATTCTTCATCCTCCTGCCCCTCCTTCCACAAACGAACTTGGATGGGAGGCAGCCCCTAAAGAAAACACATTTCATGTGGGGAAAGCAAGGCCAAGCCTGTTGTAAAGGAAAGATGCTCGAAATGATCTATTTTTAAAAATGAAACTTATTTTTAACCCTATTTATCGTGGGGGGAGACAGCCCCTAAAGAAAACACATTTCATGTGGTTGAAGGCAAAGCCAAGCCTGTGTTTGCATCTGGTTTGTAAAGGAAAGATGCTCAAAATTATCTATTTTTAAAAATAAACCAGATTTTAAAGCCTATTTCTTGTGGGTGGATGTGGTACCCTCAATCCTCATCTGCAACTTTGTGCTTTCCCTGCTGGTGAAGAGATTTCACTTTGCTGCTTTACCAAGGATCCATCAGGGAATATTTGCAGCTGGACTGTGTTTACGAAGCATCCAGGTGGAATCTCAGCATTCAATTCCATAAAAACAACCAAGAAACCCCTCTGCTGGAACGCTGCAGGGATGCTGTGCTGGGAACACTCCTGGAGGTATCAAACAGCAAATTCCAGGAGTGTTTTTGGGATGTGACACCTATGAGAGCTCATTTGACTGTTTGCCCAATTCTCATTTTATTTCCCTGCATTTCCCTCCTGGAGAGGTGTTCCCTGCTGGGACACATCCAGCCTGTGTCAGAAAGCCCAAAACTCGGAACAATCTGCTCCACAGGGGTACAAAGAGGGAATTTCTGCCCCGTGGAGTGGGTGAATAGGAAAAGAGAATTAAAAATGGGGCTTTTAATGAGAATGGTAAAAAATCTCTGTCAAAGAGCACATTTGGGTGAGTTCAAGCAGGGGGGACACCCCAATGTCCTGCACAGTGATAAAGTCACCACACTCAGATCCCACTGCTTTCATTTTCCAGGAGATGAGGACAAAAATCACATCCCCAGGAGCTGGGACCAGAGCTGCAGATCCCTCAGCCAACACTGATGCCTTAGGATTTTAGCTTTTATATTTTCAATCTATTATTTTTATTCTTTTCAATCTATCCTGCAGTTCTTCAGTGTATAATTCTAAACTCCATATCCAATGTGAGCTGCTGCTTTCCCATTTTGGTCACACACAGCAATTCCTCTCCAGGCCTGGGAATCAAGGACACCTCACTGCCTCAAGCCCCAGGAAATGTAAACAAAAGTGAGTTGGGGGAAAACAAACTTGGGGTAAATGACATTACCTGAAGCTGTAATTGGAAGATTAACCCCAATATGCAAATGGACCAAACTTATAAAAGTGTGAAAACCTGTGACCTGTTGTCCATTTTAGGTGCAGCCCCTGGGGGGTTTAATCTGCCCTAAATGTACCTGAAGGCCCTTCAATAAATACAAAACTTTTTATTTCCTTAGTTTTGTCTGGCCTCTGTTTGTAGGATGCTCCTAAAAGGCACCAGTACCCTCTGCCCTTCTCCTCCTCGCAGAGCCCAGGGCTGCTCAGCATCACTTCCAGGAGCACTTCCAGAGAACGGTGCCTCTGCTGGCAGGTCCAGAGGGAGGAACTTGGATGCTGCTCTGCAAAAACAGCAGGGTGAGTTTGAGGTGAAAGTCCTGGGCCCTGCTTTGTTCCCCAGGATTTTTGTGGGGCAAAGCCACGTCCTGCTCCCGCTCCTCCTCTCCTGACATCCCCGTGCTGGACACTGAGCAGCACCGGGCTGCGCTTTCCCAGCTGGATGTGTTCAAAAAGCCCCCCAGTTCTGCTTTGTTTGTGATCGAGAAACCCAAAGGCCTCGTGACTGTGTAGATGACTTCACACATTCAGAGAGCAGGAAGGAAGCCGAGCTGCTGTCACTCTGCTTTCCGTGGGGCGGCTGCAAATTCGGCCTCATTAACTCAGGAGTGCTCAGAGGGACCTGAAAATGGCCCCCCAAGCCCCCCCTGAGCCCCCCAAATGCTGCTGCTTCAACATCAAGACAGTGACAGTGGCCCTGGGGATCTTCCACATGGTGAGTCCTGGGCCTGGAAAGAGGACAGGGAGACAGGAAACCAGAGGTGGAACCTCTCCAGGAAGTACACTGTTGTGGTTCACCGGGTTCCCTGACCCTGGAATTTTCTCTGTTCCCAAGAGAAAAACCCAATGAGTGAACAGAGAGGAACAAAAGGTGGTGGGGGACAGGGAGAAGTGGAATTTGCTCTACTGGGAGGGGTTCTGAATGATTTTTTTTTCCCTGGCTCTGCCAATTGGAGTTCAGGAAAACTCGCTCTGCTTCCCATTTTTCTGCCTGGTGCAGGAGCTCGTACCTGAGTGTATCCCAGACCTGCTGGGTGGGGATAGGCAGCACTGGCAGTGGGATGTGGGAGTGGGGCACTGGAGGGGTTTGGGACCTGCAGAAGCAGAGGGTGATGGGCAGAGCTGCCTCCTCTGTGTCTTTTTTGGTTTCCATTGGGATCATGGCCATGTCCAGCTCCCAGGCAGCTGGAGGAGCTGTTTGGGGCAGGGATGGCAGAGCAGGAGATCCTGGAGGTGCCTCTCTCCCACGCTCCTGGCTGCACTGAGGAGCTTTAGGTGCTTTCAGCCATCCTGAGGATGTGGTTTCTTGCATGACTGGGTTATTAAAATAATCCCTGTGCTGCTCTGGGTGTGTACAGTCAGGGTTTGGTGGCCTCGGGGTAGTATCGGGGCTCTCTCAGGTTCCTTGGACAGCAGAGGGGGAGTTGGGACCTGCAGAAATCCCATGGATCAGCAGCTGTGGCATGGGAAGGAGATTCCAAGGTCCCCCCTCTTCCCTGGAGCAGCAGAAGCTGTACCATCCCTTTTGCCCTTGGAAAACAGGGTAATTTTTAGATAGGTCTTGTCTTAACTTCTTTAAGAGACATCACACAATACCAACCAATTTCCCCCTGCCCCTTCTCTCCCTTTCTGACAGTGCAGCTGCAGCTGGGCAGGGGGAGGGAAAGGGAAATGGGGATTTATACCTTGGCTGATTTGCTCCATCAGTGCTGGGGGTTTGGATCAGGATAAATTCCTGCTGCAGGTGCCAGGGATGAATCCCAGCCGTGCTGGGTGAGAGCAGTGCCATCAAAGAGCTCCCAGGTTCTGTGGCAAGGTCTTCTCGTCCCATAAATCAGCTCTGCCTCACTGCTGATCTCTTCAGAGACAGCTGGAATAAATCCTGGGCATTCTGGAACAGACAGGGAAGGAGGAGGGGAATGACGAGAGGATGGAGGTGATAACAAAGGCTCTACTGGGTGCAGGGAGGTGACCTGCAGGTGACTTTCAGAGACAGAACTGGGGAGTTTGTCCTGCTCATCAGCTCCTCCAGCCATGAGCAGGCCCCAGGGTGTTTGACAGAAAGATTCAGGATCAGGGCTGGAGACTTGCTCCTGTGCAGGCACAGAATTCCTTCCTGCTGGTCCTTGATTGGAGCCAGAGGAGCCTTGGGTAGCAGTGTGTGCACCTTGTCTGGCCTCAGCTGCACTCCAGCTCCTCTCTTTGGCAGCTCTGTAGCTCACAGAGCAGAAATTCACCTCTGGAACCCTCCCAGGTCCTGTCTTCACCTCTGCACATGACTCAGGTGAGCCCAGAGTGGGATTCACTGAGCTCGCACCAGGCTGGGGCTGACCCAGGGGTCCCACAGAGCTGCTTCCCCTGGAACAGCACAGCCAAGGAGGCAGCAGGAGGAGATGAAATATTGTGAAAGGAAACCAAATGAGAACTCAAACAAATGAGAACTCACTCCTCACTTCATCTTCAGCTGCCACAAGAGCCACTTGGAAATTCAAGAGGGAAAAGGAGAAGCTTTGACAGGCTCTGACAGGGCAGTGTTTTTGTGGGGTGCTCTTTGTGCTGGGTGTCCCCTGCTTGTGTCACACCTCCCCAGCACCCAGAGCCCCCTGTCCCCAGTGCCCCCTGCTCCCCGTGGCTCCAGGCTCTCCTTGCAGAAACCCCTGCTGGAAAGCAGAAGAGGAGCAGCCTTACACCAGGGCCACATGCACAAAGATAAATCACCTGGAGATCGGTAAAGCTGCAAATATTTCAGAAAAAAAGGCACAGCATGACCTCTAAGAGCAGTTTAACCCCACTGTGGCTGCAGCAGGGTTATCCCCAGGGAATGGGGGCTCTGTGTCTCAGATTCTGCCTTCAAGACAATTTATCTGCCTTGATTTAGTGACTGAATTTATCTCAGTCCTGCATTATTTCAGCCTATCATGGAATCCCAGAATGTCTTGAGCTGGAAGGGACCCTCCAAGGATCCTCAAGTCCCACTGCTGTCCCTGCCCAGACCCCCAGCAATCCCCCCCGTCCATCCCTGGAGCGCTGTCCAAACGCTCCTGGAGCTCTGGCAGCCTCGGGGCCGTGCCCATTCCCTGGGGAGCCTGGGCAGTGCCCAGCACCCTCTGGCTGAGGGAAGAACCTTTCCCTGCTCTCCAGCCTGAGCCTGCCCTGGCCCAGCTCCAGCCATTCATTTCCTGGGGATTCGAATTTCTTCCACAAGAAATGTGAGGCTCCTTTCACAGACAGGCAGCAACAAGATGAGGGGACTGCTCCAAAAGTTCCAGCTGTAGAAGATGAGGGAGGAAGGGCTGGAGAAGGGCTGGGAATTGAGTACCTGGAAGTTAAATCCTCTATTTTAAACTTTGCCTTTCTCCTGCTTTGGCATTGCAAAGGAATAGGGAACTGAGTATTTTTCTGCCTGAAATGAGAAGTTTTTGGTTTCTGCTGGAGCTGAGGGGTGGATCTGCAGTGGGAGTAGCTGAGCAAGGAGCGCAGGGCAGGCACCACATCCATCCTCCTCTGCCTTCTCTCCAAACGGCCCCTCTGCAGAGGGTTCCTCTCGTGGGATGTGCATTCCCTGCAGGAATAAGGAAGGCTCCACATTCCAGCATGCCAGAGGCGGCTCTGCAGAGGTGTCCTGGTGCTGGCCTGGCTCTCCCTGCCAAGGGAAAGGCCTGGAGGTCTCTGCCTGCTCACAGCTCAATGCTTCTTCCTTTCTACACAAAATGGAAAATTTTAAAGCAACTTTTGCCTTAAAATTCCCCTGAATCTCTCAGGCTGGGCTGGGGTTTCCTGCCATGTTGTTATCTTGTGTGACTGTACTTACTCTGGGTTGTGTGGCTCATTTCCACACCAGCAAGGAAACCAGGGTCTCGTTTTTCTCTGACAGACATCAGAGAGGGTTCCGCATGCTGAACTTCAGCCTCTGGATCTGCTGGATGGGATGGGGGAGTTTGGGATTTGCTGTCTTGCTCTCACCCACTCCTCTTTGAGAACAAAACTGATATTTAGGGCCCAGCTCATCCATTTTGCTCAGGCCTCCTTTTAAGTGAAAAAGCAATTTCTGCCCATATTTCCCATGCTGGTAATTGAGGGGTTGGACCAACAGCAGAAATAAAGGAAGCAAAACCTGTTTGGGAGCTTGAACACGAAACCTCTCAGCCACCTTGCAGTCAGGTGTGATCTCCATGTGTCTTCATTAAGCAATCCCTCCCCTCCCAGGGGGCACCAGCAGCTGTAAAGACACTTTGGATCGATGCAATTTCATCCTTGACAGGGTTCAGAGCTGCCCTGGGAGCTGAAATGCTGTTCCATTAAGCTGAACTCGTGTTAACTTTGTCATGTCCTCATGTAATGAGATCTGGATATTCCTCCTTTTCTTGCCAGCTCGCAAGCAAATTGCAGAGTTCATACATGCACTTCATGGAAAAAAAGGGAAGACAGCAGAGTGACTCTTGAACAAGCTGTCAGACAGGCCCAGGGAAAGCCTGGCACAGCCTTCCTTCTCATTCACACTCTGGAGAGAATTTTAAATTCAGAGGGACAGGGTGGGACAGGGGCTCCCAGCCCGCTCTTCAGCCCAGCATGGCTTGGTGGGTGCTTGCTCTGGGAGTACCACAGCTCTTCTGGAAGCTGCAGCTGGGGGCCCAGAAAGTTGATTAATTTGGTTTCAAATTATTTCTAGATCTTCTGTAACCAACACAGAGGCGGAGGGGGGCTGTGCTCAGCTCCTGTCACCTCCCAGCCTCACTTCCCCCTTGCTGGGGCAAGGCAGAGCCTTCCCTCCCACAGCTCCTTCACAAGGGCAGCTCAGGCTGGGCATCCCCCCTGCCCAAACCCTGTCTGGATCCCTCTGAAAATACAGAACCATTTTCTGCTCAGCCCGTGCAGCAGCTGGGTCTGTGCTGGTCCCAGCACCCCCAGTTGGCAAACACGAGCCCAGACCACAGCGGTGCCACTTCCTCCTCAGCCACAGGGCTGCTCGGGGCTCTGGTTCCAGTGGAAGGTTGGCACAGCTCTGATGCAAAAGCTGTTCCAGCTCAGCCCGAGCTGATGCTGATGGGGGCAGCAGATAGGGCCTGGCTTCTGCGTCACTGCAGGGACAGAGGGGTCAGGGTCACGGGGCAGGGCAGCTGCAGGGACCTCAGGGTCACTGGTGCCACCGCCTGCTCCAGCAGGGCCATCCCAGAGCTCAAGGCACAGCAGTGTGTCCTGCTGGCCCTGCAATGTCCCAGGGAGGAGACTCCAGCCCCTCTCTGGGCTCTGCTCAGGGCTGAAGTTCTGCCTCCTGTGCAGGGGCAGCTCCTGGGCTCAGCCCCTGCCCGTGGCTCTGGTGCCACTGCTGGGCCCGGAGCAGAGCCTGGGACCTGCCTTGCCTCTCCCTGCAGCCAGGGACACCCAGGGACACGCAGGGACACACCCAGGGACACCCAGGAACGCACAGTGACAAAACCAGGGACACATGGGGAAAGCCAGGGGTACCCAGGGACACAGGGACACCCAGGGACACAGGGACATCTAGGGACAGCCAGGGACACTCAGGGACACATGGGAACAGAAGCAGGGACACCCAGGGACAGACGGGGCACACCCAGGGATGGACAGAGCAGCTGCAGCTGCCCCTGGATCCCTGGAAGTGTCCAAGGCCAGGCTGGACAGGGCTGGGAGCAGCCTGGGACAGTGGAAGTGGGGTGGGATGGGACAAGCTTTCCAATCCCTTCCAACCCATGGGCAAATCCCTTCTGAATGTGGGCAATGGTTCACGTGTTTCCCATGGAGCTTCATTCCCAAATATTCCCATGGGTTGGAGGCTGCTCTGCTCAGCTGAGGGCTCAGACATGGACTTTTCACTGCATGGCATCTTTGGCTGGGTGCAGGATTTCTGGGCCAGGACTGAGCCCACAGCTCTGCACCTCCCTCCATCCCCAGCTCATTAAACTCAGGACAGAATGAACCCTGCAGGCTGGGCTTTGGTAGTCCAGTTGGAGAACTTGGGGAAAATCATTGTGGTTCAATGTGAAAAAAGAACATTTGGAGGTTTTCCTCAAATAATAAAAGGAGGAAAGTGATGGTTTTGTCAGTGGAGTGGCACAGCTACACTAACAGGGAGATCTTGAATTTTTTTCTGGTTCTTTTTACGCTTTGGAATACTGGTATTGCATTTCCCTCAACTCTGGAGCAAAAGACAATTTCAAAACATAAAACCAGTATAAAAAACATTAAAACAAAGCTCACTGCCTTTGTAATGTCTCCATCCTCCTCCTGGCAGTTAAATCCAAAATATTAATAAACTGATAACTGTTGCCTCAGAATTTCCTGGGATTTAAACCCTTTGTGTTTGGCTCATTTGGGGACTCATCCATCCAGTGTTCCCTGGAAATAAATTCACTGCTGGGAATTTGGCCCAAGGCCCCTCAATTGTGTTTTTTGCTTTGTTCTCCAGGTCATGAGCGTCCTGCTACTGATTGAATATTCCCTGGAGGTGGCCAACGGGAAGGGCTTCTGCAAAGACCTGGACAAGGATTACTACAGAATTGGTGGGTCCTGGGAATGCTGGGAAGCAGCTGTGGGGCAGGGAGGGATACCTCAGTCCTGCACTGCTCCCTCTGCCTTTTCTATCAAAGAATTTGGGATTCTGGGTGAATGCAGAACCAAGAAGCTCAGGAAGGAATTTCTCTTTGGGTTTTGCTGTTGGCCAAGGCTGTGTTGGAGATCAATGTGGAGCTCAGAGAAGTTTTTATTTCAGGGGATCAACCCAAACTCTGCAGTACCCGCAGAGTTCTTCAGCTCCCTCTGGAATCTCCTGTGGATTCCACAGGCAATCATGCTTTCCCTTCCTCTCCCTTTTTCCCAGCTGTGCATCATTCCAGCCTCACACACACTCCTGACTTTCTTCTGGATATTTCCAGGGAAACACTGAAGTGTCCAAGAACTCTTCAATGGACAGAGGGGACAAATCCCACCCCACACTGATCCCATGGATATGTGGGCTGTGGGACACTTCACCAACACACCAACTTACTCCTCTGTGCCATGGAACCATTCCCCTAGAGCCATTCCCACAGAACTATTCCCATGCAACCATTCCCATAGAACCATTCCCACAGAGCCATTCCCATAGAACCATTCCCATGGATCCATTCCCATGGAGCCATTCCCACAGAACCATTCCCACAGAACCATTCCTATGGAACCATTCCCACAGAGCCATTCCCATGGAGCCATTCCCATAGAACTATTCCCACAGAACCATTCTCACAGAACCATTCCCATAGAACCATTCCCATGGATCCATTCCTATGGAGCCATTCCCATAGAACTATTCCCACAGAGCCATTCCCATGGAGCCATTCCCATAGAACTATTCCCACAGAACCATTCCCATGGAACCATTCCCACAGAACCATTCCCATAGAACCATTCCCATGGATCCATTCCCATGGAGCCATTCACACAGATCTCCTGTCTCTCAACTGGACAGAGCCACCCCACCCCTCCCTCCCCCTGTGACCTCCATTTCCCAGATTTTCCCAGCCCCTGGTATATTTTTCCAAAACACTGGTGGCTGGAAGAGGCAGCCAAGCTGTCCCATAGCTCATATTTCCCAACGGACTGAATTTCTCCAGAAGGATCCAGCTCTGATCCTTGCAGAGACCTGGAGCTGTCTCATGGGGTGCCATCTAAAAAAACCAACTCCCCAAGCATTGCCCAACCAGGATGTTCTGCAGGAGCTGTTTGGAAACAAGTGCAGGAAGGTTTTCCTTTTTTGAGTCATCTTCCGGGTAAAACCACAAGCTGAGATAACCCCAGGAGCAAAAGAAGGAACCCAGGCCCCCTCCCTGCCCCGTCCATGCCCACAGAGAAAAACACAACCCATGGCATCCAGGAATTGCTGATCCCTGCTTTTCCAGAGAGGCTTTTCCTGGGCTGAAAATTCCTTCTACGTGAAGGTAGAGGCTGAGTAAGGATTCCTGCACATTCCAAACTCTCCTGTCCCCAGGATAGGAGTCAGGAAGAGGGAAAGCACCAAACCAAGAACAGGAACTGCCTGATGAAGTTATAAAAGCTAGCTTCACGTTTTTCCAAGGAAGGAGACACCGCTGGGATCCCCCAGAGCTGTTTGACATCAGCAGTCAGAGATTTGGTTCACCCAACAGAATCACGGAATGTCTGGGTTGGAAGGGACCTTAATCACCCAGCTCCAAAGGGAAGGGCATCAGCAGTGAGCAAAAAATGGGATTTTGTGTGAGTCCTGCTGATAGGAACCCAAGCAAGGGGCAGTGCAGTGGTTCCATGTTTCCAAGGGAGCAATATTCCCAAATATTTCTGTGGGAAGGTTGGAGGCTGGTCTGGTCAGCTCAGCCCCGGCACAGGGTGCAAACTCCTTCCTGCAGAACTTTCCCAGGGAATAACCCAGCAGGGAATAACCCAGCAGGGAATAACCCAACACACGCCAGAGCCAAGGCTGGGTTCAGCACAAGGAAATTGGGAAAATCCATCCATCATCCATCCATCCATCCATCCATCCATCCATCCATCCATCATCCATCCATCATCCATCCATCCATCATCCATCCATCCATCCATCCATCCATCATCCATCCATCCATTCATCCATCCATCCATCCATCATCCATCCATCATCCATCATCCATCATCCATCCATCATCCATCCATCATCCATCATCCATCCATCATCCATCATCCATCATCCATCCATCCGTCATCCATCCATCATCCATCCATCCATTCAT